>NC_037532.1:21993961-21995729 GCF_001531365.2 Cynara cardunculus var. scolymus | reverse complement strand
TGTTATCAGTCTGAAAACATTTATATCAAAACTTCATTTTTATGATAAAATAATAATTTCTTTTAAAAACACAAAACATCATCACAAATCCGGTCAACAAATCCGGTCAACAAGTCCGRTCAACAACCGTCCGGTTTAGATACTTGGAATAAAATTCACTTTGTCCGGATATCAAGTCCGGTCAACACACCACACACTCTTTGAACGGTTTACACTTAAAACAAATTCATATTTGAACGGATATCAAATCCGGACAACAGTCCATTCAAGACTTGTCCGGTTTAAAAATAAACCGCTCCCCATGTGGTCGTATTCCTACTTCTCAGTAATTTTTTTTAAGTAATACTACCAATTATAAACCGCTCAACACTCAATCGGTTTACCAACTCCGGACAACAAACCGCTCATGGCTTGTCCGGTTTAAAACAATCCGGACAATAACCCGCTCAAGGCTTATCCGGTTTACACTAATCCGGACAATAAGCCGCACAAGGCTTATCCGGTTTACACTAATCCAGACAATAAGCCGCACAAGGCTTGTCCGGTTTAAATACTTATCCGGTTACTCCTTGTCCGGATAAACACTTAAACAATATAATCAAGGTTTCTTTTCAAAGGATATTAATACGAAACATTCAAATAAAACCAGTAGAATCTTTATACAAAAAGGTTTTGAAACCACTCACCTTATAAAGCTTTTGAATCCAAAATGTTAGAAATCAACCCTTTTGAAACTTGACACTTGAAATCAACTTGAAATCACCTCCCTTTTAGCAAACCAGACAAGACTAACTTTAGAGCACTCAACTTTCTCAAAATAGCAGGGAAATGAATGAGGAGGTGAAGCCCCCCTTTTATACCTTCCAAATATGAAAGGTCGGCTAACCGCCTTCCATACCCCCTATGCTACCCACATGCATTCATGCATACACATATGCATACATACTCCATGCATAATCTTGCATGCATAAAAAAAAATATATATATATATATATATATATATACTTCTATATTTATGCATACATAAATATACATACATATAAATATATATATATATATACCTTTACCCAAATAAATGCACAAATTCGCATACCAGCATGTATCAAACATATCAGTTTATCAAGCTATCACACAATCAATTAATAAAATAATCATGTATTAAATACCTTGGGTAATAACAAGGATCTGGTTATCACATTATCCACCCCTCAAGAGAATTTCGTCCCGGAATTCCTTTAATAAAAAAGCCACGGGTATTCTGATCTCATCTTTGACTCCAATTCCCATGTCGCCTCCGGTCCTTTGTGAAACTTCCACTGTACTTTAACCAGACTTATTTCTTTGTTTCTCAACACCCTGATCTTCTTGTCATCTATGACTTCTGGTGTTTCTACAAAATTCAATTTGCTGTCTAATTGAATTTCTGGCAAAGGTACAGCTAGATTCGGATCAGCCAAACATTTCCGCAAATTCGACACATGAAAAATGTTGTGAATTTGACTCAGGTCTTCTGGTAGCTCTAACTGATATGCTACTGGCCCAATTCACTTATATATTCTGAATGACCCAACATACCTTGGACTGAGCTTTCCTTTCTTCCCGAATCTGATAACACCCTTCCATGGCAAAACTTTTAATATTACAAAATCGCCTACATCAAATTCAATGGATTTTCGACGATTGTCTGCATAACTTTTCTGGCGATCCTGTGCTGTTTTGATTTTTTCGCGGATCTGTTCAATCTTTTCAGAAGTTTCTTGAACAATTT
>NC_037532.1:21992143-21993861 GCF_001531365.2 Cynara cardunculus var. scolymus | reverse complement strand
TACTTGTTTGATTTATTATCTTTTCCGCTGCATTATATCTGTCAAACCAATCATTCAAGTAAGTAATCTTAACCAAGAAATAGAGTTATTCGGTCCTAACACATTGGTCTGAGGATGGTTGGCAGTTGCTACCCTATGCTTGATGTCATCCTTATCAAGGACTTCTTCTAACATGTTGTTTTTAAAGTGAGCGCCTTCATCACTAATTAAGGCACGAGGTGTACCAAATCTAGTGAATATGTGCTTTTGTAAAAACTTCACAATTGTTTTAGCATCATTGGAATGGCAAGCCMTRGYTTCCACCCATTTGGACACATAGTCCACAGCTACCAATATGTAGGCACAATTATTGGACAGAGGAAAAGGTCCCATAAAGTCTATACCCCAAACATCAAATAAYTCTATTTCTAGAATTCCGTTTAAAGGCATTTCATTTCTTCTTGAGATATTTCCACTCCTCTGACACTCATTGCAACTTTTTACAAAGTTTTGAGCATCATTGTGCAAAGTAGGCYAGTAGAATCCTGATTGTAAAACCTTGGATGTTGTCCTACTTTCTCCAAATGTCCTCCACAGGGTCCTACATGGCAGTGTTGTAGAACTGATGGTACTTCTTCTTTTGGGATGCATCTTCTAATCACCTGATCTGCACAAATTTTAAACAAGAAACGGTCATCCCATAAATATTTCTTTGAATCATAGATGAGCTTCTTTCTTTGATACTTATTCAATTCCTTGGGAATAATCCCACAAGATAAATAATTAACAATATCAGCAAACCAAGGCATAGTAGTATGATTAAGAACCAAAATTCTTTCATCAGGAAATACTTCACATATGTCACTACTTTTGGTCTTGTTTTTCCAATCTTGACAGATGGTCGGCCACTTGATTGTCCACCCATTTTCTATCAATGATCTCCAAATCAAACTCTTGCAAAAGCAAGACCCACCTTATTAACCTTGGCTTTGCATCTTTTTTAGAAATAAGGTATTTGATGGCAGCATGATTTGTATGAACAATTACTTTGGTTCCCATCAAGTATGATCTGAATTTTTCAAAAGCAAAGACCACRDBTAATAATTCCTTTTCAGTAGTGGTGTAATTGATTTGAGCATCATTAAGAGTTTTGCTTGCATAATAAACAGGATGAAAAATCTTTTCTCTCTTTTGACCCAACACTGCACCAACTGCCCAGTCACGAGCATCAGTCATTATTACAAAGGGTTTGGACCAATCAGTTGTTATTACCACAGGAGCAGTGACCAATGCTTCTTTTAAAATGTTGAAAGCTTTTCTACAATCTTCATTAAAATTGAAAACATGGTCATGCTGTAATAATAAACAAAGAGGTTTTGATATTTTTGAGAAATCTTTAATAAACCTCCTATAAAAACCTGCATGTCCAAGAAAACTTCTAATCCCTTTGACAGTTGTTGGTTCAGGTAACTTCTCAGTTACCTCTAACTTTGCTTTATCAACTTCAATGCCTCTTTTGGAAATTAAATGCCCTAACAGTAAGCCTTCTTTTACCATAAAGTGACACTTTTCTCAGTTCAAAACCAAATTTGTTTCTTCACATCTTTTAAGACTTGTTTCAAGGTTTTGCAAACACAGGTCATATGATGTCCCATAAACTGAAAAATCATCCATGAAAATTTCCATGGAGTGTTCTAACATATCTGAGAAAATAGACATCATACACCTTTAGAAAGTGG
>NC_037532.1:21989401-21990983 GCF_001531365.2 Cynara cardunculus var. scolymus | reverse complement strand
CTATGGACTTATCAGCTAACTGAAGAGTTACAGTCGTAGGTCTAGCTTCACCTATGCCTAGGGTATTGAAGACAGATAAAGGCATCAGGTTTATGCTAGCACCTAAGTCGCATAGAGCTTTTCCTATTTCTTTTCCTCCAATTGAACAAGGGATTGTAAAACTTCCAGGATCTTTCATCTTAGGAGGAATTTTACTAGACAACAAAGCACTGCAACCTTCAGTCAGAGCTACGGTCTCGTATTCAATCAACTTTTTCTTTTTGCTCAAAATGTCCTTTAAAAACGTTGCATAAATTGGCATCTGCTCAATAGCTTCAACCAAGGGTATGTTTATGTGCAACTGGTTAAAAAGTTCAAGAAACTTTTTAAATTGTAATTCTTCCTTTTGATTCCTTAATCTTTGAGAATAAGGAATATAAGGAGTGATTGGAATAGGAGACGTAGTCTTTTGAAGAGTTGGTGCTGGAATAGATTTCAAAACTGCTTTCACAATTGGTTCTGATTCATCCTATCAGGGATTAAAGGACTAGTCTGGTGTTTTATTGCGGGACTGTCACCAGATTGTGACACATCCACTACAACACTTTCTTTGGGAGTCTGAGTTGTCTTGGGTTCATCAGGAAATAACAGTGAAAAATATGATCTTTCTGGAATGGCCGTACTATCTATGGGCCTGACTATGGGTTGCGGCTCACTAGTACTCACAGGAATGGTAGTCACAAAATCTGGTACAGAGGTAAAAGAATCTTGTTCTACACTTCTCTTCTCAATCTCTGCTTTGTTTGGTTCTTTTTGTTCTTTTTGGGTGTTTTCTAAATAACTCTTTCCACTCTTTAACGTAACAACCTTAACATGCTCTTTTCCTTCCCTCTGAGGTATCACTGGGTAGAGAACCTACTGGTCTTTTTCTAATCTCCAAAGCCATTTGTCCCATTTGAGTTTTGAGATTTTTAATTGAAGCTTGAGTTTGGGTTATAAAACCCTTCATCATTGCTTCCAAAGAAGTAGATGAATCATCTTGCTGTTTGGGCTTGTTTTGGAAAGAAGACTGATGATTCTGAAAATTAGCATGTTGATTATTATGAATGCCTTGTTGCACTTGAGAGTGAAAATTAGATTGGCCTTGTTGAAAATTGGACTATCCATGTGGTTGAAAATTGGATTGTCCTTGCGGTTGGAAATTGGACTGTCCTTGCGGCTTTTGCATTGGCGGATTAAGAGATGGACTATTGTAACAACCCTCACATTCCCATTACAAATAATTCACATCATCATACTCATAATACTCAAAACAGTATTATTACAAAACATGAACTACCAAAATGTATCTTTAATACATATGCGCACAAACTAATATCATCATTCAGACTTTTCCTTTGCCTTTATCTTTCAGGGTACGCTGACCTGCAAAACAGGTTAGTCCAACAACTGAGCGTTACACCCAAAGGTCTAGTGAGTGTATAATCTCATTCAACAATATACATTCCAAACAATCAGTTYAGAATYAAACCTGTTCTGAAACATATGTGCATTTATGTTTCTCGCGGTTACACCGCCATTATATCACTCTCGCGGTTACACC
>NC_037532.1:21984889-21986121 GCF_001531365.2 Cynara cardunculus var. scolymus | reverse complement strand
TGATAAAACCTTTATCTAACAGTTCTTTCAATTGAGACATTAATTCCTTTAACTCAGAAGGAGCTAATCGATATGGTGCACGCGCAACGGGTGTTGCTCCAGGAATTAATTCAATCTGAAAGTCTATCATTCGATCCGGTGGTAAATTTATTAAATCTTCCAGAAATACCTCAGGAAATTCCCTTACAAGTGGAATATCCCCCATCTTTCCCTTTTCTTTCTTCACATCTATAGCATATGCAAGAAAACTAGCACATCCTTTCTGTACATATTTCCTAGCCTTAGAAACTGAAATTAGGCTATAGTAACGTTCACGCTTATCTCCATATATCACAACTCTTCCTTTCTCAKGTAAGTCTATATGAATCATCTTCTCATTAYWGACTATATTGGCTTGGTTTTCAGCTAACCAATCCATGCCTATAATTACATCAAATTCCCTCAAAGGTAAAGGAAATAATTGTATAGGCACCTCACATCCTTCTATACTTATAACACACTCATCAATTCTTTCCTTTAGCAAAACCTCACTATCATTTGCTGTTTCCACAATTAGATCCTCACTTAACGCTTTAGATTCTAAATGTGCGTAGTTAACAAATGATGGTGACACAATAGAACGATTTGCACCCGAATCAAATAAAACTTTGGCACATACTGAATTAACAAGGAATGTACCTGTAACCACTTCAGGATGCTCTTCCGCCTCACCTCTCGTCATCTAAAAGGCTCTCCCTTTTGCATTACCCTCTATCTGTCTTGTCCCTCCTCGTCCACTAGTATTATCACGATTATCCATTTGCCCATGACTTGTTGGCACATACTCAGATCCTCGACCCCCAGAATATCCAGATCTCCGTCCTTCAGCAAAACCAAATCCTCTATTCTTTGCTTGCGGACAATCAGTACTTATATGTTGGGGTGAATTACAAATATAACATCTTCGCATCATCCGACAATCCCGTGCTATATGTCCAGGTTCCTGACATTTAAAGCATACTCGAGATTCTGTATTGCAGTTTCCCTGATGTATTTTATGACATCGGGTACAAGCCTTATCATTAAACGTTGAGAGTGATCGATTCACATTTTCCATGAACCTTGGTCTACGGAAATCAGTAACAGTAATTTCCCCCTTTCTCTTTTCTCCAACCCTTTCTTGCGGTTGCCGGTTAATATCCTGTTCTAATATTTCAGCAGCATCAACTGCCGCTTGAAATGTTGTCGGATTT
>NC_037532.1:21938978-21983309 GCF_001531365.2 Cynara cardunculus var. scolymus | reverse complement strand
ACCGCCATCTCACACGCAGTTACACTGCCATTACATCACTATCACGGTTACACCGCCATTATATCACTCTCGCGGTTACACCGCCATCTCACACGTAGTTACACTGCCATTACATCACTCTCGCGGTTACACCGCCAATATATCACTCTCGCGGTTACACCGTCATCTCACACGCAATTACACAGCCATTACATTTCAAAAACATATCTTCTTAAAAACATTCTCTTTTCACCCGGTTTAGAAGTCCAGTCAACTTGTCCGGATTAGAAGTCCGGTCAAAACACTTTGAAAATAACCAACTCCCTTGTCCGGATTACAAGTCCGGTCAATGCTTCAATTATAACGTTGTCCGGTTTAGAGTAAACCGGACGATACACCGTTCACCCTTTGTCCGGTTTATAGACTTGAACCTTTTTGACACAAGCGGTTTAGAAATAAACCGATCACCATATGGCCGGTTTAGATGATATCCGGTCACCTCTTGGCCGGTTTAGTTATACTCCAGTCACCTCTTGGCCGGTTTAGTTATCCGGTTTACAATTCGGACAACACTTGTACGGTTTAATCAAGAACTTTCATAAAATGCTATATAATTCAATATAACCAGTTCCAATTGCTTATCATATTGTATATAAGCAATTCATATCCAAAGCTTTTAAAACACTCACCTTTAGCAATTGAGAACCAAAGCTTTTGAATCTCTTTTCTCCTGTGAAATCCTCCTACTTCTTCAGAGAAAACCTTCTAATAAAAGAAAGTGTTTGTGTGTGTGTGCCTTTCTCTTCACAAGTTCTATAAATACCTCCCAACCACAATAGGTGGTGAGGGCGGTTCATAAACCGACACCCCCTCCCTTTTTATTTATATTTTAAAACAAAACTCCCACACACATTTAATAAACATATATATATATATATATTATATATATATAACCAAAATAATAACCAGACTATTACAACTATGCCATGAAAAATTTGGATGATTTCGCCATCCTGGATTATAAGTTTGCGAAAATGGTCTAGTCTTGTTGACATAATTTACATGCTCTGGATTTCCAGGACACTACTCGAAAGAGTGACCTTCGCCATAGTACACGCATTGCATTGATTGAACATTGGAATTAAAGGTAGTAGCATCAGATTGCACATGTGGGCTAGATGTTAAATTTGAAATTAGCTTAGTGATCTGAGCTGTTAATGCCGAGACAACATCTACCTCATTTATTCCAGCTGTTTTCTTCAGTGGCATTGCACGTGGGTCAAACCATTGTCCGTTATTATCGGAAATATTTTCAAGTATGTCAAAACCTTCGTTATAGGTACAAGCTGTGAAAGCTCCGCCTGCAGTAGCATCGAGCATTTGTCTAGCAACGATATTTAATCCGTTGTAAAATGTCTCTTGCTGTATACAGTACAGAATGCCATGGTGAGGGCATTTTCTCAGCAGCTATTTATAACTTTCCCATGCCTCAAAAACTGCTTCATCATCCAATTGTCTAAAAGTACAGATTTCATTYCTGGAYTTRGCATTCCTCGTGGGTRGAAAATACTTTTTCAAWAACTTTTCTGCCATTTCATTCCATGTAGTCACAGAGTCTGGTTGCAAAGAATTGTACCATGCTCTTGCTTGATCCTTTAGTGAAAATGGAAAAAGTTTTAGTCTTAGAGCATCGTCTAAAACATCAGGGATGAGAAAAGTGTCTGTGATTTCATAAAAGAACGCATATGAGAATGAGGATCTTCAGAAGATAAACCAGCGTACTGGCCGTTTGTTTGAAGCATTTGAAACATCAGTGGTTTAAGTGAAAAATGGGTGGCACCAATGGTAGGCTTACGTATTCATGTGTGCATTTGAGTTAAGTTAGGAATAGTGTACGCCATAATGCCATCATTTTTAGCATTTGCAAGACGAAAGATGTTTTGAGCCTCATCCTCATATGGAATATTTGGTTCATTTCTAATAATACCTTCTCCGTCAATAATCACTATTTCAGCCATCGTTTCAGAGTTTAAAGCTCGAATAGCTCTTTGCACTCTTCGTCGTTGTCTGAAAGTTTGTTCAATATCCGGATCAAGTGGAAAAAATTCACCGTGCGACAGCCTTGGCATACACGGTGCGTTCACAAAAAGGGATGGTAGAAAAACTAACTTTTATAAACCTTACTTTTGAAAATGAAAAAACTTTAGCGTACTATCCCCGGCAGCGGCCCCAAAAACTTGCTCGTCGATTTATTCAACCTTATATTTCAACACAAAAATAGAACTCGGCGCAAGTATACACCTCGAACTACTGTCGTCTYGTAACAAGTAATAATGGTAAAATACCAGATACCGTTCCCACATAGATAGCTTGTAAAGTTATTTCAAATGTCCAATTTATAAAAACTAATTTCAGATGGCGAATCGAGGGATTTGATTTATCTAAAATTGGGAGGTTTGATTAACAATTAAGAAAATTTCAATCTTAAAAAGAAGCACAGGGTGCAACAGTTGACTAAGACAATAAACAAATGATTCAGTAAAAAGGTGACATAGCATTCCTGTCACAATTATCTAAAATCAATAAATGATTTTATAAAACTGTCACAATATCAACTATCGGGTCAGACGGACACCCAAGAGCACACACCGGTCAACGTGCTATCGATACGATATCATTTATGWTAGAYGTCGTGAATCCTAGCACAACACAGTGTTACCATCCTACACCGTAGGAGTATAGCGTTTGTCAGACACTAAAGCTATTTATAATCTTCTCCTATTACCTCAGGTTTTGTAAGTCAATACATTTTTTATACACAAAATTAGTTGTCAATTAATTTTAATGTAATCATCAAATGAAATATTAAGCACCTGAAATAAATAGTAGACTATAATGMTAATAAGACACCTTTGTACTTTCACATCGGCTTTGGTCTTAATTTCCTGTTACACCCCAAGCTAAGGCGTTAGCCCATCATCGCTCGGTTTCTTCTCTCGAATGATGTAATGACTGAATAATAGATACTGAGACGGAAAAGTAAATTGCAGAAAGTAAATTGTAGAAAGTAAATTACAGAAAGTAAATTACAGAAAATAAATTATAGGAAATGAAAATACTGGAATTTAAAGTACTGGAAATTAAATGACTGAAATGTAAATTATAGTAAAGTAAAGACATAAATGTAAAGGACTGAAATGTAAATGACTGAAATGTAAAGGACTGAAATGTAAAGGACTGAAATATAAAAAACTGAAATATAAATTATTAATAACAAAATAATATTAATTAATATTAATCTAGCAATGATGAAAGGAAAGTACTTGATGGGATGGAGGAAACACTAATGAAAACCTTGGACATCGAGTTTGACTTTTGAAGGAAACTTGCAAAACAAGTTTCGTTACAAAGACCGAAAGGGTTACTTACAAACTCGTAAAAATAGATTATTTAGTCTACGTGAATTAGTCATGAGCCACAAAGGATGAGATCCGATGTAAAGCAACAATGATCGACTAATCCGTAACTCGTAACAAAAGTAAGAAAACGTAACGTAACTTGGAAATAAAAACAGAAWTGAGATGAAGATTAAATACGAKTACTTAAATTAAAACTTGAGAACGTAATCASAACTTCACTACAAAAATCGGTTYTTGATTTGGAAACAAAGAAACYGAAAGCYTGGAACCGAAAGCMATGATTTAGAAAGTGRCTAACAAAGATCATAAGTATCAAATRSAAGAAAGCAAGTAAATTGGAGAATTAGTATGKGAATTGGTAAATTGGTTTGTGAAATGGTGGGTAAACAAAAGCCTTAAGCCTTCTTTATATAGGCTAAGGAAGATCACATAGTGGGTGCCAACTAATAAGACAAAAGTTTCTTCAAAACTGGGCTTTGACCGGGCCCAAGGTCTTTGACCACGCCTCTTATATGGATCAGCCCACTTCTTCACGGCCCAGGCAGAATTTCAGTTCTCGGACAGGTGCTATAGGACCTTGCCACTCCTGGTCCTGTAGGACTGCCGTAGGACTGGGCCCAAAAATCATCAAAAACCTGTAAAAATAGGGAATGAACATTAGATATACTATATTACTACTAATATATGAAAAAGACATAAAAAGACTCTATTAAGACACTAATGGGCAAATAAAACAAAGGAAAAAGGTTAAAAAAATGATGTAATAAGGTTAATAAATTAACACCTATCACAGGGGCATTACAAAGTCCAAAAGGCATTCTTCTAAAAGCAAAAGTTCCATATGGACATGTGAAAGTAGTCTTTTCCTGATCATCCGGTGCTATGGCAATCTGATTGTAACCGGAGTAGCCATCTAAGAAATAAGAAAACTCTTTTCCTACTACTCTGTCTAACATTTGGTCTATGAAAGGTAATGGAAAATGGTCTTTTTGAGTGGCTTTATTAAGCCTGCTATAGTCCAAACATATCCTCCAACCAGTTATTGTTCTAGTACGTATAAGTTCATTTTTCTCATTTGGTACAACAGTGACTCCTCCCTTTTTGGGTACACATTGCACAGGACTGACACAGGTACTACTAGCAATTGGATAAATTATGCCAGCGTCAAGCCATTTTAAAATCTCCTTTTTGACAACCTCCTTCATGACAGGATTGAGTCTTCTTTGAGGCTCAAGGGAGGTGAAACTTTTGTCATCCAAGATAGTTTTATATTGACAAATGGTGGGACTTATCCCCTTGAGGTCAGGAATTGTCCATCCTATGGCCTTCGTATGAAGTTTCAACATGTCAACCAACTTTTCTTCTTAGTCAGCTTCTAATGATGATGAAATGATGACTGTTAACTTCCCTGAATCTCCTAAAAAGACATATTTCAGATGTGAGGGAAGTTGTTTCAACTCTAAATCTGGGGCAACATATAAGGAAGGAACAAAAATCTTCCTATCCTCAGATTCTAAAACTTCAAAAGCAGCAGATTCTTGTGGTGTTTCTAATTCCTCAAAATCTTCCTCTTCATCACTATCAATCTCAGATAAACCTAAGATTTCCCCCAAACTTTTCTCTTGACACCAGGTTTCTATTAGACTCAAAGCAGAACATTCTTCTCTTTCTTCTGGGTACCTAAGGGAATTAAAAACATTAAAAGTCACTTGTTGGTCTTGGACTCTCGTGGTTAATTCTCCCTTCTGTACATCTATTAATGTTCTTCCAGTAGCTAGGAAAGGTCTCCTTAAAATGATGGGAATGTCTTTGTCGGCTTCAAAGTCTAGGATGATAAAATCAGCTGGGAAAATAAACTTATCAACCTGAACTAGGACATCCTCAATCTTTCCTCTGGGATAGGCTATGGACTTATCAGCTAACTGTAGAGTTACAGTCGTAGGTCTAGCTTCACCTATGCCTAGGGTATTGAAGACAGATAAAGGCATCAGGTTTATGCTAGCACCTAAGTCGCATAGAGCTTTTTCTATTTCTTTTCCTCCAATTGAGCAAGGGATTGTAAAACTTCCAGGATCTTTCATTTTAGGAGGAATTTTACTGGACAACAAAGCACATCAACCTTCAATCAGAGCTACAGTCTCATATTCAGTCAACTTTTTCTTTTTGCTCAAAATGTCCTTTAAAAACTTTGCATAACTTGGCATSTGCTCAATGGCTTCAACCAAGGGTATGTTTATGTGCAACTATTTAAAAACATCAAGAAACTTTTTAAATTGTAATTCTTCCTTTTGATTCCTTAATCTTTGGGGATAAGGAATATTAGGAGTGACTGCAATAGGAGACGTAGTCTTTTGAAGAGTTGATACAGGAATCGGTTTCAAAACTGGTCTCACAATTGATTCTAATTCAGTCCTAACAGGGATCAAAAGGACTGGTCTGGTCTTTTATTACGGGACTGTCACTAGATTGTGACACATCCACAACAATATTTTCTTTGGGAGTCTGGGTTGTCTTGGGTTCATCAGGAAACAACAGTGGAAAATCTGATCTTTCTGGAATGGTTGTACTATCTATGGGCCTGAATATCGATTGAGGCTCACTAGTACTCTCTGAATGGTTCGCATGAATGGTAGTCAAAAATTCTGGTACAGATGTAATAGAATTTTGTTCTACACTTTTCGTTTCAATCTCTGCTTTGTTTGGTTCTTTTTGTTTTTTTGGGTGTTTTCTAAATAGCTTTTTCCACTCCTTAACGTAACAACCTTAACATGCTCTTTTCCTTCCCTCTGAGGTATCTCTGTATCACTGGGTAGAGAACCTACTGGTCTTTTTCTAATCTCCAAAGCCATTTGTCCCATTTGAGTTTCGAGATTTTTAATTGAAGCTTGAGTATGGGTTATAAAACCCTTCATCATTGCTTCCAAAGAAGTAGATGACTCAGCTTGCTGTTTGGGCTTGCTTTGGAAAGAAGACTGATGATTCTGAAAATTAGCATGTTGATTATTATGATTGCCTTGATGCGCTTGCGAGTGAAAATTAGATTGGCCTTGTTGTTGAAAATTGGACTGTCCTTGCGGTTGAAAATTGGACTGTCCTTGTGGCTTTTGCATTGGTGGATTAAGAGCTGAACTATGCCACGAAAAATTTGGTTGATTTCGCCATCCCGGATTATAAGTCTGTGAAAATGGTACAGTCTTGTTGACATAATTTACATGCTCCGGATTTCCAGGACACTGCTCAAAAGAGTGACCTTCACCACAGTACACGCATTGTACTGATTGAACATTGGAATTARAGGTATTAGCATCAGATTGCACATGTGGGCTAGATGTTAAATTTGAAATTAGCTTAGTGATCTGAGCTGTTAATGCCGAGACAACATCTATCTCATTTATTCCAGCTGTTTTCTTCAGTGGCATTGCACGTGGGTCAGACCCTCCGTTATTATTAGAAATATTTTCAAGTATGTCAAAACCTTCATTATAGGTACAAGCTGTGAAAGTTCCGCCTGCAGTAGCATCGAGCATTTGTCTAGCAACGATATTTAAACCGTTGTAAAATGTATTTAGCTGTACACAATACGGAATGCCATGGCGAGGGCATTTTCTCAGCAGCTCTTTATACCTTTCCCATGCATCAGGAACTGCTTCATCATCTAGTTATCTAAAAGTACAGATTTCATTTCTGGATTTGGCATTCCTCGTGGGTGGAAAATACTTTTTCAAAAACTTTTCTGCCATTTCATTCCATGTAGTCACAGAGTCTGGTTGCAAAGAATTGTACCATGTTCTTGCTCGATCCCTTAGTGAAAATGGAAAAAGTTTTAGTCTCAGAGCAACGTCTGAAACATCAGGGATAAGAAAAGAGTCTGTGATTTTCATAAAAGAACGCAGATGAGAATGAGGATCTTCAGAAGATAAACCAGCGTAATGGCCGTTTGTTTGAAGCATTTGAAWCATCAGTGGTTTAAGTGAAAAATGGGTGGCACCAATGGTAGGCTTACGTATCCCTATGTGCAGTTGAGTTAAGTTAGAAATAGCGTACGCCATAATGCCACCATTTTTAGCATTTTCAAGACAAAAGATGTTTTGAGCCTCATCCTCATATGGAATATTTGGTTCATTTCTAATTATATCTTCTCCGTCAATAATCACATTTTCAGCCATCGTTTCAGAGTTTAAAGCTCGAAGAGCTCTTTGCATTCTTCTTCGTTGTCTAAAAGTTTGCTCAATATCCGGATCTAGTGGAAAAAATTCACTGTGCGACAACCTTGGCATGCACGGTGCGTTCACAAAAAGAGATGGAAGAAAAACTAGCTTTTATAAACTTTACTTTTAAAAAGAAAAAACTTCAGCGTACTATCCCCGGCAGCGGCGCCAAAAACTTGCCCGTTGGTTTATTCAACCTTAGATTTCAACACAAAAATAGAACTCGGCGCAAATATACACCTCGAACTACTGTCGTCTCGTAACAAGTAATAATGGTAAAATACCAGATATCGTTCCCACAGAGATAGCTTGTAAAGTTATTTCAAAAGTTCAGTTTGTAAAAACTAGTTTCAGATGGCGAAACGAGGGATTTGATTTATCTAAAATTGGGAGGTTTGATTAACAAATAAACAAATGATTCAGTAAAAAGGTGACATAGCATTCCTGTCACAATTATCTAAAATCAATAAATGATTTTGTATAACTATGACAGTATCAAATATCGGGTCAGACGGCCTCCCAATAACACACACCGGTCAACGTGCTATCGATACGATATCATTTATGTTAGACGTCGTGAATCCTAGCACAACACAGTGTTACCATCCTACACCGTAGGACTATAGCGTTTGTCAGACACTAAAGCTATTTATAGTCTTCTCCTATTATCTCAGGTTTTAAAAGTCAATACATTTTTATACACAAAATTAGTTGTCAATTAATTTTAATGTAATTATCAAATCAAATATTAAACACCTGAAATAAATAGTAGACTATAATGCTAATAAAACACCTCTGTACTTTCACATCGGCTTTGGTCATAATTTCCCATTACACCCCAAGCTAAGGCGTTAGCCCATCATCGCTCGGTTTCTTCTCTCGAAGGATGTAAGAACTGAAAAATAAATACTGATACGGAAAAGTAACTTGCAGAAAGTAAATTACAGGAAGTAGATTACAGGAAATGGAAATACTGGAATTTAAAGTACTGGAAATTAAATGACAGAAATGTAAATTACCGTAAAGTAAAGACTGAAATGTAAAGACTGAAATGTAAAGACTGAAATATAAAGACTGAAATGTAAAGAMTGAAATATAAAGACTGAAATATAAATTATTAATAACTAAATAATATTAATTTATATTAATCTAGTAATGATGAAAGAAAAGTACTTGATTGGGATGAGAATTGACTAATGAAAATCTTGGAAATAGAGTTTGACTTTGAAGAAAACTTGCAACACAAGTTTCGTTACAAAGACCGAAAAGGTTACTTACAAACTCGTAAAAACAGATTATTTAGTCTACATAAATTAGTCGTGAGCCACAAAGGATGAGATCCGATGTAAAGCAACAATGATCGACTAATTCGTAACTCGTAATAAAAATAAGAAAATGTAACGTAACTTGGAAATAAAAACAGAAATGAGATGAAGATTAAATTCGAGTATTTAAATTAAAACTTACGAGTGTAATCACAACTTCACTACAAAAATTGGTTCTTGATTTAGAAACAAAGAAACAAAAGCAATAATCTATTCAACACAAAGGTTACTTAGAAGGAAGCATCAAAAGCATAAGAAAGTATGTAAGTTGGTGAATTGGTAAGTCAAACATAAGCCTTAAGCCTTCTATTTATAGGCTAAGGAAGTTTGCTTAGTGGGAGCCAACTAATAAGACAAAAGTCTCTTCAAAACTGGGCTTTGACCGGGCCCAAGGTCGTTGACCACGCATCTTCTATGGACCAGCCCACTATTTCACGGCCCAGGCAGAATTTCAGCTCTCGGACAGGTGCTATAGTACCTTGCCACTCCTGGTCCTACAGGACTGCTGCAGGATCGGGCCCAAAAATCATCAAAAATCTGCATTAACAGGGGATTAACGTTAGATATACTATATAACTACTAATATATGGAAAAGACATAAAAATACTCAATTAAGACACTAATGGGCAAATAAAACAAAGGAAAATGGTTAAGAAAATGATGTAATAAGGTTAATAAATTAACACTTATCAGAAATGCAGATTTGACATCCATTTGTTATATCTTGAGGTTATTGTGAGCCGCATATGCTAAACATATTCTGATAGCGTCAATACGAGCGACTGAAGCAAAGGTTTCGTCATAATCATTTCTTTCTTGTTGACAGTACCCTTTTGCGACCAATTTGCCTTTGTTTCTTACAAGAATTCCCATTTCGTCTTTCTTGTTTCGGAAGACCCATTTTGTACCAATAATTGATTTATCTTTAGGCCTCAGTACAAGTCTCCAAACTTGGTTTCTTTCAAACTCTCGAAGTTCATCCTGCATAGCATTAATCTAATCTGGATCTTGCAATGCCTTAGATGGCTTCTTTGGCTCTATAGCACTAAGAAAGTTGACAAACATACTCTAGAATTCACATTACCAATTATTTGCAAACAACAACGATTAATTACTATTGCTATAAAACAAGCTCGTATTTTATCAATCCAAATCACGATGTCATTTTCTTGTTCGGGTAGTGCACGAGAAAAAAAATCATCCAGAAATGATCTCGGGGGTTGATCTTTAGTCCACTTGTTAGTTAAGTTGTCCTGATCATCGTACTCGTCAGTTACAGCTTGTATCTCAGCTTGAACTTCTGAGCTTTAGCTTCATCAGCAGGTAAAATAGACTCAGATTGATCAACATCAGGTTGAATAATCTCATATTGAGTCTGTGCTTCAGCTTGAACAAACTTAGTTTGAGTAACCTCAGCAATTTCTGGTTGTACATTATTTGAGATTGAAAAAACAGGTTCAGATGGTCAAGAAAGTTGCGTAAGTTACGAAATCGGGACCACTGGTTCATTAACATTGGGTAAGTCAGATATTTAAAATTAACAATGATTTTAAATTTGATCTAAAAGTAGAGTTTGAATTCATTTTTCTGTTTTCTTGTACAGGTTCTACWCTGATTTGTGTRGAAGTTGAAGGTTGTAGATTGAGTCCTGAACCGTGTTGTTCAGAAGTCGATGGCTCATCAAATCAAACATTGATGCTTTCAATTACAATCATTGTCTATTTGATGTAGATTCTAAAGGCTTTTGACTTGATAGAATATCCAATAAAATATTCTCATTAGCCTTTATATCCAGCTTTCCTAGATTGTCTTGATCATTCAGCACAAAGCATCTGCAGTCAAACACATGAAAGAATTTAACATTAGGCTTGCGATTATTGATTATCTCATAACCAGTTTTATTTAATCTTTTGACAATGATCGTGCAATTTTGTGTGAAGCATGCAGTAGAAACAGTTCTAGCCCACAGATAAAGAGGTAAGACAGAGTATGCAAGCATTGTATGAGCAACTTCAACCAATGTCCGGTTATTCTTTCAATAACTCCATTTTTTTGCGAAGTTCGAACAACAGAAAAATTGTGAGAAATGCCGACAGAGTGAAGAAAACTTTGAAGGGTCTCATTTGTGAACTTTGTGCCAATATCACTTCGAATATTTTGCATAGAAAGTTATAGAAGAACTTGAATGCGCTTGGTAAATGCAATAATCAGCTCTGGTGCATCAGACTTGGTTTTTAGAAACTCCAGCCACGTATATCTGGAATAATCATCGACCATCACCAAAATATATACTTTTTGCCTCCTAGAGATTGAGTCTACATTGGTCCACACAAATCCATATGTATCATCTCGAGATATGAGAGATAATTCAGTTTTGGCTTTATGGGAATTTTTGATCATCTTTCCCATTTCACATGCGGAGCACAAATAATCCTTGTCAAACCTTAGTTCTGGAAGACTAATGACTAGATTTCTACTTACGAGCTTGTTTATATCTATGAAGTTTTGATGAGATAATCTGTGATGCCATATCCAATTATCTTCTTTTGTTGCCTTTGAAATTAAACAGATAGGCTGAGAAGCAGTCAGAGTTTTAAAATTTACTGGATACAGATTACCATATCGTTCAACTCTAATAACTTCAATTTCTTCCGATTCAATTATGACACATCCTTGAATAAAGAATTTAACATGAAAACCAATATCACATAAATGGCATATACTGAACAACTTATGCTCCAATCCTTCCACGTATAAAACTTTCTTGATTGTAATAATACCATTTGACAGTGTGCCATGTCCTCTTACAAATCCTTTCTATTTGTTACCGAAAGTGACTGTTCCACTAGGATTTTCTTTAAAATTAGATTAAAAGTGTGTGTGACATGTCATGTGTCTACAGCATCCCGAGTCTATGTACCACACAAGACAATCTTATAAAAATAATCACTGAGATTTAGGAACGAATTTCATAATGGGTCCTAGTGGGTTAGGAATCACATTAGTAGATAAAGATTTAGTGCGCCATTCATATMTTTGTTTTGGAACACATTTCCAAACAAATTGAACATCTACAAAGCATGGTTTCTCTTTTTCAAACTTTGCTTTCGAAAAATATCTCTTTGGAGCACTTTTCTTTTTAATCCGAGGACCATTTTAGCTTTGGGCTTTTGTGAAAGATCTGATTTTGATTTAGAGTCCGTTGATCTGATAAGCTTTTTACATTTGGCATTTATGGCAAAAGAAGTTAATCCACAATAGTTGCAATGTATGTGTTTAGGAGAAAAAGACAAAAGATCCGAGTGAGAAATTTTTTGAAAATTATCAAATCATCCTTCAGATAATAATTTGTTTCAAATGAAGTACAATCACAACTATTATTGTTTTCTTTCTTTACAGAAGAATAAGCTTTTGAAAGAATTTCAGATTTCTTCTATGAAGGACTATTCCTCTTGCACATTTTGCCATGTCTTTTCAAATCTATCACAGAAAAAGATTTTGAATTAGTAGAAGTTTTGACAGATGAACTTTCAGTTTTAATATTTTGAACAGATTTAGTAGTAGTCTTAGAATTATTTTGAGTTTTAGCTCCAGAAGACTCTCTTATTTCAAAAACACATTCAGAAAGATTTATCTTTTCAATAACAGTGGATTCAGCTTTGGATTCAATCTGAGTAACTTCAGAAGTTTCAACCATTGAAATCAAAGATGTTCTAATTTCCTCTTCAAGCTTAATGATTTTACTTATCAACTTAGTTCGATCATCAAAACACAAACTCAATTCCTTTTCAAGATATGAAATCTATTGTAAATTTGACTCATGTAGTTTATCCTTACAAACCAGATGCATGGTCAACTCAGAAATTTGCTCATTTAGCTCATTAGATTTAGTCAGAAATTCATTTTGAGCATAAATATTCAACTCTTTTTCAATCTTGAGTTCTTATTCAAGTTCATAAATTTATTTCTTTAAAATAGATATTTTCTCATTTAAATCAACTTCAGAATTTGAATTCGTAATCCATTCCTTTTCAGTAAAACTTTCAAAATCAGATGAAGTTTCAGTTTTGAAAACTTCAGTGGGATATATTGATTCAAGCTTTGTGTGTGAAAATGGAATTTCTCTTGTTTCATAACTTGAATTTAGATCATCATATTTTAGTCCCGTTGACTTGAAGTTTGGTTTTTCATAAAGGTTTTCAACTGATTCATCACTGTCACTTTTTGGATTGACTGTAGACTCTGATTCTACTTTAACAAAAATTTCACGAACAGATGGAATAGTGAATTTTGTGGTCCCCCTTTCATTAAAATTGTATAAAGATTTTGGGGCCTTCTTTAAAATTTCAGAATCATTAAATCCCAAACTCACTTGAGGATTATAAAATCTTGAATCTTTGGGTTTGTTAATCAAAATTTTCAGTGTTTGCTCAGATTGATTCCTTTTATAAAGAGTTTCTTCCAACTGTTTGATTTTTTAAGTGTTCAATTTTTTCATGTCATATCAAATTTCAACTGAAGATTGTCTCTCTCACATTCTACTTGATTCAACTTCTTTTTAAGTGAAATAAAAAAAATTTCGATTTTTAGCTTTCTCAAATCTAAGAACATCTTTTTCAGTTTTAAGACTTTCATATAGACCTTGATGGCAGAAACTTTCTTCTCTAAATCTTTCATATACAGTTCTTTCTTCTCTCATCCTGTCTTTTAAGATTTTGAATTCAGCATTCATAGTTTCAATAGCATTAATTAATTCAAAATTGGAAGAACTACGTACCTGTGATTCATTATATGTTGATGAGCCTCACTCTTTAGTTTTGGCCATCAAGCACATATTGACATGAGTAAAGTGTGTTTCTTCATCATCAGAAGAATCAATAAGCCAGCTTTCTTCATCAGCAACAAGAGCTTTTGCCGTCCTCAAGAGTTTTAGAAAAATGATCTTTCTTGAGATAATAATTTGAATCCTTGAATTTCTTGAATCGACAGTCTTTGATGAAGTGGCCCACTTTGCCACAGTTGAAGCATCGATTGTCTTCAACTTTGTTTTCTTTTGGGTCTCTGATTTTTTCAAACTTTTTTTGTCTGACCTCCTTCCCTTTGTTCTTCTCAAAGTTTTCAAGTTTATTGAACTTCTTCTTTCCAAACCTCTTTTGGAACTTCTTTGTCAGCAACGCCGGTTTCTTAGAAAACTCCTGAATGTGGTCATCAGAAATAGCTAATGAGTCTTCAGTAGACTCACATTCAGACACTTCTGATAACTCAGAGTTCAAGGACTTTAAGTTACTTGATTCAGATTTGCCCTTACCCTGTTTTCCGAATAAAAGAGCCAAGGAGTCAGCAACTCTTTTCTTCTCAGATAACAACTCTTTGACAGTCTCTTCTTGCTCATACAAAATACTATACAATCATGAATGTCTTCATCTGACATGTTCTTGTTCATTTGTAGATTGACTGCAAGAGTGTTCCATTCAGGCTTTAGATTCTTCAAAAACTTGTAGTTGATCTTAGAACCAGATTTTTGAATGCCATTCCTTTTAAAATCATTAAAAATGACATTGAACCGATTGTAGGATTCAGTGATGGATTCACTCTCTCTAGCTTTAAATCCCTCATAAGTACTGATAGAATGATTCCTTCTGGTCTACATAGATTTATCACTTCCAAGCATTTGCTTTTATAGCTCATCCCACAGTTCTTTGGCCGACCCACGACTATCTATTCTATTGAACAATTCATTTGGTACAACTATAAGTATGTAGGTCAATGCCTTTTTGTCAATTTGATACATTTGTTTCTCAGGCTCAGAAAAATATTTGGGATCTTTCTTTTGTTGTTTACTTTTGAACACAATTACCTTCGGATGATATGTAATCAGGTAGATCCACAAGACATTCATAAGGTCCATTTTTTATGGATTGCATTAACCTTTCATCCTTATTATCTATGTAATGAATCATTCTCACTTTCCATTGTTGATATTCTTCGGCAACTAGAACTGGTGGTTTAGAATCTGACCCAATACCCAAAATATATCTTTGATATTTTCAGAAACAGACTTGAATTGATCGTTCAGAAAGTTATCTTGAACTGGTTTTGAACAGTAAAAAGAATCTTGAAACTTGAACAATTTCACCAAAATGACTTCTTATCGCTTAATCAAGATATCAATTGATTGCTTATAGCTCATCAAATCACCAAAGATTTCGGATAAGAAATGGTGGTTATCAAACAACAGGTTAACAGACAATGTTATCGGACAAACTTTATCAGACAACACAAGTTGGTTATCGCTCACCAAGGTAGGTTATCGCTCAACAAGATTATCGGACACATAGTTATCGGACACCAAAATGTTAACGAACAAAGTTGAGTGAGGAGAAAATTTATCGGACAAGCTTCGAGCGATGAAGGGGGGTTATCGGACAGGCTTTGAGTGATGAAGTACAAGACACTTATCCGATCAAGTGTTGAGCAATGAAGTCTAACACTTAGAAGAATATCCACCAAAAAATAAACTTGAGCGATGAGATAATATTGAACGATGAAAAGCTTTAAGCGATGAGTATAACAACTGGAGAGATGAGAACAAGACATTTAGCGATGAGGCTAGTTATCACTTACCAAATGAACGATGAACACAAAAATTCAGGTAATGAAATATATACCTTGAGCGATAAAAAAAATACTTAATCAAATCAAATCACTTGGGCGATGAAACTACAATATAAGCGATGAGGATTCAAGAATAGATTAATCGGGCGATAAAGAAACACTTATCGCTCGTTGAATATTCAACATTCGATGAATGACAGTTCGAACAAGAAATTCAAGAATTTCACCCAAAATGCTCAAAAATCTCAAAATCAATGAAATTTCTTGCACAAATTAGTGCGAAAACCTCACAGAAACAGTTTTAGCACAAACAAATTCACTAAAAACTTATTAAACTAGCCCAATTCAATCAAAATATTAAGAACAAAAACAAAAGCTTCGAATCAAGAAAATCAAGAATTAAGCTTCGATAATCGATCCAAAACCAATCAAGATTGATCTGTTTAGCTCTGATACCAAATGTAGATCCTAGATTCAAGTCTATAACATCAAAGCTTAAGATCAATGTAGATCCCACTATATCAATCTTCAAGTAATCATCAAGAAATTCATGGCAGATCTGATTTTCACTTGTAAGAACATTCATGAGAGTTGATAGAGAAAGTCAATATCTTCTAATCTTGGACAAACCTGTTATTTATCTAATGATATTACAATTGAGAATCGTACCAAAGATTAAAAAGAATAACCTTTTATATAGGGTCAAAGATGAAACTCTAAAAGTCAAAGGTCAAACTACAAGAAAGTCAAACATGATGACTTTTACACAATTATAGACAAAATTAACTTTCAAGACGAATACAATTTAATACTGAATTTTAGTCCTAACAATCAAGAAAACAGAATTTGCGGAAATGATATTGTTGGCATGTATATTGATGAAGAATCAAAGTAGATATTCTTGATCTCTCTCTACAATCTTATTTAAACTGTTAACTGTTTTTCAACTACTTTTGCGCACTCAATTCAACTAACTAAACTAACACTATTTATACCCAACAATTACAAAGAACAAACTAATCTACAAAGCATGTAAAACACAATAAGCACAAGACTTGGATACAACATTTTAGACCCAACATAGTGTCATCCTATAACAAGTAATAATAAGATAAGTACCAGATATCTTTCCTATAGAAAAGACTTAGGGGGGTGTTTGGTTTGCAGATCTGAAGAAATCTGATGGAATTGGAATGTTGAATTCCACTGACCAAATTTCATTCCCTCGTTTGTTTCATTCTTTTTCACCAAAGGAATCTTCAAAATCCATTAAATTCCACAAATAAAGGAATTTAACATTCCTTAGCAACTACATGGTATTTTGATGGAATAAAATTCTCTATTTTTACAATACCAAATTTGCCCTTAGCCCAATATACCCTAATATCATAAAACCCAATATGACCATCGTCGACCACCTTCGACCATTGTCAATCTGAATCACCACTTGACCATCGCCATCTGAACCACCGCCACCCATCGCCATCTTGAACCACCATAGACCACCAATGTCGACTATCACTGATCTGAACGACCACCGACTACCACCAATTTGAACCACCACCACCAATCTGAACCATCGCCAATATGAACCACCGTCGATCTAAACCATCATCGATCACCGCCATTTGAACCATCATGAACCACCACCGATCTGAACCACTATCGACCATCGCCATCTGAACCACCACATACTACCACTGATTTGAACCGCCGCCAACTATTACTGATCTGAATCATCACTGGCTACAGATGATCTGAGCAACCACCGATCTGAACCACAACCAATCTAAACCACATCCGACCATCGCCACCTGAAGCACCACGAATCTGAACCACTGCCTACCACCAAAGACTACCATCGATCGGAATGACCGCCGGAAACCGTTGACCACCAATAATTTGACCAACCACTGCCACCACTACTGATCTGAACCACCGTCCATCTGAACCACCGCTGACTACCTTCATCTGAACCACCGCGAACCAGCATCTATCTGAACCACTACCAACCACTGGCATCTGAACCACTGGGGACCACCACCAATCTGAACCATTGTGGACCACCACCGATAGAACCACCACCGACCACCGTTGATTTAGTAGCGTCTTTTGGCTTATGGTTATATTTGGGTTGTGTATTTTATATTGTTTTACATATTAAATAATTATTTTATTAAAGTATTTTTTGTTTTAATAAAAATTTAAAATTTTAAAAAAGGACATTTTGGTCATTTACCAATATTTCATTCCAATTCTAAAGCTACATTTTGGGAACCAAACAGATAAATTCCAATTTCTTAACATATTACATGCCATTGTCTGCCAACCAAACAGGTTGTCAAACTTGGCAACATTTCATTCCAATTCTTTCAAAGTCAAATTCCTTTAACAGATTCCATAACATCCATAAATATTTTGAGAACCAAACGCCACCTTAGTGTGAAAGTTTATTAAAAAGTTCAATCTTTAAAAACTAATTGCAGATGGAGAATTCAAGGGATTCTTTTCATCTTAAGTTTGATTGAGTTAGTTATTAATTAAGAATATATCGGTAGTAAAAATAAGCAAAAGGTGCAAAGGTTTGTTAAGACAAAGAAAAACGATCAATTAAAAATATATTATATCATTTTCAGACAACCTAATAGTAATATCAATTAGTACAATTGTACTGTCATAAATATCCAGTTATCGGGTTAGACTACCTCCAAAGAGTACAAACAAGACGATGTACTATCGATAAGACATTGTTTATGTTAAACGTCGTTAATCCTAGTACGACTTAGTGTTACCATCTTACACCGTATGAGTATAGTATTTATCAGATACTAAAGCTATTTTTTTTCTTCTCATATTACCTCAAGTTTTCACATTTATTTTAACTCTGAAGTTAAAACATTGTCATGTGTTGAAATAGTTATCAATTAAGTAAATGTAATCTTTAATGAAACATTAATAAATTGAAATAAAATATGGATAAAATGATATATTAAAAACACTTTTTTAATTTAACATTAATTTATGTCTTAACCTTCCCTTATACCCCAACCTAAAGCATTTATCTCATCATCTCTTGGTTTCTTATTATAAAACATATGAAAGTTGTAAAGTAAATAACGGAGATGAAAAATGCCAACTGAAAACTGCAAGTATTAAAGTCTAAAAAGGTAACTTGGTGTGCACGTTATAAAATTTTAAAGTAAATACGAAAAGTAAATTATTGAAATATAAATTACAAAAATTAAAGCATTGGAATGTAAATGACTGAAAAATAATGCGAAAAAGGTAAAGACTGAAATAGGTAAATAGGAGTCAAGAACGACTTGGTAACTTGTGTAGAAAGTGTCATCTAAAAACTTGAATACTTGAAAATAACACTTGGAAAACAATGGTGGTAGCTAATTAGAAACACATCATGGGCCACAAATGGATTTAAATCAAATATAATGCCACGTAGGATTAAATTGTGAAGATTTCTAGTTTGACAACCTCAAGTCAAGCCTAAAACAGGTCCTACTGTTTCTTGCAAGATTTCCAGCTTGACAGCCTCAATGTAATCCTGTAGGATCAAACTATGAAGACCAAAGGTGGATTAACATGGTATTAGGACCAAATGAAACATAAATTTAATAAAATACTAAAGGACATAGACATGACTCAAGAAGTGTAAAAATCAAAGACTAAAATACTCAAATACCTAAAATGAGCAAATAAAAGACTTATAAATGATGTAAAAGGTGGTGTTTTAGGGATAATAAAGTAACACAACCCTTCCCCCTCCCCCTTCACTGGCATCCATCTCTCGCCTCGCACAAACGTCAAAATGTGACATACACACAACATTTTCTCTGATGAGGTTATTAATATGGAAAAAGTAAGAAAATGGGTCTTATAAAAGTAGTTGAAGGACGATCGTTTCCTCATTCTTCTTAGATATTAGACCTCCCATGTCGCCTCCTCATGCACAGTAACTAGAGATCACCTACGCCCCTATCCTCCTAACTTTATTTCTCTTATATGTTGTTATTCCTTTCTCTGTTGAGTTTGATATTTTTGTGTGAGTGTCTTTTGACGGGAATGGGGTGATGGTAGGGTAGGAGAAGGTGGTTAGTGCCAGAGACGAGGAGGATGAAGACATCTTGGAGGTGCAAAGGGAAGTGGGTTGAGGTCGACGTTCCCATCTCCAAATCTCGATCTGACTCTCTCATGTATGTATATAAGGGAGTATATGTAACTTTATAAATATGTTTTTTGTTCTTGTAGTTTGTTTCTATTTTCGTTCATATACTTTTGAATTTACAATTTTCATCCCTAAGGTTTACAATTCATTATTATTTGTGTTCTTATGATTTATATTTAATTATTCTTTCCATCCCTATGGTTTATAGTTCTTTATATTTTAGTCTTTTATAACAAAATATGAGGCTTAAGGACGGAAATAGTATGAATTGCTAATCATAGGGTTGAAAACTACAATTTCAAGACAACAAAGACTAAAGTCATCATTTTAAACAAACCATAGGGATGAAAAGAAATTAATTTACTCTATAATATAATATATGTTTTTTAGAGTAAATTACGGTTTTGGTCCCTATGGTTGTCATCACCAGCAACTTGTGTCCCTCTTTTGAACTACATACAACTTTTTGGTCACTATGGTCGTCATATTGTTTCACTTTTGGCCCCTCAGACTAATTTTTGTCTAATAGGTCTATTAACTCAACGGATAATATCATATTTTTAGTATTTATTTAATTTTCAATTAAAAAATGAAGAAACTATATTATTAATAAACACATATCATCAACGTGTGTCACCATTTTCACAGTTACTCCACCCTTCGTCAGTGCTCCCTCTCCGACCAAAAACTTATAGCAGAACTACACCATCCCCTCTTAGATTCTGTTTAAAGAATCCTTCATTGAATATTTCCCCTAGATTAAAATTCCATCTCCATGATAACACCTCACCATCGTAGCATCTTGTTCATCCCAGATCTCTCAAATACACTAATAATTAAGTTAAGAATAACCTAATTATGTCGTGTGGATGAATAAAATGACAAACACTCAAGAACAAAACATGAATATTCAAAGAATATACTTGAGTGCCGAAAGATTCACTTTATTCCAAATGATTATGAAAAGCGTTAACCGATTACAATAGGCCTAACACCTATTTATACTAGAAAGCTAAATAAGAAGATAACTAGCTAGAGAGACAATCTATCAAATCTTCTAGGAAAATATAAAGCTTATCTAGACATGGATAATAAATAAAACAAGATGAAACTTTGTAGAATCCAGCAGTTGATTCGTCATCTCCAGTTGTCTTCTATGGAGTGTTATTCAACCTTGTCTTTATATCTTCATTGTATGCCTCTGGTTGAATTGTTGTAAAAAACTTCAAGTGTTGGTAACCAGAGGGGTTATGAAGATGCTCAGTTCATCGCATCTCTAGTCGATTCATCGAGCCTCTGGTTGTATAGAACACTTAGTTATTTTACGTTGAAGTCTTCCATCGGCCTTCTGGTTCTTCATCACTGGTTGTTCTTCATTACTTTTACACATAATAATTATGAGGTCTAACAATCTCCCCTTAAGTAATGAAAGAACAAACATAAGCTAATCTATGAACGTTTAAAGCATAAGTGAAAGACATAGACATAGCTAAAGAAAAACATCCTTTGCCAAAAAAATTCATTGGACTGTGATAGATGAATTCTTACATGTGATGGAACAAAAAGATATTACAATACAAAACAAAATACTTCATTCATGATATCATTATGTTATCTCCTAGAAGCGCATCAACAGTCCTCTGAATCGAATGACTGTTGAGATCTCATGAATAAGTTGTTGTCCCTCTCCCATCGGCACATGAGGTCTATCCAATCTGTCTCTGATGACCTTCTGAAACCATTCAAGTGTTGAAGTTGAATACTTGAAGGCTTCAGTCCGCCTAAAGAATTTCTTCAGACCAAACTCGTTCTTGAACACCAATCCAAGTTCTGGTTTAGTTAAGACTGAAGCAGATCTCTTCTCCTGCAGACCTGGAAAGTCTTCATATGGGGGAGTACAGGATAGTCTATCGATGCCTAAATTAACAGCAATTTGAAAGTCGCTCTTTGCTCTATGCTTCACCAAGGTCTCCATCATTTGAACAATCGCTCGATTTGCCATCCCAAATCTGATTCCTTGATCTTGTCGTTGAGTTGTATATGCATATAGATCAATCAAGTCCCATGGATTAAGATTGATCAACTCATTGTCATTGAAGATGCTGACATGACCATGGGCTCGCTCCACGGTGTACTCGATGTATTCGATGGCTCTGTTAGTGAAGTTCCTCATTTTGATGTCCAGACTGTCTTGATTTCTTCGTTTGAGAAAATGACCTGTGGTGGAGAGGTATTCTGTCTTACAAACCTGTGGCGCAAGAGGTTCATTGACTCTGGTGATAACATGGGAGGATTGAGAACCAAACTTTCATCGCGATCGTGATACAAGTATTGATGGATATTCTCCATTATTATTGGCTCCCTTGCTGGTATCTCTGGACGTCTCCTTAGCGTCTCTAAATTTGCAATGATCTCATCGACTACGCCTTGAGGAGGATGCCTCGATGAGGGAATGTCTGTTGGCACCTGCGGTGGTTGGGTGATGGGTTGTGTTTGGGGTATTTCTGGTTCATTAGGCTCTGGTTGGGTTGTTTCTGGTTCAATGGGTTCTGTTTGGATGGATGGTTGTTGAGGTGAGGTATGTTGGGTGATAATGGGTTCTTGTTGGATGGGTAGGGTGATGGAAGGTTCTGTTTGACGAGGGGTTGGTGATGGAGTTAAGGGTAGGTTGATTTCTGGTTGAGGGGTAGATAGGTTTTCATTGGATGAAGAACTCACCTCGATGGGTTCTTGGGTGCTACCTATGGAAACATGTACATTGTGTACATCTTCAGAGGGCTGAGCCTCTGGTTCCCTAGCTTGGGTTCCTTGGGATGGGGAGGTTGGTTGGTTTTGAGATTGTGGTGGTGGTGGTGCAGCAGACTCCATTAGTTTTTAAGCAGTCAGGTTCTCCCCCTCATGAGGACCTAGACCATGATCATCTTGGTCAGGATCCTCATGCCTTAGCATCTTCAGCAGGCGGCTCGATGAGCAAGATGCTCTGCTCCTCTTCTTCTTTCTTTCCCTGAAGGTCGCAAGATACTCCCTCAAGGCCTTCTGTCTTCGACTCTCCTCCATCGAGTGAAGGAGGGAGTTAGTGCGAGCCTGTTGTTTTTCAAGGCTCTTGGAGAGAGCCTTGGTTGGTTTTGTAGCTCTATGGGTGAATTTTCCACTTATCTCATTGAACGAGAAGATAAGTACCTTTGAAAGATTCCTCAAATCGGCTCTGGTGGCATAGCCTTCTGTGGTGGAGGTGGATGTCGATGCGGGAGGAGGGAGTGAGGTTGAGGTGGATGCGGGTGGTGGGATGGTGAGGGAGGCTAACATATTCCTCACCTCTGCAGTGAAGGATGTAAAGGCTTCATCAAATGATGGAGCTGTAGAGGGGGGTGGAGGAGGGGTTGGTTGAGGTATTTGGGCAATTATGGTGGCTGGTAGTGAGGTAAGGGTAGTGTGTATGTTGGTTATTTGGGTGGAAAGAGAGGTGATGGCTTCATCGAATGATGTGGTTGGAGAAGTTGGTTGAGGGATTTGGGCAAGTATGGTGGCTGGGAGTGTGGTGAGGGTAGTGGTTATGGTATTGAGTTGGGTGGTGATGGAAGCTATAGCCTCATTGGTCACAGTTTCCTGGGCCGTGAGGGTGGCAAGGGTGTTCATCAAGGTTTGGTTTCGTATGGTGGAGAGGGTGGATGAGGCATTGTGTTGTTGTTGGATGGTTTGTTGGAGCATTTGTAGGCGGGTGGTTTTGTCTTTGGCATTGGTTTCAAGGGTGGCAAGGGATTGTCGAAAGGGTGTAACGATAGATGGTGAGGATTCGACAATCCTTGCTAAGGTGAGTTTAAGGTCATTCAAGGACCGCTGAGTCGAGTTAACAAAGGCTTGGAACTCTGCCTTTGTGACTAGATCAGCCACAGGGGTAACCCCTACAGCAACAGATGTTGTAGGTTGTGCCTCAGTTCCAGAGGCGCCTTCATTGCCTTGTGTGAAGGTGGGAAATGAAGGACTTCCATCGAGTCCTCGATAGCCCTCTAATGAGGAGCTATATCTTGATGTTGCGACAACTTCCTCTTCCTCGGATTCAGAGGCCGAGTAAGAGAAGTAGGTGTATGTCCCCTTCACTAGATCAAGTATCGAAGGGGGTGGTGCATGAATAGGAGATCGCTCTGAACAATATTTGGGAGGTTCAATGTCAGAAACAACACATGCTTCTGGGTGTGTGGTAGGTTGTAGCGAGCTATGAGGCGATGTAGCTCTTATTTCTTCATCGTAGTCAATCCCTTCTTCTTGGTAGTAGCCCTTGGCAAAAAGCCTGGCCTTGTTCCTTACTACTGTGCCATCTTCGTCATTCTTGTTTCTGAAGACCCATTTGGTTCCTATGGCCGTCTTCCCTATGGGTAGAGGCATGAGGCACCACACTTTGTTTCTTTCAAATTGGAGTAATTGCGTCTATCAAGTTTGGGTCTTGTAGGGCTTCAGAAATCTTCTTCGGTTCGATCATGCTCAGAAAGTTGGCGAAGAGGCATTCATTGGCCGTAGCAGATCTCGTATTGACACCAGATGATGGATCACCAATGATTTGGTGTTGTGGATGGTCTTTTGTCCACTTGGTGCAAGATTGGGTTATAGAGCACGATGCAGTTTTTCATCAACCGATGGAACTGCTTGTTCCCCCTCAAAGAGATCATCTCCAGATTTATATTCTGGATCTGAAGACATAGAAGAAGTAGAAGGTGAAGTAGCATGAGTTTCTGAAATAGATGTACCTTCAGTATTGGAGACTTCATGTTCTTCATCAGCTCTGGAAGTGGGTTTAGCAGTAGGTGCACGTCTAGAGACTACTTCTTCTTCGAAGATGTTTTCAAATAAATGAGCTAACTCTTATTCATTGGGTTTGCCAAGTGATAAACCAGAGACTCTCTATTGAAGTCCGAGTCCTGAACTACTGTGTCCAGAAGTCATTGGTGAAGAATCATCAAAGGACACGTTGTTGCTTTTGATAACGATCTTTGTCCTTTTGATGAATACTCTGTAGGCCTTAGCGGTTTGAGAATAGCCCAGAAAGATCCCTTCATCATCTTTCTTGTCGAACTTGCCAAGATATTCCCTATCATTGAGTACAAAACATTTGCACCCAAAGACATGGAAATATTTGACATTTGGTCTTCTTTGATTGATGAGCTCATAGGGTGTCTTCTGGTGCCTCTTGTTGATGATTGACCGGTTCTGGGTGAAGCAGGCAGTGGAAATGGCTTTAGCCCAGAAGGTGATGTGTAACACCAATGAAGCAATCATGGTCCTTGCTGCTTCCACTAAGGTTTTGTTTCTTCACTCTACTACTCCATTTTGTTGAGGGGTTCTTGCAGCTAAAAAGTTTTGGGAAATGCCTTCACTGATGAGATATTCATCGATTCTGGCATTTCTGAATTCAGTTCCATTGTCGCTTCTAACTTTGATGAGGTTGCGCTGTAGAAGGACTTGGAGCCTTTTCATCACCCCAATGAGGAGTTCAGGAATGTCTATTTTCTTCTTTATGAACTCAACCCAAGTGTATCTGGAGTATTCATCAACTAGTACCAAGATGTACTTCTTTCAAGAGAGGCTTTGTGTAGAGATAGGCCCACAGAGATCTATGTGGATCATGTCCAAGGGCTTGGTGCATGAGGTTTCTGACTTTGTTTTATGAGAGGCCCGTTTCAGCTATCCCATCTCGCAGGCTGAGCATAGATGGTCCTTTTCGAAATTAAGATCCGGAGTCCCCTTGACCAGCATCTGTTTGGTTAGCTTCCTTAGAACATCAAAGTTCAGATGTGAGAACTTCTGGTGCCATAGCCAATTTTCTTCACTCTTATGAGATTCAAGGCAGAGGGTGTCTTGTCCCACAGAGGATTGAAAGTCCAGAAGATAGAGATTCTCTTCTCTCTTTGCCTTGATGATGGTTTGGTCGGGCTGTGTTTCGATGATGCAGAAACCCTTGCGAAATCTGACTTCAAGACCCTTGTCGCAGAACTGGCTTATGCTCAGTAAGTTATGCTTCAGACCTTCAACATAAACCATTTTGCTGATGGAGATGTTTCCTTTAATGAGTGTGTCGTATCCCTTGTTGGTACCCTTACTGTTGTCTCCAAAAGTGACAGAGCCTCCAGGTTTGTCGATGAAGGAGGACAGCTGACTTTTATCACCCGTCATGTGCCTGGAACAACCTAATCCATATACCATGGTTGCACATGTTGGTCCTATATGACAAGTTAAGGGTTTTTAGGTACCCATTTCATAATGGGTCCACGTTGGTTAGTTGGAGATACGACCTCTCTCTTTTCATCAGCCTTCTTTGGAGTGGGCTGATTTCCTTTACCCTTAGCCTTTGCAGGCTTGGATCTATTAATATTTCCCTTGCCCTTTGACTTGTGCTTTTTCACGTTTTCATTGGTATGAACATTATAGCGATAGAGGTGTTTGGAAAATATGCAGCGATGAGTTAACATGTGGTTCCTCAGGTTTTGTAAAAGAGCTATACAATGGCAATTAGGATTTATTGGACATGAATGTCTAACTTTCTTTTTATTCGATGAAAATGAAGAAGTAAATGCAGGGGATGAAAATCTTGTCCTAGCATCGGTTGTTTTTACAAACTTCCTATCTAGTTCAGATTTTTTATTTGTGGTAGGCTTGGTCTTTACTTCTTTCCTGAGGAAGGGCTTCTTTCCTTCAGCTGAAGGAGAAGAAAAGTGGTGGTTAGAATGTTCAAAGGCATGCCACTTCTATTTTTGTACGCGAGTAAACTTAATGAACTTAGATGAAGTATTTGGGCCCTGTGAGGTATCGTAGGCAAATTTGGTGTTACTCAGTTTTCCTTTTCCTTTGTCTGAAGTTTTCATAGATGTTGGAACATCAGACTTCATTGAGGCCTTGAAGTTTTGAGGCTTCTTATCCTCAATGACCTCTGGTGATTCACAGATTATTTCTTTTTCAGATTCAGAGTCAAGAAAGTCTCTCACGGATTTCTCAAAATTAAAATTGTCATGGGAGGAATGGGTTCAGAGGTTGATGGTTTAGAGTGATCTGTTGGGGGTTCCATTGCTTCTGACTTGGATGAACTTCCAATATTACTTGGATGGTTCATTGATTCATCAGACGATGGTTCCTTACTAAGATTCTCTTTCTCATCAACAGCACTTGCTGATGAAGTGGGATTGATGACCAGAGACTCTGGTTTAACCATAGGGTTACCATCGGTCTCTGGTGTGGAGGCATCATTCCCTTCATGAAAATTATTACTCGTGTTGTTCTCATACACCACATTTTTAAAATCCTATCTTAAGAGGACAGTTTTTCCATCGACTTTAAACCCTTTTGAAATTTGCTTTGGGTTTTGGAAAAAAGTCTGGTTTTTGAATGCATCTAAGTGTGAAAGTGGATTCAAGGGTGGATTTCATTGTTTCGATGAAAGAGTCCAATTCATTGAATCCAATCCCTTGAGTGTCCTTTTGACCCTTAATTTTTTCGTAGACGTTCTGGGCATCCTTATATTTCTTCATCAGTAGTTCATTAGTTTGAAGCTTCTGATGAAGAATCTCCCTTTCCTTTTAAAAGAAATCTTTGAGAGCAACTGAGTTAAGTCTCTCTGCCTCGAATTCTTTTAAGGCATTTGCCTTCTTTTCTAAGTCCTTAGATTTTTTCTTATTCAGATCCAGAAGCTTTTCTTCCTCTGATTTCTTTAGTGATGCAATGTTGTTAGGATTGAAAATCAGTATTAAATTGTATTCGTCTTGAAAGATAAATATTGTCTATAATTGTTGTAAAAGTCATCGTGTTTGACTTTTCTGTAAGTTTGACTTTGACTTTCTAGACTTTCTAGTTTGACCCTATATAAAGGGTTAGTCTTTGTAATTTTAGAATGTAGAGCTCATTTGTAATATCTGATACGTAATAAGAGATTTGACCAAGCCTTTGAAGATTGACTTTTCCTCTCATCTCTCTCATATTGTTCTTAAAGCTAAATCTTAGATTCTGCCATGGATTCTTATTAGAAAATTGAAGATTGATTCAAGTGGAACATCAATTGGTATCAGAGCTGGATTGTGCAAGAAATCAGAAAAGGAAATCACCAATTTTGAAGATTTTCTGAAGAAATTTTCTGGATTTTTTTTGTTCTTCATTTTATGTTCTTCGTGTTCTTGAATTTTTCTTGAGTTTGATTTGAAAATATTTTAAATTTTTGTGGTTGTGTGTTCAAAAGATGATCAGTGTGTGCGTATTTACTTTATGAATCTTCGTTATTCACTAAGATTTGTGTTCTGATCATTGATTTTCGAGATTTGTTAAAATTTGTGGTTTTTAAAAAATTGTGTTCTTGATAAATTTCATCAAAATGTCTGTTTTGATCTATTTTTTGTGTGAAATGTTGTAAATTTTGTGTATTTAGTACCTTTTTGGTCTGAGTTTGTTAAATCGCTCAATGAAGTTCTCTGAATTGTTTGAACTTTGGGTTGACTGAAAGTTAGGTTGACTGTGTAAATCTCTCAAGGTGACCGGATATCATAGATCGCTCAAGTTTTAAGACCTTTGTCCTACTTATAGTCTCAGTCTTTACTACTAAGGCTAGCTAGTTGCCCCACCTCCTAATAAATCTTTCCCACAACGGGGGAGACGCCCCCACCAGGCAGGCGACGGTTACCTGCCCCCGGAAGATAGATGCCATGGAAAATACCCTAAAATCTCTGGTGACCGGATATCATAGATCGCTCAAGGTTTCAAGACTTGTCAATTTTCTGGGTGTAGCATAAATTGGCCACTGTGACCGGACACAACCTTGTTCGTTTGTCTTTATGACCGGTTTGTGTAAATCGCCTGTAGTCTCATCAAATTTAGGACTTAGCATATTCTGTGGACTCTAAATCGATGAACACTATAACCGGATTTCCATAAGTCACTTGATACGGTGAGCGGGGTTGCCACAAATCGCTTGGCATTGTAACCGGATTTGCCTAAATCGTTCGAGCCTTGATCGGATTCATTTTTCATCGCTTATAGTTCTAACCGGTGTAATACTTAGCCGGATTCTTAACAAGATAGCTGGATTGCCAACTCGTTTGACTTGATCAGTTTTTCTACATCGCTCACTCCTCACCCAATTTAGGACTTAGCCATTTTTGCAACAAGTTAACCGCACACCTCGTTAACCGGAGTTTATTTAAGTCGCTTGTCTCAGTAACCGCATTTAGGCTTAATCGCTTATCGCTTTGTCCGGACATGACCTAATAGCTCATTTGCCTTGTCCGGATATCTTTCTTGGTAACTTAGTTGCGACTTACACTTTTCTCGGACACAACTGTATCTGATTTTACCATTCCTCGGCCAGCGATCTTCTTTCCTCGGCTGTCCCCGTGTCCGAGCTCGTGTCCAAACTCGGCCAGCAACCATCTTTTCTCGTGTCCGGATTACTATTTCCTCGGCTAAAGGCACCAACGATTTGTTTTCCTCATGTCCGGATTTGGCACTCGGTTAAGAGACTTAGTCGTTTTTCAACATTTTATCCTGTGTTGTTGAGTTGTAAGGTTCTTATCTGTTTTGAACTGATTTGAGCTATTTTGAGTTTTTTGATCTGTTTTGATCGTTTTTGAACCGTTTGAGAACCTTTAAATTGTTTTTCGTCGTGTAAACTGTTTATTTTCAGTTTAAATTGTTTTTAACTGTTTTCAACAGTTTGGACTGTTTTTACTGATTTTTGACAGTTTTTTGTCGATTTTCTAATTTCTCATCAGTTTTTTTTGTTTTCTGGTTTTGTTTTTTAGCTTAATTGTTTTTGATTTCTTTTAAATGATTTCATCGCACTAGATCCGTTAATCAATTTGATTGGAAAATGGCAGTTTCATTGGAGAGAGAGAATATGGAATTGAGAGATAGAATTTCTGAGTTGGAAAAGAGAGTAGAGGACTACAAAGATAAATACTTAAATATGTTTGTTGAGAATTACGCTGATAAAGAGTTTATTAAGGATCTACAAAGAGAAATAAAACTTTGAGAGAAAATTCTGAAAAAGATTTATCAGCTAAGGTTAGTGAACTTGAGAGAGCTCTGGACACAGTAAGAAAAGAGTGTGAAGTAGAATTGAAAACTTAGAATGAATCTAACAAAGATCTATTTGACAAACTCCAAAAAGTCCAGAGTGAATTTAATGCAGAGAGAAAATCTCCAATTAATTATACTGAGACTGATAGTGATCTGAGTAAGTTAAACTAGTTACTAGTTTTAGAGGAGGAAAAAGTTAAAGAGGCTGAGAAGAGTTTGAATTTTGAGAGTATAAAGTTTGATAAAGAGAAGAAAAGATTTTCCGAAATAGAGAAAAGATTCGGTGCTGAACGAATATCTTATGAAGATAAGATAAACTCTCTCGAGCTGAACGCTAAATTGCTTTTACAGCAAATCTCGGATTTTGAGCAGCTAATTATCTTGGAACGAGCCAAGATAGATAAAGAGAAGAATGACATCAAAGAAAAATGTCTGAGCCAAACTCAGAAACTGTCAGACAGCATTGCTCTAAAGCAGAAGACTTTAGATGAAGAGAAGAAGCAATTTGCGCTTGAAAAGCGAAATACTGCAAAGAAATATGCAGTTATTGCTAAAGAGCTTGCTGGAAAAAAATGGTTGACATCACTTCTGAGAATGAGAGAAGCAGCTCATATGAAGAGAGAAGAGAGTTTCATAATCAGAAAAAGAAATTTGAAATGCTGAAGGAGGAGTTAGAAGGTAAACTCCTAGATACTTCAAAGAAATTGTCTGATCTGAAGACAGAATTTGAAACTGAACTAAAGATGAGAACTGAACTTAAAGAGAAATATGATTTAATTGCTGATGAACGAGACCAGCTTTTAAAGAAAGTCAAAGACTTTTCTTGTGTTCAAAGCTCAACTGGTTCTTCTTCTCAGTGTAAAACCAATTTTTTTGACTGTTCAAAATATAACAGTTATTCAACCAGCCCTAAATCATCTGTTTCTAAGAACTATTCTCGTTCTTCTAATCAGTACTATCAAAGGTATGTCATTGGATCACCCAATTACTCTTCAAAGGTTAAAAGCATTTGGGTCAATAAATTTGAATCTATTTCGTCTTGTACCCCTGTTGTTACTAATAATCTTCCTTGTTTGTGAGATCTACTACTGATTTAATTAATCTTAGCAAGAGAAGAATCATGTGCTCCACATGCAAAACAATAGATTTTGTGAACAAGAAGACATACAACAGGTGGACTACTGATAACAGATTTCAGACGAATTGGAAAGGTAATAACAGGTATGATAACAATAATCTGTATGAATCTTATTTTGTTTATAATCATCCTATTAAAAGCGCGAAAAAGAAAACATCTAATAAAAATAGATGGTTTGGTAGTTATAACATCCCACAACCTGATACTAACAAAGAAGGACCCAAGTTCGTTTGGGTATCAAAATCTGTCTGATTTTATTTTGCAGGTGCGTCATTTCTGTGCTGATCAGAAATTCATCCAATGATGCACAAATTCAGGGGGAGTTGTATACTGTCCAAACAAGGTTTCTGAATACATCAGTTCAGAACCCGTGCATAAACGACTGTGGTTTCTAAACACCCAGTTTAGAACCCGTGCTAAAAATGTTTCCTTTATTTTTTTATTTTTTTATTTTTTTATTTTTTTATTTTTCTATTTTTTTATTTTTTTATTTTTTTTGAGCTGAACTGAAACATTACTATAATCTACTTTCTAGGGAGAGTCTCTAGAAGTTTTTAAATAAATGTTTTCGGGAAGTGAACAAATTTTTTTTTGGAAACGAGTACATTTTCTGAACAGGTATTTCCTGAGATTTCACTTGCGTAATTTCTCATCGATCATAACTCCAATACCTGTTTCAGCTATTCTTCAAACTGTTATTATCACGTCTCTTATAATAATATCATTTTCGGTGATAATACGCTCGTTAGTAATCAAATGTTGTTTTCTGATTTTTTTTTTCACTTCATATTTTTTATCAGAATCTGTAAACTTGTTCTTACAGATCTTCATTCATTTCTCTCGCATATGGAATAATCTGATTTTGCGTATCACTTCTTATTTGATTGTGTTTAAAAGCCAAACTTCTTGATCAAATTTTATATGATCATTGTGTTTATTTGCAATAACATTTTGATCAATCATTGTGATCATCTGAGCATACTGTAAATTTTTAGGAGGGACTGAGTGCTTAACAGAATTACCCCAATGGAATGTCCGCACCGACAGACCTACCTAAGAGGACAATCATATCTGAGTGAGCTTTAAATACAAAAGGGTTTGTGTGTTGAGATTAAAATGAAAAAGAGAGGGGTACTTGTTGTGAGATAAAAGAATTGATGAGAGTTGTGTCAGGATCAAAAGAACATAAGATCATGTTCCAAACTTTAAATTACCGGGCATAATACATTGTCTGTTAGTTCTCAATTCTTTCGAGACTAATATTGAAAAAGGCAATGCCCAGGCCAACTCTTGTCACAACCCCACCAGCTACTCATTTATCTCTTAACAGATAAGTGTTTCAATAACACTTGGGGCACGCAGCTCACAATCAATCAATTTCTTATTCGGAGAAAGTTGATATTGAAACAGAAAGATATATGTCCCCCCCTTCAAGTCTTTTTGATCACGCATTGAGTCTGATAAATTTATGTTGCCACATGATTTATCTTTTTGAGCCTAAACAGAAGCATATGTTGCTTTATCTTTCTACACTACACAGATTTTGCAYTTTATGTGTTATTTTGCCAAAACATTCATAGATATGCTATTATTAAGCTATCGATGATTGAATGGAAGACCTAGTGAGATGAACCTCATAAAGTCTCATATATACAGTACATCTATTGTATTGAGTATATTTGTTATACTCACAGGCCAATCTTTCTATAAGATTGAAAACAATTTTATATGTTGAAATTGCTTGTTACCTTCTCATTCCCTTTAATCTGAAAAGATTAAACAAGTGGATTTGAAAAGATCTACTTACATTTTTATGAATTGACGGCTTTCGCGGAAGATTTCATTCATTCTGAAGTATGATGTAGTGGTTCTCATTTCATCATAAGGGGGAGTATGTAATAATGAATGAAATGTTCAATTCCAAACAATATAAGGGGAGTTTGTTATAAAGATCAAGGGGGAGTAACATCAATGACGGCAAAAGACTCAAAAGGAGTGCGACTGGAAATTATTACCGAAGATTATTCTTGTGCTAAAATGCCTGAGAGTTTTTGAATGTGAAAATCATCGTTTCAAAAGTTTACTGACAAGAAATTTCTCATCAAAGAGAAAGTTTGTGAGATTTTGTCTAAAGAAATTCGTTTTTGTGAAGAATGTTTGTAATTTGTTATCTGAAGAGATTATTTTGAAGATTATATCTGAAGATCATTACTGTTTATTCTACATTGTTAAAAGAGAAAATCATCGTTGTTCTACATTTGAAGGGGGAAATGTTAGAAGATCTTTCTCAACAAACGATCGTCTGAAGATTTCAAAGTGAAGATTTTTAGAAGTTTTTGAAGAAGTCATATAGTGCTTAAGAGACAAAGTTCAAACGAGATTCAACGTGCGCAAATTCTTTCAAGTCTGAATACAAAGGGGGAGAATGTTAGGACTGAAAATCAGTATTAAATTGTATTCGTCTTGAAAGATAAATATTGTCTATAATTGTTGTAAAAGTCATCGTGTTTGACTTTTATGTAAGTTTGACTTTGACTTTCTAGACTTTCTAGTTTGACCCTATATAAAGGGTTAGTCTTTGTAATTTTAGAATGTAGGGCTCATTTGTAATATCTGATACGTAATAAGAGATTTGACCAAGCCTTTGAAGATTGACTTTTCCTCTCATCTCTTTCATATTGTTCTTAAAGCTAAATCTTAGATTCTGCCATGAATTCTTATTAGAAGATTGAAGATTGATTCAAGTAGAACATCAAATGCGAGTCTTTTCTTTAACAAGTTCAGCTTTTTCTTTGGTCAGAAGATCAGTCTCTCTTTTGTAGAAACTGATTTCTTTTTCCGCTTTGATTCTTTCATATTTTTCAAAATTTAATTTTTCTTTAAGCTTTAAGAAATCCTCTGAAAGTTTGATCACCCTTAATTCTAGCTCTGATGGAGCAGAGTTAGTTTCATTGATAGAAGACACATACCAGTTTATCAGAGTCAGAGGCGGATTCTGCATTGGACGTGGCCATGAGACATATGAGTGCCTTGTCTTCTTCATCAGACGAAGAATCAGACACTCAATTTTCTTTTTCAGCCATCAGGCTTCGCTCTTTAGGATTGTATTTATACTTGTTCTTGTAATAATCAACATCCTTCACCAGACGTCCTCTACACTCTTTTGAGAAATGACCTATCTCTTCGCATCTGAAGCATCGAAAGTCATTCTTCCTTCCGTCTATGTCTTCTTTTTTCTCCTCTCTTCTATCTTCTCTTTCCTCTCTTCTTTCTTCCTTCTGATGGAACTTCGTCGGCTTCTTTTCATAGGAGGGCTGGAACTTCTCCCTTCTGGAGTCTCTTCTCTCAAACGGATTTTTGATGAACTTCCTCTGGAATTGTTTTGTTATCAAGGCTAGAGACTTCGCAAAAGTTTTGAGATCATCATCGGATTCGGATGTCTCGTCTTCCGATTCTAATTCTACTACTAGTGTCTTTTTGTCTTTTCTCCTGCGGTCTCTGGTGGAGGTCCTTGAAACATCCTTTTCTTCTGCAGCAAGAGCAAGGGGTCCACCGATGGATACTTTTCTCTTCATAATATCATTCTCTTGTGCAGCAAGTGTTCCATAGACGTCATGAAGTTACCACCTGTCCAAGTCCTGATTTGCTTGGAGTGACATCGACAGCTGAGTCCACTCATCGCCGAGACTCTTAAGAAATAACACATTATTTTCTTCCTTCGTCCTGGAGATGTCGTTTTGCCGACATTGATTGATCAATGTGTTGAAACGATCGTACGTCTTCTTAATCGGTTCATCAAGAAGAGCCTTGAAGTTAGTATGCTCGTTGAGACATTGAGCTCTACGATTTTCCTTAGTTTTTGCGCCTCCTTCTAGTTGACTGGCCAGCTCGTCCCATAGTTCCTTTGTTGTGGTGCATGCGTCGAGGGATTGAAAGATTTCTTTGGGAATGGTCATGATAATTAATCTTTTGGCCTTTTTGTCAGTCTGTACGCGTTCCATGTCATCTTCATCCCAATTCTTCTCGTCCTTGGGCATGTAGTAAGCTGGTATTTCTGCTGTTGTGCTCATTCCTGGGACTCTTGGAACAAGAGACTGTGGTATGTAGGGATCCTCCATGACAGATCTGAGGAGATTCATGTCCATTCCCTCCAGAAAATTCACCATTCTTATTCTCTATTGTGGATACTCTTCTTTTTGAAGAGTTAGAGGTTTGGTGAAAGAACCAACACTATAAGTAGAGTTCCAGTTGGCCATTGAAGATTTGGAAGAGAAGAATTACGCCTTTTAGAGAAGATATTTTATGAACTTTAGAAAGAATGGAAAAAAAACGAATTGAGAGTTTTTAATGATCGTTTTGATTGAAAAACAATCAATTGGCTCTGATACCAATTGTTGATCTTATATCTATCAATAACACTAATAATTAAGTTAAGAATAACCTAATTATGTCGTGTGGATGAATAAAATGACGAACACTCAAGAACAAAACATGAATATTCAAATAATATACTTGAGTGCCGAAAGATTCACTTTATTTCAAATGATTGGGAAAAGCATTAACCGATTACAATAGGCCTAACACCTATTTATACTAGAAAGCTAAACAAAATGATAACTATCTAGAAAGACTATCTAACAAATCTTCTAGGAAAAGATAAAGCTTATGTAAATATGGATAATAAATAAAACAAGTTGAAACTTTGTAGAATCCAGCAGTCGATTCGTCATCTCCAGCTGTCTTCTATGGAGCGTTATTCAACCTTATTTTGATATCTTCATCCTATGCCTCTGGTTGAACTGTTGTAGAAAACTTCAAGTGTTGGTAACCAGAGGGGTTATGAAGATGCTCAGTTCATCGCATCTCTAGTCTATTCATCGACCCTTTGGTTGTATAGAACACTTAGTTATTTTACCTTGAAGTCTTCCATCGGCCTTCTGGTTCTTCATCACTGGTTGTTCTTCATTACTTTTACACATAAGAATTATGGGGTCTAACACATCTCTCTCTCTCATATATATTGTTTCTCCTCCCTGCCTTCGTCGGTTTTTAGATTTGTGCCATAAACCCTTTACCGGTGTCGTAACTCCAACTATAGACCCTGATTATAGAAGTTTCTCTAGGCTATTATCACAAGCCTTCATCGACTGGTTCCCCAATGCCCCTATAACGAAATGAAGAGCATAAAAACCATTGATCTTCTTAGTATACATGTTATTAGGATTTCAAATATGGGTTTTTGACGATGATAAGGAGTTTTCTAATCTAGGTTTGATTTTGAGTATTTTGGGTTTTTTCATTGATTTTGGGTTTTCATAAGGGGTTTTCGATGATAAGGGTTTTGATTATGTGTTTTTTCAAACCTAAGTTTGATTTTTGGTTTGGGTTACATCATGTTTAGTTTTTGGTTTTGTGATTGTGACAAATCTAAGAAGAGGGTTGTTTGTTTGTAAATCTTATCTAAATATTTTGTTCAATAAAAAGTAACAGAAGGTTTCATCGTGTTTATTTTTGTTGGTAAAGAGCATTGATAAATGTCATCGGTGGAAATTAGGTGGGCTAAAAATGAAGAACAAAAATTTATGTCTCCATCTCCATGGTTAGATGTGGGATAATAGTGGGTAAGCATCTGATGGAAAGGGTGGCCACAAATGAAGACGGTTGGAGAACCGAAGACAGTCATCCACAGAGATAGTGAAGAGGCTCGAATTTGAATATTGAAATGAAGAAAAAAACATCAAAAATCACATATGAGATGATATAATTGTTTAATTTTTCATTAAGAAAATTAAATAAATGAAAAAGAACCACAATTCACTGAGTCATCGGATGTATTTAATAGAAGTTAATCTAAGAGACCAAAAATGAAACAAAATTACAACCATGGTGACCAAAACTGTAATTACTTTAAAAGAGGGACGATAGTTACTAGTGGACGGCAATAACATGGACCAAAAGTGTAATTTAGTCTTAATTTTTAAAGGAAAAAGACAAACAATTTGTAAATAGATCAAATTACCCCTTACTTAAATGAATTAACATATTTTTAATGATGTTATCTAAAGGAACCTTGTTCATGACAAATAAAATTTCACAAAATCCATAATAAATATAGTATAGATCATAATAAACTTCAAAATATGTGGACCAAAACCATAACTTACTCTAATTTTTATGTTTACAATTATATAGCATTTTGCTTACCAAAAATGATATTTAAAAACTCGAAAATAAGTAGATGTCATTAATCTATAGCAAATTTAACTCGATACAAATGAAGTTTACCCATTATGAAAGGAAAGAAAATAATAATAATAATAATAATAACTTAAAATTTTGTAAAATTACACGTTTACCCATCAATTTCAGACCATTATAAAATAAATAATAATATATTTGTAAAAATAACATATTACAAAAAAGTATTTTTTTTTCATTTTTTTTTATCTTTTTCCTTCTATTTCTTTTGTTTTCTTTCAAGTTCGAGAACACGGTATAACACTGTATTCTCGAAACCTTTTTCCCAGGAAAAAAAAAGTTAAAGAATATGGGGGAAAGAGAGGAAAACCAAAAAGGCACATGTTCTCGAAACTTTTAGTGAGGGAAAATAAATGACATGTTTCCTAATAAATTTAGGGAAAAAAAAAAGTCTTTTGAATTTTTTATATAAAATAATCGCGAGAAAAAACAAATATAGATGATATATTTGTAAAAGTAACATATTTCATTTTCTGTTTTTCCGGTTCAGGAATATGAAAAATTATTTTCTTCTGGTTCCTTCTTTTTCAAGAACACTAGTTTTTCTCCTTTCCTTTTCTTTTATTTCCAAATTTGTTTCGAAACTTCTATCATAAGCATTGTGATTCATTTTATTTATATTTCAATAGGAATTAGGTACATACTACACCCTTACGTTTTTTTTTTTTTTTTTTTGTGATTTGCTACTTATACAGTTTGATTTGTGTTAGCACAAACCATATTCGCAAGTTAGTCTACGATTTTGATTTTGATTTGATTTGCACCACAATGCAGTATAAACCTCCCTAATTTTGGACATTTAATTATACTACTGTTAGTCTAACGAAACGAGTCATGAAAATTGAGATTTTTTGTGCCACTTTGATGACTTATAAAATACTATAACTTTTTATTAATGATAAAAGGAATTATAAATTAGAGATAAATTGGTCTATCAAAACAAAAAAAAAATTATAAAAATGATACAGTGAGAGGTCGTTTGGTTTGATAGAATGGTTTTAAGGGATTTGGATTTTATGAAAGGACATAGAATTAGAGGGTTTTGGAATCGGAATTGAATTCCATTATTTATAAAAACAAATTACAAAAATTATAAAAATAATTATATTACTATTTTATTAATTGATTATTACAAAATAAATGTTTTTAACAAATTTTAAAATATTATTTTATACAAATCCTACGGAATGCCATGAAATAACAACCACCCAAAGGATTTCAAAATCTTATGTTTGTGGGATTTCACAGTATTTCAAATCCATAAAATCCTTCGAACCAAATACGAAATTGAAATGAAATATCAAATCTATTTCAATCCTACAAACTAAATGGACACGAATGTTTTAGGTTAGGAGTAAGATGACGCTAAGCATTGAAATTAGCAATATGTTAAAGGACGTTACTTAAGTTTCTAGAATCGGACATATATATGTCTTTTATAAAAAATTTGCAATAAGTTTACAGGACGCTTTTAAACGTCTTAACAAGTTTTTCAGGAATTTTTTTGAAGAAAGTGTTACATTAATTTTGTTTATATGACATTATTTGAAAATGTGTCACGTAAAAACAAACCTCCTATAGAAATACGTGTTTAAAAATGTCCCATAAAAAACTAATAAGACACTCTATTTTAAAAGTGTTCAAAAAATTATTTAGGACACCGAAAAGTGACACATATTGCAATGCTCTTATATATGACACACTTTTGTTTGATGCTATAAACTTAAGCCCCCTAAAGATATCTATTAAGACACTTAGATATTTGTGATGTTCTATAAACCTGATTTTATATTAGTGTAACGAGAAGTTTAACATTATACTAATATCAAAAAGGAGATCTAGAAATTAAAATAAAAATCAACAAAATTAGTTAAATTAAAACAATCTTACAAACATAATGAAGCCAAAAAAGGAACCCACAAATGAAACAAAAAATAAACAAAACATAACAAACATAGAATCAGTTACAAGGGAACGAAGATACAAAATGGAAATACATTACCAACACCGATAACTTTGAAGACATGTGATATTGTAGAGTAAAATAAGGTGTGAAATACTAAAGTTACCCTTCTAGAAAAACATATTATTCAGCTTTTCGAAATTTAGGCACAATCATACAGGTTTTGTTCTTGCATTTGGCACGATCATGCAGAGATCATAGAAAGTTTGTTTGACTCTCTGGACCGCGGCATTATCGTGTTGGTTTTTGAATGAAAATAGCACAATCGTGTGAAGCTCAAAACATGAAAGTTGTGTATCGTTTTCTTATCCTTTTGCAACATTTTTAATTGCCTTCCTTTGATCTTATATGAGTGAGCCATGATCTAAATACACATCAAGCAAAAGTTGTCTAGGGTATGCTACCTTCAAACATGCTTTTATCTTTTTGCTAGATCTGATCCTTGTGCGCATCAAGAATGTTTGGTTCTTTCATATATGCTTGGAACTCACCGCTTAATCATCTTCGAGATGCACTTTTTTCATTTTGCTTTGTAGTTTAAAGCTCACCTCTCTCTATCGTGTCCAAAAGTAAGAATTTAACAAACTACGTTTTTGGCCCATAGATAATAGTACATCTACTTGATCAACATTTAATGTTGGAAATCTTTGACTTTGAGAGCTCTAATCACTCATATTTTTTTCTCGAAATATGGTATTTTTTATTTGATTATACCCTACCAACTTTTGTTTTCTTGATTAAATTGAAATCAACTATAAAAATACATTTCCATCTCATATTTGCTACTCTTATGAGGTTACTTTTTACTACAACATAATTTGTTTAGTAACAGACAATTTAGAATTATTAACACCTTACAGCTAAAAATGACTTATAACTCCAAAAAGATAAAAATAAGTATAAAAAATAAAAAGACCAAGTAACAAAAACTTAAAACAGAGAAATAAAAAAAACATAAAAGAGGATTTAAAGCATCCGGTAACAACTCTCTAAATCAAAGTTATCAATGATATAAAAAGATTACTCTTTAGCCATATAGCCCTTTCCACTTCACTCATAAACAATGGACACTTTTAGATCCTCTTCGTCTTTAGAAATCTCTACCAATATATGTTGGATAGATGCCATCTTTCTCAGCTTGAATCATGTAGTCCAAAAAGCTGAAGAAATCTGAGCACAATATAGAAAATAGAGGATCTGTTGGGTTAAAATACTATAAAATAAGATGAAAGACAGGTAAACTTGAAGCTCATAAGTCATGTTTTTAAGCCCACAGTTCCCTAAACTTTGTACACATGTTTATTGTTGCCCCATTATCTCATCCTTGAAAATGAACTTTGTTAGTGCAACTGGCGGAGTTGATTCAAAGATCATTTGATGAAATCAATTCAATGTTATATAGTTGCCACTTTGTATACTTGTAAATTAGAATCAATCTGTTGTACATATAAAGCTTTCTGATCTCAAATCGATGCGCTTGACAACCCTGCCTTGTCCTTAACGAAAATAAATTTAGTCGGTTTTCAGCTATGCATATGACCATCGGTCAGTATAGGATTTACTTTTTAACGAATTGATATCAAAGTTAAATGTGATATTGAGAATAAATGTACTTCACATGTAGGTAAAGGAATAATTATAAGAAATAAACATAAGGAAAGTGGTTGGTGCAATTTGAAAAGTGATTGGACCCTTTTGGAGGTTTTCTAAATGTTGACACCACGTGTGACATACAAACATACCCCACACAAGAAAAAGGAAAAACCCTTGTGCTCATGATTTTGGACTATATTACAAAATATCTGTTTTATAATTTTTTAAATAAGAATAAAATAAAATTTTATAAATTATAGGTTTAAATCCCATAAATATTAAATATTTTATATTCCACTTCATTGCATGGTTACACAAGTTGTCATGATTTAAGTGTATTGATATTATCATATTGTTCCTCATGGTTCGTTGCACTTCAGAGATACACACAACATATATATATATATATATATATATATATATATATTCTTCATCCTCTCTCATAATGATTTCAGGATAATCCTTTTTTTCTATCGAATTATATTATTTCTATCATTCAGTTTCAGCGATCTTCATTGAGTTTGTTCAGTGATCGCTAAACAATTATAATTCATTCAAAGACCAATATACTTCAAGAAGACAAAACTCACACCACCCAGATCTTTCAGCGATGTCGAAGACAGAAGCTGAAGATTAGAGACCATCAAATTCGTGATCTGAAGTGGTATTCAGTGATAACAAGCTTGTCGTACAAGTGTGAAGTTTGCGCAAGATTCAGTGAACAGTGAAAAGACCTTTAGCGTCATTCAAGTTCAGCGATAAAATGAATCTTGTCTAGAAAGATTGTTTTTGTTTTGTCTTTCTACACACAAAGGACAAACCCATACATTTCTGAGTATTGTACAGTACAGAGCCACTCCTTTTACTCCAAACATGCTTACCTACTTTATGAAAGAGAATTGCTCATATACAGCCAAAAGGACTGTAGACTGTAGCAAAGGACAAGTTTTCCTCTAAAATCTTGCCACGTGTCCTGTAGCTTCTGAATTGCATTTAATGCAATGGGTATAAATAGTTGAGTGGTTCTCCTCTCTGTTATCTTCTTCCTCACTAAAAAAACTTACCTATGAAGTTACTTCTCTCTCCACTCTTTGTCAAAGAGAAAGACCCACTTTAACAAGTGAAGAACATATTTCTTCTTACCTTATTTCTTGTAGCAAATATTTTCTTGTTGCTATCTGTATTTTGTGTGTATCTTATATTGTTTAGATAGGTTTTGTATCATATCTCTTTCGCAAACAATCTATAAAATTTGTATTAATCTTCTTTATTAATATATAATTTTTAAAAGTGAACGTTAGTGTGTTTGTATTCACCCCCCCCCCCTTCTACAAACTGTTACCTATAAATTCTTGTTGATCCAACTAGGACCAACAAGTGGTATCAGAGCAGTGTTTGCTTTTTTGTGTTATATTGTTATTTTATTGGTGTTTTATTATCTTTTCTTCTCTAGATAATTTATTCCTTTCAAAATGGCTTCGCAAAACACTAGCACCAACTTTCACGATAATGGATCTCTTGCCAAACCTCTCTGGTTTATTAGAGACAACTTCAGTCTCTAGAAAAATCGGATGTCTCTCTTCTTGGAAGTTGTGGATCCTGAGATTCCATACTCTATAAATGGACCTTATGTTCCATCCGCTATTTCTCCAATAGTTCCAGCAACTGCTACGACTGCCGTGATTCCTGAACGACAGATTTCAAAGCTCCCTCATCAATGGAGTGATAAAAACAAGAAGAAGGTGGCTTTGGAAACTCGTACGGGATCAATAATAGCCATGGCTCTTCCTGATGAGGTCTATCACTCAGTGATGAAACTTAAAACCTCGAAATACATATGGGACACTCAATGTTTTAAATATGAAGGTACTTCAAAAGTACAAGAATCGAGGAAGATTAATCTAGTAACACAATAAGAAAGTTTTCTTTGTGGAAAAACTGAATCCTTATCTGAAGTATATCAATGACTTAATTGTCTTCTCATTGATTTGAGGACGGTTGAAGAGAATATTCCAACTCAGAGACACTGAAAGAATTCCTTGAATGTTTTCTAGAAGCATGGAATCAGTATAGCATGTGTCTCAAGATGTCCAAGGACATGTCCTCCATTTCTTTCAGTTCTCTTTATGGGATATTGCTTAATCATGAGCAATCCCGTCACCTGAAGAAGAATCTTCTAAAAGACTCCTGGGAAATGAAAAGCTCTCCATTATTTTTTATCTCTGATAGCCCTTCAGTTGATCCTTCTATTTCTTCTAGTCCTTCTATTTCTTCCGTGTCTTTCACTAAGTTAGATCCTTCTAACTCTAAGGGCTTGTCAGATGCTGATATTTCAGAGTTTGATGACTCGCTGGCCTTTCTAACTAACTCTTCCAGGAGGTTTGCCAGAAAAAGTAACTACCATAGATCTAATTTGCTAACCATAGCTGAAAAGAAAAAGTCAAACCCTATTGACAAGGCTTCAGCGAGCTCCTACAACTGTCAACATATTTTGGGTTTTTACCACTTTACACATTTTGCACAAATTTTTTGTTAATTTTTCGATCTGATTCATCTTTGTTCATCACTGTTCTTGACTGTTCTTGAGAATTTTTTTACCAGATTGGTTTTTGGGTCATAAATTGCTCATTTTTGGGTGTTATTAATCAAGATTTACATCGCCAGTTTTGGTTTTGCATTCTATACAACTTTGATTCACACTATTTTGTGATTTTCACAAGTTTTGATGCTGAAAATGACCAAAATCGAGTTTTAGTTTTTCTGGAAAAAGTTTATAAAACCTCATATTTTTTCATGTTTTGATCCATTTTTTTGGAAAAAGTGTGAAATTTTATGTTTTTGGTTGAATTTTATCCGTGTGGTGTTAGTTGTTTTTGGATATAGGTAAAACCRGACAACACTTGGAAGGATTGCTTGAACGGTTTATTAATTCGGCTAGTTACCGGACATAGCTTGTGCGGATTAATAATAAACCGGATAACACTTGAGAAATGGTAAGCGGTTTAATATCTTGATCGGATTTTGACCGGTTTAACCAATCGTGAGGTAAGTGTGCGGTTTAGGAATCCGCTTGGTAAGTAAGCGGTTTATCTTGAACGGTATTTGTTTCTTGAACGGTGTTTGACTTTTGTTGATCGATTGAATATCTATGAATTTTGACTTTTGTGCGCTTTATACTTGTACATTTTTAGTATATTTGCACGGTTTATCTTTGTGCGGTTTACGTTCGTGTGTTGCCCGGATTCATAATCCGGATAACTTGTTCATATTGAATAGTGTTGATCGGACTTCTAAACCGGACAACATTGTGCAGATTGCTAATCCGGACAAGTTTTGTGCTTATTTGCATGTGTTGAATGTATGCATATTACTGTTTACATTTTATCAGATACATTTTTTGGTAAACTGATCTTTTTAATTCAAACTTTGAACTGCATAGATCCTAAATTTTCATACTACAAAGATGAGTTCAAAAGAAGCAATGGCGATTGGTACTGATACCAAGCCACCAGTATTGTTTAGAGGAGATTACAATCAGTGGAGAGATAGATTTTTGAATTTCATTGAAAGATTGAAGGAAGGAGAAATGATTTTACAATCTCTACA
>NC_037532.1:21936864-21937599 GCF_001531365.2 Cynara cardunculus var. scolymus | reverse complement strand
GTCCAAATCTTATGAAGAAAAATCCAATAGTTTAAACTCCGAATTATCTGATCTAAAAGAAAAATATAAATCATTAGTTTTAGTAAACGACGAACACATTTCAAAAATTAGTAAGTGTGATTTGAAAATAATTCAGTTAAATAAAATTCTGAAGGAAAAGGAGGATATTTTATATAAACGAGGACAAACTGATCAAACCATCTTCCTAAACAAACCATCTGAAGCCAGATTTTTTAACCCTCGGGAAGGGTTGGGGTTTGAGAATCCWAAATTTTTAAACAAARCTTTAAAVTYYGCCCCGACTCTATATGATTATCAATATATTTTTTGCGGCCCCGAGTATTCGGTAAAGTTTACAAAATCTTCCGATGAGGTTAAATTAAAAGAAGACCTCAATCGTCAAAGATCAGACAAAATGCAAGTTCCGTTTAATTATTCAAAATTAAATGAAAGCTACAAAAATCAAGACTCTGTTGTTTCAAATGATTATACTGAAAGCTATTCAAAAACAGGGCTTGAATCAAAACCAATTGAGCCTAAACCTTATATTCCTACTCTGATTTTAGAACAAAAAGTGGCTCAGCAGGAAAATACTTTAAAAGAAGAAAGACTTTCCTTTAATAATCAAAAACAAGAGTTTTTAAATAAAATTGAATCTTTAGAAAACTCTGTTAAGAAAACGGAACAAGATGAGTCTGAAAATTTCTCGTGCGATAAATCTTTAAGTGAAACTAA
>NC_037532.1:21934637-21936764 GCF_001531365.2 Cynara cardunculus var. scolymus | reverse complement strand
TTCTATTTATACCCAGTGCATTAAATGAACATTTAATGCAATATGGTAGGTTTAGAGTGCGTGTCAATCCTTAAGAGGAAGGCTTGTCCTTTGCTATAGTGAATAGTACAAAAGCACTATTTTTGAGCATACATCCTTGCCTAAAGTTGGTGGACAAAGAGTCGACTAAATGGCTCCGTACCGTACTAACTTTTGCAAGGGTATGGGTTTGTCCTTTTTGTGCATAAGGACAAGACAACAACAATCGTGCTAAGTAAGCTTCCTTTGATTGCTGAATGCTAGAATGACCTGGAGGTCTCCTCATCATTCGCTGAAGCTAGAGCAGTCTTCACACATATGTAGTCAGGCTTGTAATCACCGAATACCGCTTCAGATCACATACTTGCCAGTCTCTAATCTTCAGTTTCAGTCTTCGATGTTCGCTGAAGGTTCTTTGGTGTGGGTGTTGTCTTCTTGAAGTATTGCTGTCTCTGATGAATTTACAATGCAAGTTCTTCAGCGATATTGAACATACTCAGTGATGATCGCTGCAACTGAAAATACAGAAACACAAATACAACGTGGAAGGAAAAAGAGATTATCATCAAATTACTGAGAGAGAGGATCAACAGTTGACCCTACCAAGTCTCTCGTCAGAGGCTTGGTTAGTGGATCTGCCAAGTTCCCACAAGACTTGACAAACACAATACTTATGGTACCATCATCAATAAGTTGTCTCACGTACTTGTGTCGGAGACCTATGTGTCGTGACTTCCCATTATATACAGCATTGTATACTTTTGAAAATGTGGCCTCACTATCACAATACATGGGAATAGAAGGAGTCGGTCGAGGCCATAAATGGATATCTGTCAACTAATCTCTAATCCATTCGGCCTATTTGCCCGCTACCGCTAGGGCAATTAATTCGGCTTCCATAGTCGAATACGCGATACACGTTTGTTTCTTGCTCGCCCAAGAAATCGCCCCTCCAGCAAGAGTATAAATCCACCCACTTGTGGATTCAGAATCACTTTAGTGATCTATCTAACTGGCGTCGGAATATCTCTCCAAGATTCCTGGATGCATAGAGTATGTCAATTCTAGTTCTTGGGTTCTTTTCAAGTAGCCCAATACTCTGCCAGTTGCTTTCCTGTGATCTGAACCCGGATTGCTGGTATATTGACTCAGTCTACTCATAACAAAAGCAATATTTGGTCTAGTGTAATGCATTGCATACATCATGCATCCTATTGCACTACCATATTCTAGTTGAGCCACTGTTCTACCAGTATTTTTAGCGAGTTTCACACTTTAATCTAACGGAGTGTTAAACTCTTTTATATTCAAATGTTGAAACTTTGTCAGTATCTTCTCTATGTAATGAGATTGACATAGAGAGATTTGAGATGCTGACCTTTTGATCTTTATCCTAAGGATGGTATCTACTTCTCCAAGATCTTTCATCTTAAAGTTCGAGGATAAGTACCCTTTTGTCTATAGAATACCATCTAGATTGGTTCCGATGATCAACATATCATCGACATATAGACAGATTACCGCAATGTACCCTCTCGTGCATTTTGAGAAGATGCATCGGTCGGCCCTATTATGTCGGAACCCGAAAGATGTGATAGTCGTATCAAACCTTTCGTGCCACTGTTTAAGAGCTTGTTTTAACCCATATAAAGATTTAACAAGCTTACACACTTTATTTTATTTTCTGGGAATTACAAATCCTTCAGGTTGCTCCATGTAAACCTCCCCGTTTATATAACCATTCAAGAAAGTTGTTTTCACATCCATTTGGTGAATATACAATCCTTTTACGGCTGAAGTTGCTATGAGAGTTCGAATGGAACTAATTCTAGCAACTGGAGCATAGGTGTCAAAATAATCGACACCCTCTTTCTGTCTATATCCTTTTGCCACCAATCTAGCCTTGAAGGATGAGATTGAACCATCAGGGTGCATATTTCTTTTAAATATCCACTCGGAAACGATGGGTTTCACCCCTGTAGGCAAATTTGCCAGCACCCAAAATCCATTACCCAAGATGGAGTCTGTTGATCCTCTCTCTCTCAGTAATTTGATGATAATCCCTTTTTCCTTCCACGTTGTATTTGTGTTTCTGTATTTTCAGTTCCA
>NC_037532.1:21927920-21934537 GCF_001531365.2 Cynara cardunculus var. scolymus | reverse complement strand
AGAGTGTATGTCCATTGTTAACCATGGATGTCAGACACAAAGTAGATGGGTTAAGTTGATTAACTTTTTGAACCTTCTATAATTTGACACGTTATAAATATGTTCACTTGTTCAGTAGTGTTTTTTGCAGCATAGCTATCTCATTACAGACTGAATATATATATATATATATATATATATATGAGTAATAATAGACATTTTCCGTGAATGGTTCTTTTTAAGTTTCATCGTCTTTTACTTCGAAAACACTCTTTATAATCCTAAGGTCAGGGAGAGAAAAAAAATGCTTTTATGTGCATCAAGTTATATTAGAAATGGTAAATAAAGACARTTTAGTATAGTGTAAACACGATTAATATCGGAACTACTGACCTACATAAACTGTCATGTTACTATAACCCTTGGACYAGTTAGTTTATCTTTCCTTCTAAAGCATATGATTGAATAAAATAMGTTATTACTTGCATGATCACCCTTTATTACTTCTAGATCACTGGCAAGTCGATTTAACAAAGATGTATGCAACTTTGCATCTGTTTATGACTTGCTAACTTGCTGGTTATGAGTTATTTATCCACAGTCCTATTCCTTCCCATACATTTTTTTCCTTTTATCTCTAAATAAACTTGGGATTCAAGTAAATTGCTTATTGCTCGGTTTATCTCATCCTTCTCTTAAATTTCCAAGTAAAATGAATAATTTAGATTCCTATGGCATCATCAAGGGGATGCCCTTTAAGTTTATAAACTGTTTATGGTATCTTTAACATCAATCTAACCTGAGTCATGTGAAAAGACATGGCAGAAGCAACTTACTTATACAGAGTCACATGTATTATTTAACGTTTTTTACCTAATGTCACCTTAAAGAACATTGGAAACAAGATAAACCATACTTCAGGCTTCGATTTGTACAACAGTGCCAGTACAATTATTTAATACCCATTATTCTTATTTGACAGGATCTCTTGCTTTCCTCTATGTAACTTCTACTTCCATAACTTACCGTATTTGATATTTTATTTGTAATTGTGTTATTTTTCTTTTCTGTCCAGCAATGAGGATTACAGTTCTTTTCTGGGAAGTTGTGAAAGCTTTGATGAAAATAACACAACTTCCTAGAAATCTTATAATAAGATTTGAAATATGAAACATGATTTGATTCAGGACGACTCGTGATTGAAAAAGTAGGTCCATATTTAAACAGATCATATTATATTCAACACTTGAAAATCACTTACCTTTCCAGACTTGTGATCAGGAACAGCAAGCTTAATACTGCTTTCATACAGGGCATTACTTCATGAACAGTTACTTTTGTTGAGACCTGCAAAATGAAGAAAACTTATAATATCCTACAGAACATCTAAATTACAGGCATAGATAAACCTAGAACCAATTGGCCAAAAAACGCCCCACTAATTCTTAAGTACATATAAGCAATGCATATTATGGCCATTCCTCGCCAAAAATTTCCAACTATGCAATTTGGATGCTTTATATTGCTGGCAAACAACTATTTGGTAATTAAGAAGCAATTAGACGACTACAAGTTTTCATCATAATCTATACAAAGAGAAGTCGCAGCACTTGATTCAAAGAGCAGAGTATGGCTAACAAAGGAGAAGCWGTGATGAAACATGCTTTTTCAACCAACCAACCAGCTAGCCGACCTGAATGGACCAAGGCTCTTTAATTTAGTAAAATGATGCAAGCTAAAGAATTAGGACCACAAGCATACAGTTAAGTGCACAATAAGTTCAAAGTATCACTCTTGTCCCCACATCTCCATCTCCCAACCACATACCTTTATTCCCATTAATCCATTGCATCAAGTATATGTTAGACACCAGTAAGGCGTACATATCCTTACAGTAAGAAACTATGGGTTTCAATTTAATGTTTTTACCAGGATTACACTACTGCTTTTGCTTCAGGCCTTCAATGATGCTGCCTCTTTAGATTGTTGTTTCAAGGGTAGTAGCAGTACAATATTCCAACAACGTATTTTCAAACAAATCTAGGAAATAGAGAAGCTTAACTTTGAATTATCCTTACACCGCATAACCGGTCTCGGTCTCGGTCCCGGTCGAAAATGATAGGACCGGTATAGGTACTTCATAACCGGTTATGGGYCGCCGGTCCCAACCGGTCCTCGCATTAAAAAAACAAGAATTTTTATTTTTATTTTTTTAATGATATATATTTTTAATACATTATAAAATTTACAATTGGGTCACTCAAATACACTTTAAAAATGCGTTTTAATATAATTAAATTACGTTTTCTTATAAAACTACATTATAAAATTATTTAAAAATACATTTATTTATAAAATTATTTGAATTTTCGGGCCGGGCCGGGTCGGTCCATAGTCGGTCCCATAACCGGTCCCGGTCCCGGTCCCACGAAACTACCAAAAACCTCAACCGGTCTCGGTTTTCGGTCCCATAACCGGTCGTTACCGGTCTCGGGCCCGGTTTTCCTACTCAATAAATAAATCCCTACACTTTCTGTTTCGTTCTTGAATTAAAAAAAGATTAGAAGGATATTGAAAAGAAATTAGTTTCACTAAAAACATGCACTTTTGCATAACTTGTATCACCTTACAAGCTCCACATGAAGATGCAAAAACTACTGGACGGTTCCGGTATCTCCGTATGCTTGAAAATGAAACTATGATGTTGGGGGAAAAAAGAAAAAAATGATGAAACTAAAATTATAAGGAAAAAAAAGTTTTATCGTAAAAGAAAGCACAAACAACCGAAAAGATGATAAGGTTGAGCATATGTGTACCATCTCTATTGCCTATGATCTAATGGGAATGTGCTTAAAGTCCCATATGTTGCTCAAAATTTCAAAGCTACCTAACCTGGTTCTCCATTGGATTCAAGGTCCTTAGTCACTCATTTCCTAAATATATCCCTACCTTACCCKAGCCTTGTTTTACACTACACCCATAAAGTCCTTTTGATTTACCTGCATGTATTATATCCAAGTAGCTAAGGGTGAGAGACTTTCCAAGCTTATGGTAGACACATGCTAACATAGTGACGGTTTGGGCGATATACTTTAATCCAAAAGTGAATTAAGTGTATTGTTTTGTTGATCCTATTCGTGAGAGTTCTCAAATTAGCTTGTGTTTTTTTGATTATGTATGCCCTCTAATTGATGCTATGTTGCAAATCTCGAGCTTATGGCATGCTATGTGTGATGATGTTCTTGTTTGATTTATTTTTATCACTATGTGCCAACTTAAGTTACTGTCAGGAGTGATAATGATCTAAGTGTGGGGGTGTTTGATAGACATTAGTACATACATATTTATATGTTAAATTATCCCTCAATTATTTAATCCAAGTTTAAATGGAGCCCCACTAAACATTTTTTATGGACATTCTTGGTGTGCACCTAAGTCAAAAAAAGGACGAAAGCAAGGACTTAGGCAGCTTAGGTTAAAGCCCAAATTGTAGCCTATCCGCTGCCCAAATCTGTCGAGTCCAAGACTCCAGCGTGCGCCAAATACGGTGAGCAAAAGATAGCACAATCAACCGCGCATGTCACTTTGATTTCCATCTCCTCTCCCGCGAACAAAACCCGCCCATGTCCCTGCATGACTCACTGCACAATTTCCAGATCTGCTCACATGAACAAAGTCGCAGCCAATTGGGGGGGATCGGTCGAGAAGCATCCTAGCAAGAACCAACGATGTTTTTGGAGGATTTTTGGAGTCGAATTTGGGGATTATTCTAGGATTTCACCATCGATTCTTCATCTTCACTTATTGCAACCATTGTAAGTTTATTTTGTCCACATGGAAGTGGAAGGCCAGTGCAGATCTGATCCACCCCCACCCCACCCCTCAAAGATTGTGATGTATATAATGCCAATCCTGCTTTCTTGAATCCTAAAATCTGCCACCAATCCAAATCCCACATTAAGTAATCACATCAAATCCCAATTCTAAACCTCTAAAAATCTTTTCAGCCCAGAAACAGTAGCATTCCATTCTTCCTGCTGCGATTCAGATAAATACCCAATAAATAAAATAAATAAATACTCAGTTGGGTTCTGCACATTCTCTGTGCAGAGTTTGCTTTACATTCTCTGTGCAGAGTTTGCACATTCTCTRAATCTTGGAGGTTTCTAATGAAGAAAGCATCTAGCTTTGTTTCTATATTAAAACACAGCACTCCATTGTCTGACTGAATAAGCCCCTCATTTTACAGCCACAAACAGCCACTTGCGGCTGCCCAGATAAGCTACATGTGCTATACAGCTAGCACATTAAGCCAATGTTAAGAAGACACTTCTGCTATTTATCTCACTGGCATCACACAACACGATAGCAGCACCTACAACTCTTAGATATTCAATCCTCGCAATATATGGACTACATATTTTTCTTTCATAAATAATGACATGAATTGATCAATTAGTCAATCAAAATCCACCAAGATAACACCAAAGAACCCCTAAAACACAAGCCGACATAGCTAAAAGTTATAGGCATGAAATTTTACTTGCAAATGAATGCATAAGAATAGACCATTGTAAACTCAGATTTTAATCGAAGTTCGATCCGTTACTGACAATTGCAAATTGTAAACTCAAGATTGAAGAGTTTGAATGATTAAAAGTTGATGTAAATCGTGTGGTATGTGAAACGGAGGAACAGTTTTCAACCAGATTAGCAACCAATTTGGAAAAGACATCCCTTGCTTGTAGAATCTGATGGGGATATAACAGGGCCAGAAACTCCTGGTACTCGACCACTGGTTCCACGTTTGAAGCGAGTTCAAGAGGATGGTTGTAACTTTGCATCTACTACTAATACTACTACTACTCAATCTTTTATGGACAATAGGAATTTTGTTATAGATATTGAGAGTTAAACAGGTTAGGCATGTTTAAGTACGTAATATTGTTTTAGATACTTTCGTGAATCTATAGCCCATAAAAGAAAATACTAAGTTTAAGAGTGCTATGTCAGATGATATAGCATCATACTTCAACATTACTGTGGCAATGGTTTTAAATTTAGTAGTTTTATTGTTGAAATTACTCAGTAACGTCAAGACCTTTTGCTTCTGTGCTATTTTCAGGACAACTTACGAATATGAGAAGAAATTATACAACRATCATCTTGAATCTCTTCAGGTGATGGAAAAGAACTACATGACCATGGCAAGTGAGGTGGAAAAGCTTCGAGCAGAATTGAAGAAACATGCTGAAATTGACAGGACTGGTATAGTATTTATTGTCTAAATATGTTTCTATTTTTGCTTTATTGCCATTTCTTAATATCATTGATTTTTCCACTCACATGGCAGCTGGACCTTATGTTGGCTTTGTTGGGTATAGTGACAAAGAAGCTTCTGGCCATTATCCTGTTGGGCAGAACACTTATGATGATGCCTATGGTGTTCCTCGCAGGTTAGAAGAATCCTTTTGTTTCCCCTCCTTTATTTTATTTTTGAATTCTTATGTGTTGCACCTGATACTGAAACCCCAAATATTTGATTGAAGGCTAATTATTTTTCTGTTAAGTAATGCTGAGAATTGTCATGTAACTRCCTCACAGAAATAGGATGTGGGCTAATGTCTTCTGATAATTATTTATACAGTTGCTTTGCCGTCTAGCAGCCTTTCCTCCCAGAAATAGGTTTAATGCTTGTATAGGAATTAGGAAGGTTGTAGGATCCTAGCAATATGGGGGAGTGATCTAAGTTTATCTTTGTTAAAACAAATGGCAAAGGATAGGATAGTCGTGTATAGCGCTTAAATGGAAAATGAGAAAGCATGAGGATGGCCCAACGTCCAAGCCTGCTCTATAGGTGGTACTCCAGATATGGAGACTGCATTTATCTAGATTTCTTTCCATCGGAAGAAGCAGCATATTCCCTGGGTGTGACAGCAATGATTGCATCACTGGACAACACCACACTTAAAAGTCAATACATGGATGTCCTTATTTTCTTTAAAGTGGTTAGTTGGTTTTTCTTTGAACACACTTTAAAGTTGGTCCATAATCTTTTCTGCTTCTCATTATCTACTATGCAAGCATTCTCAATATTCTGTATGCTTTCTATGTCACTGCAACGGTCTTAAGTTATTTACTTTTTATTTCAAACTTAAGTATTGAACGAGCTCTGTGATTATGATACATGGGACTCTTTCCAAACATATAACATTATAACTATACACTGATGCATTCTAAGTAATTCCAGTGGTCTTAAATTGTTTTCCTTCTATTTTAAACTGAAGTGTTGGACGAGCTCTGTGAATATTATACAATATGGGACTCTTTCCAATAAGCTAACTATTTATCTATTGGAAGTGCAGTAGATCAGTTAGATTAGACATCAAAAATAAAAACAATTGCAAAATCAAACAGATGCCATAGAAATTAGGTAAATGAAACAAACATACTACAATCCCTAAGTAGAACACAAATGGGTAATTAGAAATTAGGTTACCAAAATCAAACAGATGCCATAGAGAAACACTAAAAATCGAACAAGGTAAAGGAAACAAACCTTGGAAAATTGGATGCTTGTATTCTGGAAAACAACCGCAAGAGACTTTGAAAACCTGCTTCAAATTTATACGATTAAA
>NC_037532.1:21920416-21927630 GCF_001531365.2 Cynara cardunculus var. scolymus | reverse complement strand
TATGGTAAAGGAAACAAACCTTGGAAAATTGGATGCTTGTATTCATGAAAACAACCGCAAGAGACTTTGAAAACTGCTTCAAATTTATACGAGTAGAGGATKTGAAGTATCGCCATCAAAATCGGTTGAGCAGGTGAAATCTGTAGTACGATAAGCACGAAGCAGTTGAAATCGAGAAGGATATGGAAGTGGAATTGAGGATATGGACGTGGAACCGAGCGATATGGACGTGGAATTGAAGATATGGATCAAAGAGATGAGGGATATGAACGACGTCGAAATGAGGAAGGGATGGATTGGCTTTAATAGGTTGTACATAAAGCAATGGAAGTTGTTTTTAAGAGTTTAAGAGATTAAGAGTTTTAGCCAAATGCATTATAAGATAGTATAGATTTGTGATAATGTAACGCATAGAATGTGACTAATTCCAACATGGTAATTAAAGCCTAGACAATTTTCTTTATTTTTTTATCTCCTCTCTAGCAAACCCTAGTCATCGCATCCAGTGACGGACAAACAATATATAAAAAGAGAAAAGCACTACAGTCAAAAAGTTGATTTTTTTACCTAGGTTAAAATTTGTTTTTGACATAATGTACCTTCACTTCCCTCCAATAGATTACTTGCCGGGGATTTCCCAATCCCCAGCCACCGGCGATCGACCACTCCACAGTCTCTGTTCTGTCGAATGTCGATGTCTTATGTTACTCTCTTAGGCAGTGTTTGGTATGCAGACTGGACTAGACAAGACTGGACGGTACATGACAGGACGGGACAAGACTAATTGTCTGTCCCATGTTTGGTACGACTAGGACATCATATGATAAAACTGTTAAAATGACCATATTACTCTTAAATGTTGTTCAATGTTATTTTATATCAAAAAAAAAAAATCCAAACGAACAGAATCAAGATCATTTCTATAGCATCAAAATGGGTTTCCATGAAAAAAATGTTTGCTGAAATGCAAATTACGTTTTTGGAAGATTATATAATTTATGGGAACTGGTTTTTATTGATTTTTGTGTAATATTCGAAGAGAATGGAAGAAGAAGCATAAGAAACAACACAAAAACAAGTCTGTGTGGGCATTTTTGGAAATATATAATTAATTATTTTTTATAATAATTATATAATTAATTATTTTTTATAAATTGTGGAAGAGATGGGTCAATGAAGGAGGCTATGGTAATTAGGTTTTCTATTGGAAACAAGGGTAATATAGTCAATTGATATTTATTCCCATGAAAAAGGTGGAACAAAAACCATTAAGTTTTGTCCCATAAAATTTAAAAATAGTCTCATCTTGTCCCATGTATTTTTTGTCCATGGCATGTCAAACATGAGACTATTTTTTTTGTCCCGTCCCGTCCCATGTAATCTATATACCAAACGCACCCTTAGGGCTAGGTGAAAACTTCGATTTCTTCCATAGGTGACAACCCCACAGAACATAACCTTCGATTTCTTCTATTAAGGGTTGTTTGCCGTCAATTTCTTTCTTCGATCTCTTCATTTCTGCTTCATTTCTGCAGTAGGTTCAAGAAGAAAAATGTCCTGTTCAATTCAGAAACTTTGGAAAAGGGTTTTCATGATGAATGTTGATGGGGGTGAAAACTTAGATTTCTTGATTTCTGTTTTGTTTCTAACTTGCTTTGTTTGGAGTTCTTGATTTCTTATCATTTTTGCTTTGGGGCTTTTGCTAAATAGTAGACAAAAATGGGGCTTTTGCTCTAGCCTTTTAAAGCTTTTGCTAGTGTGTAGACAAAATGGGGGCTTTTGTTAGAAAGTAGACAAAAATTGCAGAAAGTGGATAGGTTAAAAAACGGGGATAGCTGTATGCATTACCCCTATTGGTTCGTTTATATTTCACACCTTTGGACTTAATGAAATTGAGCCATAAAGCAAATATACAATATGGCCCAACGTCGTCTTTCCAAGTAATAAAGTGGTACAAGTACCGGATTATCGTCCACGGAGATTGTAGCCAAAGTTAAATTAGAGTCCAATGAAAGAGATGATTTCAGATGATGATTTTGAAGACTTTTGTTTGATTGTAAGGTAAATTAAAACAGAATACATAATATAAAAAAGAAGCAAGGGTGTAAGACTTAAGGTGAGACCCAAACACAAATTTCAGCAGCCAATGCTATAGGAATGCTACAGCAAACAGTGTTTTGAAACTAAGTTCCACCATCTATTTTGAAGGTATTCCTCTCGGACTTCACCATTGCACTATATTATAGCTTTCCACCCATATCTCTATGTGGTGTCCGGACCAGGGATAGTGACAAGATGGTGTTTTCAAAATATATGGATAAACAAATTTCTTTGTTAAAAATCACTCTCTCGAGTCGATTCCCATATCATTCGAGTTGGCGTGTGTACTAGATAGTTAATCTCAGAATCTATCGCACTTTGACACTTTCGAAGAGTGACCAACTCGTCCGGAGTTAAGTTTTGAAAAATATAAATGACAAGTCTCCTTGTCGGCAACTTTCTCAAGTCTACCTCTTATGTCATTCAAGTTGACATGCTTGTCAATGGCTTATCTTTAAGTCCATGACACTTTAACACTTTCAAAGTGATCAACCCGTCAAGAAGTGTGCTTGGTTTTTATAAAAACTCGAATGAAACAATGGAACGTCGTTTACGAAAACACTTAGCTACTTTCGTTTGGTTTGAAATCTCACCTTTCCCTCTCACACCCAAGCTATAAAAGCTTAGCTACTCATAATGGAAAGTAAATTACAATAAAAATAAATGACGGAAAGTAAAGACATAAACGTAAATTGCGTAAAGTAAATGACGAGAAAATAAATAATGACAAAAATAAATGACGAGAATGTAAATTGCACAAATTAAATAACAGAATGTAAATGACAATAAATGTAAAGGAACATAAAGTAAAGAAAAAAAGATTAAAAGACAAGAATTAAAGATGAAAGCTTAAAACTTAAGAACTTGATTTCTCAAAGGATTCTCACAAATCAGCCCTAACAAGCTGATTTGCTCTTAGATATGTAGTTATAAGGTGTGTGGAAATACAAAGCTAATCCCCCATTTTATACACAAAGGTTGGCACTACACAACAAAAGTATTAAACACTAGTTAATGTCCAAAGGTTAAGCAAATGGGATCTTAAAGTACAAGATTACATATTAATTCAAAAATCTCAGATTTAAAAAGTCTTTCGAGCTATTTTCCAGCTGTCTTCCAGTAAGCATCCAAAAGGCAGCGGCTTAATCGTTAAGCCCTCGTAAAGCCAAACACGTATCAGGTGGCCGCTGCTCCAATGCTGTAGCATCAGGTTGTTTAGCAAAAATTTCTCCATTAGCTTGTATTTTTGAGTCCCAACAAGTTAACCATAATATTTTAGCTCTATACTAATAAATGTATAAAGAAATAAATCAAAATGACTCAAAGTGGGAATAAAATGAAACTAATTTTAACTAATAAGACGCAAAATGAGTGCATTATATATTGAGTTCTCAACACATATCACCTATTTTGGTAAACAATAAGTAGACACACATATTAATATTTAATAGATGTTGTTTCTATTTAATTTGTCTATATATGATATATTTGTTGACTGTTGAACCCCACACCCTAGTTACTCCTTTATGCATTATGGTTTAGATTTCTCCCCTTGTTTTTACTAGAAAATGGAAAGATTTCTGAAATGAAAGGCATCAACACCCGACTGCGATAATAGTGGAGAACCTTTTATGTGGAAACAACTTTCACAATGTTCTTCCTTTGATGCCTAGGGAAGATGATTTGAATGATCTTCCATCGGATCCTGCTGAAAGGAAAAGAATTTTACAATACCACCCTAATCAAAAAGATGAAATCAAACGAAACTATTTGATTAAAGGACCATGTCAACCACGTGGTCACGACTTTCCAAGAAGAATAATTGGGAACAAGGCAAGACGTTTTAACTCGATTTGGTTTGATCAATACGGTAATTGGTTGGAGTATAGTTTAAAAGAAAATAAAGCTTTTAGTTACTTATTTAGAGATCAATGTGGTGGACAAGGTGGGAGTGATGTTTTTTTAATGGAAGGCTTTAATAGTTGGAATAAAACTGAGAGATTGACTACTCATGTGGGCCATATTAATAGTTTCTACAATAGAGTTGTTAAGAAATGTAAGGACCTAATGATATATGGTCAATCAATTGTCGTCGCCTTAAATAAACAAAGTGATATTTAGAAGAATGAATATCCTATTCGGTTGAATGCTTCTGTTGATGCTGCTAGATTTTTGTTGAATGGTGCATTACCTTTTCGTGGTCACGATGAGTCAGAAATGTCTCTTCATAGGCGAAATTTCTTGGAATTAATAAGATTAATCCGAGATCATAACAAGGCTGTCAATAAGGTTATGTTAGAAAATGCTCCCGGGAATAATCTAATGGTGGCGCCAAGTATTCAAAAAGATATCGTTCACTGCTTTGCAAAAGAGGTACTCAAACATATTTTCCAAGAGATTAGTGATGATGTGTTTTCCTTATTAGTTGACAAGTCGACTGACATATCTAAAAAGAAACAAATGGTCGTGGTTTTGCGATATATTACATATGAGATTGTTAAGGAAAGATTTATTGGTCTTGCACATGTAAATGACACAAATGTTTTAACTCTTAAATCTGCAATTGAGTTCTTATTTGTTGAACATGATTTGAGTTTGAAAAAGGTTAGAGGCCAAAGTTATGATGGAGCAAGCAATATGCTTGGCTAATTCAATGGTTTGAAAGCTTTAATCATGTGACAAAATAGCTCAACATATTATGTCCATTGTTTTGTTCACCAACTTCAGTTAGTTGTTATGGCGGTTTCACATAAACACATTGAGACTGGAAAATTATTTGACATGATAACATATGTGATGAATGTGGTTTGTGCTTCATGCAAGTGAACAAATATGGTTCAAGAAAGTCAAAAGGAGAAAATACAAGAAGCCATTGATAGCGGTGAAACTGAAACAGGTAGTGGGTTAAATCAAGAGCTTTCTCTTGGAAGACCTGGAGATACACAATGGGATTCACATTACAAAACACTTAAGCGTTTGGTTGATTTGTTTCCATATGTTATTGAGGTGTTTCACTATGTTGAAGATGTGTGCGAGAATCCTTACAGCCAACGTCAAGCAAATGGTCTTCAAATATATTTCCAATCATTTGAGAGTGTGTTTCATTTGCACTTGATGTTGCATACTTTAGGGGTCACATAATCATTATCACGGGCTTTTAAAAAAAGATCAAGATATCTTAAATGTTGTTTCATTGGTGAAGTCAACCAAGCGACAAGCCTTTGCCTCAATAGATATAAAAAGCGGAGCTCCACATGGTCACTTTTTCCACGTGCAACTCTTGTTGATTGAGTTAGTCCCTATGGTGGTTCAAGAAGTCGCAACAATTCAGAGTCGATGGATTTTTTCTGCTTCTTGAGAAGATATCTTCTTTTTGCGAAAACCACAACATCGAAACATTAAACGTAGATGAAGTTTATGTCAATCCAAGACAAATATCACATATCGCCATTATTACGGGCATGAATGTTTTAACACAGTTATGGATATGCAAATTCAAGAGTTTGGTGACATATTTGATGAGGTAAGTTCTGAATTGCTTACTTGTATGGCTGCTTTGAATCCTCATTACTCATTTTGTGACTTAGATCCATCAAAATTACTAAGGTTGACAGAGTTTTATCCTGGTGATTGCAATGACGAAAGATCTACTCTTGAGCACAAGATGATGAATTATTTGCTAATTTGAAAGGTATAGCTGAGCTTGGTAGTGTTGATCCTCTCTCTCAGTGATTTGATGATAATCCCTTTTCTCGTTCATGTTGTATTTGTGTTTCTGTATTTTCAGTTCCAACGATCTTCACTGAGTATGTTCAATGATCGTTGAAGAACTTGCATTATAAATCTATCAAAGACAACAATACTTCAAGAAGACAATACACACACCAAAGAACCTTCAGCAAACGTCGAAGACTGAAACTGAAGATTAGAGACAGGCGAGTACGTGATCTGAAGCGATATTCAGTGATTACAAGCCTGTCTATATATGTGTGAAGACTGCTTTAGCTTCAACGAATGATGATGAGACCTTCAGGTCATTCCAGCATTCAGCGATCAAAGGAAGCTTGCTTAAAGGACAAATCCATACCCTTACAAAAGTTAGTACGGTACGGAGCCGATTAGTCAAATCTTTGTCCACCAACTTTAGGTAAGGATGTCTGCTCTAAAATAGTGCTTTCATACTATTCACTGTAGCAAAGGACAAGCCTTCCTCTTAAGGTTTGACACGCACTCTAAACCTACCATATTGCATTAAATGATCATTTAATGCACTGGGTATAAATAGAAGTGTTTCTTCTCCATGCAGAGAGTGCGCATCTCTCTCTAACCTTGTTCTTACTTCAAGCAACTTCTAGCTTAAGTAAAGGATCTTTCTTTTAGCAATCTCTTTTCTTGTATTTGCTAAAACTTTGTGTGTAACCGAAGATTATTTAGATAGGTTTTTATTACCTTATCTTTCCGCAAACAATCTTGTAAAATATGTATTGATCTTCTCTATCAATATATATTTTAAATTTGAAAATATTGTGTTTGTATTCATCCCCCCCCCTTCAACAAACTGTTTCTCTTCTTGTAGACTCTTACGGGACCAACAAGTGGTATCAGAGCAGTGTTTTCTTTCTTTCCTTGTGTTTGGCTAATTTTTTGTATTAGTTTATCTYTTCTTAGATAACTTACTGCTTACAAATGGCTTTACAAATTACAAACACACACACACACAAAAGATAATGGCTCTCTTGCCAAACCTCCCCGGTTTTTCTGTGACAACTTTAGTCTCTGGAAGAACCGGATGTCCCTCTTTCTGAAAGGTGTGGATCCTGAAATTCCACATTACATAGAAAATGGACCATATATTCCATTTGCTATTGTTCCGGCTGTTCCAGAAACAGCTACGACTGCTGCGATTCCTGAACGGTAGATTCCAAAGCTTCCACATCAGTGGAGCGATGAGGACAAGAAGAAAATAGCTATAGACACGCGTGCTCGGTCTATAATAGCTATGGATCTTCCTGATGAGATCTATCACTCAGTGATGAAACTCAAAACTTCTAAATCCGTATGGGATACACTTTGTGTCCAATATGAAGGAACCACTCAGGTTCAGGAGACTAGAA
>NC_037532.1:21915406-21920316 GCF_001531365.2 Cynara cardunculus var. scolymus | reverse complement strand
TAATCACTGAATACCGCTTCAGATCACGTACGCGCCAGTCTCTAATCTTCAGTTTCAGTCTTCGACGTTTGCTGAAGGATATTTGGTGTGAGTGTTGTGTTCTTGAAGTATCGTTGTCTCTGAATGAATTTCAAAACAAGTTCATCAGCGATCACTGAACAAGCTCAGTGTATGATCGCTGGAACTGAAATTACAGATACATAAATACATCGAAAGGAAAAAGGGATTATCAACAAATCAATGAGAGAGAGGATCAACAATAATGCATCATCCATGATAAATAATATATGATCATGATCTATGTTAAATTGATTCATTAGTCATGATGAATAATACCCCATGGACGTAGGGACACATGTCACGCTCTTTTTTGTCCCCCGATTCACAACCGAAAGTCGGTTTTCATTAGAACCTGGTCTATACATATGGAGCCATTCAATGAGGGAACTTAGTAATTTGTGATAACCGTGAGATCCAATTTCTACTACAAACCAAAGGATAAATTGAAAAATTAATAATTTTGGTAATTTTGACTTAAAATTTTAATGAAAGAGCATTTTTAGGTATTTTAGAAATCGTATCTCGCCCCTTTCTCCCCTCTCTCCCCTCTCTCCCCTCTCATCTCTCCTCCCTCCTATGGACCTTAATTCGGCGAACACCATGTGAACATAAGATATATAATGTGATACCTGGAGAACATCACCACTATTAAAAAATATATACATACAAACGATCCTTGTATGAGACCCAAGATACATACGATATGCACATTGCGATACTTATTATATACACGTTGATACCCAATGTGATATTCATTGTTTACAACGTGTTCACAACACCAACAGTATGATATCATTGTGAACATGTTGATACCCACTGTTCGCAACATGTTCACAACACGAAATATTACTCTTGGTAATACAAAATGAGAATATGGAGAGAGAGAGAGAGAGAGAGAGAGAGAGAGAGAGAGTTAGTTGTTAAATATGGAGAGATATAGTTGTTAAATAATTTAATTAAATACAAAATGAGAATATTTAATTACTAATTTACCTTTTTACTTTATTTTAAAAAATAACATTAATTATCTTAAATAACTGATTCACATTGGATCTCATGGTTATCACAAACTACAGAGTTCTCATTTGATTAGGTCTATATATATATATATATATATATATATATATATAATAGTAACCCCACTATTAACTACTTCATGCGTAGTCCATAAATCAAAACAAAAGAGTTTGGACCTGTTTGGGGAATGTCCAGTGTAAAAGGCACGAGTTTACTATTATCCTTTTTGTAATGACGGATCCTGAATCCATATAAGTAGAATAAGAATTTCTTGCCCTATAACTTTGAGAGAAGGAGTGCCTTCTCACAAAGAGGATAGCAATGATCGGGTCACATCGATTGTTAACAAAAAACACAGGTCTCGCAAAATCATATGACCATTATTAAGGGTTGATGCCTATCCGATGTCAGAAGGTCAAGGAAGTTGATTACGTGATCGGGTGTAGATGTAACCAATCATATTAAAGATATGAAATAAATAAATAATTGTTTTATATAGAAGGATGGTGAGGAGGTCATGTAGGCCTTATCCTTTATTGCTATAGTAAAGTTGTTCCGGAAGAAATGGTGTTTCATTTATTAATGAGGGACACTTCTTTTTTAAAATTGATTTAAAAAATTCACTATTTATCAATATTTATTATTACTTAATTTTATTAGTTTTATTTTATTTTACTTTTCAATATTACGTATTTAATTGATCAATAGACATAATTTTTTTAAAACAACTGATTTTCTTCTCTATTCTTTTATGGAGTTGGAAACTTCATTAACGAATTGATGAAAAGATATAAAGGTGTTGTAACTTTGCAATAATCTTTGACATGTAATTCAGTTGATAAAACGAGTGAAACGACTTCACCCAAAAAAACTATGCAATAACTCAGTGTTAATTTTATACTAAAATAAATCAACTAATTTTCGTACTAAACGTGCCAATTTAGATGATAACAATCTAATTGGTTGGTAGTACCATGTCTGCTATCCAAACTTGGTTGATACTTGATATTCGAAGTCATGTACCAGGGTAATTTCGTACCGACTTATTCTTTAAACTATTTATTAATTAAAGTTTGATTAAAAATACAACAATCTTTAAATTTGATTACCTTATTTTCAAATTTGCTAAATTATAATATGTATAGATATATAAAACTTGATTGAATTCATTCGTCTAATGCTAACAACCTTAGTAACTCGTCTATACCTCTATAGTTCATCGTCGCTCCTCAACGACAGGTTATATTAAATTACTAGTTAATGTTTGTATTATATGAAAGTTATTTGAATGCTTGAATAGGCATTTGGATAAGTGGTTTACTACATATCCACATGTAATTTTAAATTTTGAAGGTTCGATGGTTTTAGTGAATCTATAATTAGTAAAGACGTCAATATAAATAATTTGTAACTTCAACTTTTACGATGTTGGTACAAAATCGTACCAATATGTACGTTAAGAATTGATATCAATTTAGTTGGTAAAATATTGTTGGTTGGTATATGGTATAAAATTTTACGTATTGATTATAACCGTTGGTTTCTAGTGAGAATGATTGTTAAGATTAGAAACCGTAAGAAGTAATCTCCACCCTTTGATGCACATTAGGATGAGATACACCAGATCAATCCTCTCAAGAGTGATTCATAGGTGAGCTTGAGATTAAAGGTGATTAAGGGTTCAGATAACTTCTTATGGATAAGCCAAACCTTAATAAAATCAAACACATCATATATATATATATATATAGAGAGAGAGAGAGAGAGAGAGAGAGAGAGACACACATACGATTGGGTTCCGCTAAGAAGGGAAGTCAACACTAATAAACTGAACCGAACCAATTCCCTTTCTGAAAGTGAAATTCATGGATGAGAACAAGATTAAAATTGATCAAAAGTTCAAATCTCTTCTTAAGATTCTTAGGATAACTTCCCTTCTCACACGATCATTTGCGTGCACAGACACGCACGAGCACACACACACACACACACACATATATATATATATATACATATATATATATATAGTTGGGCTCCGGTGAGAAGGAAAGTTTTGGTGAAAAGCGTAAGAAGAGATCTCCACTCTTGGATCAATCCTAATTGAATGTTAATACTAATGTGGTGCACCAGATGGATGCTCTTCTAAAACGCAATTCATGGGTGGGCATGAGATTAAAAGTGATCAAGGGTTTAAATATCTTCTTACGTTTCTCATCATAACTTCTCTTCTCACATAATTCTTCACCTATATATATATAGGTATATGGGAAAGTTCAAACAAGAACGCTAACTATTTAATAAAACAAGAAAAATGTCATTAATGTACAAAATCATATATGATTCACGTACAAAATCATACATGATTCACACATACACACGTACACACAAATATATATATATATATATATATATATATATTCACGTACAAAATCATACAAGTTCAAAAGTCATCCCGCTTCCATTTTTTATGCTAGTATAAAATTAAATGCAATTTTGTACATTAATGACATTTTTCTTGTTTTCTTAGCATTTTCGTTTGAACCTTTATACATATATATATATATATATATATGATAGTCTCACTTTTGATGATCAATCTTCATTCTTCATAACTATGGCAGAATCTCAGATCTAACATTCAAGAAAACAAGATATACTTTGAGAGAAAATGTCAAACATTCAATATTCAGTCAAACTCTCTATTACGTAATGTGATTTACAAATGAGCTCTCTCTTCTACCAATTACAAAGACAAACTCCTATTTATATGGTCAAACTACTAAACATAGTCAAAGTCAAACCTGCCTAAGAAAAGTCAAACACGATGACTTTTACAATTATAGACAATTTATAACTTTCAAGACGAATACAATTTAATACTGATTTTCAGTCCTAACATTCTCCCCCTTTGTATTCTGACTTGAAAGAAATTCTGCGCTTTGAGTCCTGTTTGAACTTTGAAACTTTAAGCACATTATGTCTTCTAATAAAGAATTCTTCAACATGAAATCTTCAAACGATCAACTGTTGAGATAGATCTTCTAGCATTCTCCCCCTCGAATGTAGAACCGCAGTGATCTTCTCTTTTGACAATGTAGAACAGTAATCAACAGAAACAATGTACAAGATTTGATCTTCAAAGAATCTTCAGAATTAATCTTCAGTAAACTGTTGTAAAGATGATCTTCACATTCAACATCTCTCAGTCGTTGTAGCACATGAATAATCTTTCTATAATTATTTTCAGTCGCGCTTCTTTTAAGTCTTTTGCCAATTTCGAAGTTACTCCCCTTGATCTTTGCATCAAATTCCCTTTAAAATGTTCGGAAATGAATATTTCATTCATTATTACATACTCCCCCTTATGATGAAATGAAAATTATTCCATCATACATAAGATGAATGAAATCTTCCGTTTAAACCTTCAATTCAAGAAACTGTAAGTAGATCTTTGCAAATCCTCTTATTTAATCTTTTCAGATTAAGGGAATGGGAAGGTAACATCCAATTTCAACGAATAAAATTATTTTCAATCTTATAAAAAGATTGGCCTGTGAGTATAACAGATATACTCAGTACAACGGATGTACTGTATATATGAGACTTTTTTTTGATGCTCATCTCACCAGGTCTTCCATTCAATCATTGATAGCTAAAAAATAGCATATCTATGAATGTTTTGGCAAATTAACATATAAAATGCTAAATTTGTGTAGTGTAGAAAGATAAAGCAACGTATGCTTCTGTTTAGACTCAAAAAGATAAATCGTGTGGACTACACAAATTTATCAAACTCAATAAGTGATCAATAAGACTTGAAGGGGGGACATATA
>NC_037532.1:21914099-21915231 GCF_001531365.2 Cynara cardunculus var. scolymus | reverse complement strand
TTCTTTTAGCTCACAACAACTACCCCTCTCTTTTTCATTTTAGTCTTAGCACACAAACCCTTTTTGATTTAAAGCTCACTCAGATATGGTTGTCCTCTTGGGTAGGTCTGTCGGTTTTGACATTCCATAGAGGTATTTCTGATAAGCACTAAGTCCCTCCTAAAATTTTAGCATTATGCACATTTGATCACAATGGTTGATCAAAATATTATTTCTTTAAAGCACAATGATCAGATAAAATTTGATCAAAAAATTTGGCTTTAAGCACAATTAATGAAAGAATTATGCGACAATGATTTGATTATTCAGTATATACGAGAGAAATGAATGAAGATCTGTAAGAACAAGTTTACAGATTCTGATATTAAAAAAAATGAATGAATATGAATCAATGTAAAAAAAATATCAGAAAACAAAAATTGAATACAAACGAGTGTATTATCACCGAAAATGATTTTCGTATAAGAGACATGATAATAACAGTTTGAAGAATAGCTGAAACAGGTATTGGAGTTATGTACAACGAGAAATTACACAAGTAAAATCACAGGAAATACCTGTTCAGAGAATGTACTCGTTTCAGAAAACAGTTCCATTTTCGAAAACATTTATTCAAAATTTCTAGAGACTCCCCCTAGAAAAGAGAATTAAGTAATGATTGTGTTAAGCTCAATAGAATAAAAAAAATGAAACATTTTAAGCACGGGTTCTAAACTGAGTGTTTAGAAACCACACTCGGTAAAGCACGGGTCCTGAACTAAAATGTTCAGAAGCCTCGTTTGGAATAAATTACAACTCCCCCTGCAATGGTGTATCATTGAAATGATATTCTGATCAGCCCAAAATTGACACACCTGTAAAACCAGATTAAGTAGATTTTGGTACCCAAACGAACTTGGGTCCAATTTTGTTAGAGACTGGTTGAGGTATGTTGTAATTACCAAACCATTTATTTCTATAAGGTATTTTCTTTTCAGCACTATTAACAGGATGATCAGGAATAAWRTATGAAYCGTACCAGAAATTTTGATCATACCTGTTCTTACCTTTCCAGTTGTTCTGATAATTGTTATCTCCATGCCACCTGTTGAACCTTTTGTTATTGACAAAATTATTGGTTCTGCATGTTGAG
>NC_037532.1:21910849-21913923 GCF_001531365.2 Cynara cardunculus var. scolymus | reverse complement strand
TTCTTAGAAACATTAGATTTAGGACTACTTGAATAATTGTTCGAATATGAACAATTATAAAAGCTGGTTTTACACTGTGATTGAGAACCAGTTGGACTTTTAGCACACGAAAAGTCTTTGACTTTTTGTAAAAGCTGGTCTCTTTCTACAGTAACTAAATCATATTTCTTGTTCAGTTCAGTTCTCATGTTCAACTCAGTTTCAAGATCTGTCTTTAGATCAGACAATTTCTTTGAAGTATCCAAAAACTTACTTTCTAATTCCTTCTTTGACTTTTCAAAAAATTCCGTTTTTTCTCAAATTTCTTCCTCTCTTTGTCTGAACTTCCCTTCTCATTTTCTGAAGCAATGTCAAGCCATTTCTTTTTCTTTGTAAGCTCTTTGGCCATTGCAGCATTTTTCTTGATAGTGTTTTTCTTTTCAAGAACAAACAGTCTCTTCTCTTCATCTAATTCTTTCTTTTTCTGAACAATGCTGTCTGACAATTCTAAATTCTTTCTTTGACATGCTTCTTTATACTCTTTCTTCTCTTTATCAAACTTGGATCGTTCCAAGATGATAAGTTGTTCAAAATCTGAAATTTGTTTTAAAAGAAATTTAGCATTCAGCTCAAGAGAATTAATCTTATTTTCATAAGATTCACGTTCAGTACAAAATCTTTTCTCTATTTCAGAAAAAAATTTCTTCTCTTTTTCAAAAACAGATCTTTCAGAATTCAAACTTTGTTCGGTCTGCAAAACTTTTCCTTTCTCTAACTCTAGAAAATTCTTTAACTCAATCAAATCATTCTCATGTTTATGAATTTTCTTAGTAAAGGCCTCAATCTCTGTATTTTTCCTCTCAACAGAGTTCCTCTCAGCATTTAGTTCAATTTGAACTTCTCAGAGTTTATTGAACATATCTTGATTAGACTTACGCCTTGTTTGTATCTCTTTTTCACATTCTATTTTGACATCATCCAAGGATTTTTTAAGTTTATTAATCTGATATTTGGATTCATTCTCGATTCATTCACACTCTTTTTTATGATCTTTCTTTAAGTCTTTGATGTATTCCTCATTAGCATAATTTTTAATGTACATATTTCTCTAATTCTCTTTATAATTCACAATGCTCTTTTCTAGCTCAGCAATCTTCTCTCTCATCTCCTTTAGAATATCTGCCATTAAAAAAAATTGATCAGTTAAAGGATCTATGCACTGAAATCAATAAAAGAAATCAAAGACGATTAAGCTCAAAAAGAAAACAAACAAAATACACTAAAACTGATGAGAATTCAGAAAAAAAAAAATTCGACAAAAAACTGTAAAAAATCAGTAAAAACAGTCAAAACTGTTGAAAACAGTTAAAAACTGTTAAAAACAGTCAAAGACAGTTAAAACTGATGAAAAACAGTTTACGCGACGGAAAACAGTTCAAAGATTCTCAAACAGTTTAAAACTCAAATCAAAACAATTAAAAATATAAATCCAAAATTAAAATCTAAAAATATACAATTCAAAAGTCTAAAATAAGCTTGGCGTATGGTCCTCCTCGTACTCAGACTGCTCCCCAGTTGACTGTTGGAACTCAAATGCTCGAAGAGCTTGTTGTTAAGTAGTCCACACACTCCTCGACCGTTGTCTGTAAAGTCTGATGTTTCAAAGACGTCTACTGTGGGAAAACTTCTTGTTCTTAAGCCCTTACAAGAAAGGAACAGTATTTCATCAACTGCAAAGGAGTGCAACTGGTAATTGATTCTACTCAAACCAGTCTTTGCAGAACCAGTTAATCCTACTGCATTGATTAGGACCTCCAACACAGTCAGCTATGACAGCTTGCTCAAAAGACAACTGCTCTCCCTGTCGGCCATGGTGTATTTACCCTTTCAGACCTCATGCACTTTGTTAACAGAGGCACTTCCTATCCCAAAAATTATATTAGCAAGCTGGTTGCCTGCTCAACAAAATGCAGCTGTTAATCTGGATCCAAGTATAAGGAATATACAGGAACTCAAATCTTGGCCCGAGTTTCACAATATTGAACCCAACTTAAATCAGACAGCTTAAAACTTGAGCAAAACTAACAGCAACGATTTCCAAAAAATGAACCGAGTAAAGAAACGGATATTTCACCGGACAAGATGATCGGAGTTCAATCCGATCAACCTTAATCCGGTTGATGATTGTCCGATTTATGTGTTTTTGACTTAGAAATTTTGTGTGTGAGTACTTTGTTGTCTGGACTTCTAATCCGGTTACAACTTTGTTTTTCTTTCTAAGTGTTAGTATATTTTTGTATGTTGTCCGGACTTCTAATCCGGTCAATCTGTTTTTTCAATTTTTTTCCTAAGTGTTTGAAAATTTTTTTCTCTTTATTTTTTTAATTTTTTAGAGTTTAATTTTTTTTGTTTGTTGTGTGGGTTATATTGTGATTAAATAAATGGTTTCTAATGTTTTTAGAATTTTTACAGGTTAATGGCGGATCAACGACATCAATCTGACGAGGAATCTCATGTTCCTTTTGTCAGATCAGATAATATCCCTATACACCCGCCCAACCAGCCTATTCCATCAGAAACCATTTTCCCTCAAATTAAATACCTTGATATAAAACCAAATAACCATGTCTTATCTTTTGCTATGCCAGCTAAATACTCAATCATTATAGAAATCCTGAAAGGCCATCCAATATCTTATTCTTTATCTGCAAATACACCAGTTCCAATGGTGTATTTACAACAATTTTGGAGCACTTTTGTGTGTCCGAAATCACTGATCAATCTTCATATCATCATAACAATCATGGCAGAATCTTGATATTGCATTAAGATCATCATGAACACATATATGAATATTGAGAGGAAAAGTCAATCCTCTCAATTCTAGTCAAACCTTCTATTATTCACGTATTATTACAAATGAATTCTTCTCTCCTACTAATTACAAAGATTAACCTATTTATATGGTCAAACTATCTAATCAAAGTCAAAGTCAAACCTATAAGAAAAGTCAAACACGCTGACTTTTTACAATAAAAGACTATTTATAAACTTTCAAGACGAATACAATTAATACTGATTTCTCAGTCCTAACA
>NC_037532.1:21902159-21907679 GCF_001531365.2 Cynara cardunculus var. scolymus | reverse complement strand
AAATTTTGGATTCAGATTGCAAAGATTTAACCAAACTCAAATGACCAGCATTTTCACGATAAAYTTGGATACTTCTTTCTCTTAGCGTTTTAAATTGCTCTACAAAACTATTTAAACGCACTTTTTCTGATTTTAATTTTTGCTGGTAATTTTGAATATGGATTTTCATCTTATTAATCTGTTCAATGCATGGTTGATGAACTACCTCATCATTCATCTGCTCTTTCTTCTTATAACTCTCGATGTTCTTTTCCAGTTCAGCAATCTTAGCTCTCAACTCCTTTATGATATCTGCCATTAGAAACAAATTGATCAGTTAAGGATCTATGCAGTGAAATCAGWTAAAAGAAATATTAACAGTTAAGCTCAAAAAGAATAGAAAAACACAAACACAGAAAAAAAAACTCACACAAAAACAGATATACAATGATCCAAAAAGAAAGTCTAAACACAAACAAACTAAGAAACCAAAACAGTCCAAAAAAAATTATCCAAGTCCAAAAAATCTGATTCTAGATTCTAGTCCAAAACAATATGAGTCAAGTCCAAAACAAACAATACAGATGTTACACTTAAAAAAAATGATCTATCTGCTCTCGAAAGTCTATCCAAAAATTCACTTGTATGCTTCTCGTATGGATGCACTTCTCACGACTCTTAATTGGGCAACACCTTCGTATCAGTCACTTTTGCGATAACAACTTGTGTCAAATAACAACTGCTTTCAAACCAGCAATCAAAATCAGGTGCTTCAGAACTTCAAACTCAAAACAGCAACACGTTCAAAACTGTGTAAAACCCTGCTGTTTAGCTACTGTTAAACCTGGTTCAAATCAACCTGCTGTCAAGACCTGCAAACTGTTCTTATTGCTGTTGTTAAACAGATGTACACAAAGGAATATCAGACCACCTGATGTCAAACACAATAAACACAACACAAACTGTTCACTGTGTACCTACTGTTTAGCTTCAATTTAAAACAGTTTAAAAATGAAGCAAATAAACAGTTGCTATTAAAACAGATGCTGTCTTCTTTCCAAACACAAACACAGCACAGCACAGGCACTTGTTGCTGCTGCTTCTATTCTTGTTGCTAAAATCTGATGAATGCTGCTAAAAATGGATTCGAATGCTGCTGTCTCAACCTGTTATTGCTGTTTTAAACTTGTTGCTTAACCTGTTACATAATCTGTCAATACCTGTTAAGAACCTGTTAAACAGCAATGGTTGATGCTGTCAATACCTGCTAACCACAATGAATGTAAACCTTGAAACACAGATAATCAACAAACTCAAAAACAAAACAATACTATGTAAACCTGCTGCTGTGATTTCAAATTCAAATTGCAAACCTGCTGTCCAATCTGGGTTAAACAAAACTGACTTTTCTTGTTGCTGTTACCGCTGCACCAAACAACTCACAACAAAGAACTTGCTGCACAATGCTGTCAAGACCTGCTGTTGAAACTGTTGCTGTATTCTTATCTCAGACCTGTTGAGTTCAGCCTGCAACTCCTCAAAACAAAAAATAAGAAGTACAAATATTGATTAAAAACAGTAAGCACAACCTGCTGTTATTGCTATAAAAAACAGTCAAGTTCAAAAACTGTTATTGCTACTGTTCTGAAACCTGAAATACTCAAGAACCAAACCTGCTGTCTCTAAAGTTTTCAATAGTCAAAAGTCTTTGATTCAGTGACTAGAGTTCCAGTTCTTAAAGAATCTCTTATCCTGTGATAATCCACTGTTGCTCACCAGTTGATTGTTGGAACTCAAAGACTTGAAAAGCTTGCTGTTAAGCAATCCAAATAGTTGATTCCCATAACTCCTTCCATGCCTAAATCCAAATCAGGTACAAAATTTGCTGTTTCAACTCAAATCAACCAAATATGCTGTAAAACAGTAAGAACCAAGCTGCTGTTGCACTAAACTTTCTAGTGTTGCTGGGACAAAGTGCTCAACACAGACTAAGCTGAAACCTTCTTCTCCGCTGTTTATGGCATTCTCCACACCAACAGCTGATGCTAGTTGCTGTTTGTTGCTTAAACCTGTTGCTTAAACCTGTACCCGATAGTGAACAGCAACCAGAACCTAACTATATCCAATCACAACAACAAGCTATGAAAAAAGCTATGAACAAAACAGCTATGAACAAGCACACAGAACCTGTTAAACAGAACTCTAATCTTGTTGCTGATTCAAATCTTGCTGCTATGGTACTTAAATCTAAACTCAACAACTAACCTACTGTTTCAAATTTGCTGCTACAACCCTACACACTTATGTTTTAATCTCAAAATAGATTAAACAACCAAATCTGTACTGCTTCTAAAATCTGATCCTTAATATCTCAAACAGTCACAGTCGTAGAATTTTAAACAGAATGCTTAAAATCTGACGATTTCTAAATTTCTCAAGCCAAAACTAGATCCAAGAACAAACAATTAACCTTAAAGAAACAGCAGCTTCAAATCTTAAACACAACCACACAGATACAGAAAATCTTTTGTCTATCTCCCTATAAAACTACTGTTATGTGATCCAAGAATGATTTAGACTAATATGTAGTCTACTCAAAATCAACAAACATAATTTGCTTAAGTAATTGAAATGAAACAGCCTCACCAACAGCAATACCTATAATCACAGTAACAATCAACAAAGTAACAATATGAAATACTTGCAAACTGAATAGGCTAATCCGGACAACTTGAATGAAAACTTGACAGCACAATATAAATATGTCAACATCAAATTGACAGATTAGAAATGCTCAAATAAACCTCACCAATCTCAATCAATTCTTGACAAGATATTGAACAAATTACCAGATTGAATCAAGAAACAAAGAACAATCAAGAATCTGGGAAAGTGGAATTGAGCGGTATAGAAGTCCGGACACCTTGATTCACAAATTTCTGTCCATTAATCCGCTCACTGCTTGAGCTAATCCGCTCACTGCTTGAGCTAATCCGCTCAAAGGTTAATCCGTTCAAGAGGTAATCAACTAAGACTTAGAAAAAAAATTAGAACCTTACCTTTTGATTTGAACGATTTACTAATCCGATGAAATTGATTGAGCGGTATACGAATCCGGTCAAGACTTCAATGAATTCGCTCAAGAATCCGTTGATGCTTTGAGCGATTTAGACTTGGTCTCGAAAACTAATTGATGCTTTGAAACAAACCGGATAACAAACCGGTCAAGGCTTCTGCGGTTTACCTCTTCTCCGCTCAAGGGATCTGTGATTTGGCTCTTCTCCGTTCAAGCTACACGCGGTTTAGATGAATACCGCTTGTCTTCTAATCCGCTCAAATCTGTGAAGCCTGCGATTGAGTTGTGAACAGATTAGTTTGTTGGGCTTAATAATGGGCTTAAAAAAATGGGCGGTTTAACAAAAAACAATCAAACAAAGTTATTAAAAACAGATCAAAACTAAAAAAAAAACACAAAAACTAAAAAAATTTAACAAAAAATTGCATCAAAAATACTGACATTTTAAAAAAATTCAAGAACACGAAAAAAAATTTAAAACCCTAAAAACCGATTAAATCTTGATAAAAATTGATCAAATCATAAAATTTTGTGAATAACAAAGATTCACAAATCAATTTCGAGCATTATGATCATTTTATAACATGAAAACACAAGATTTTTATGAAAAAAATCGGATCAAAAACTAAAAAAAATAAGAACACGAAGAACACAAAAAAAATTCAGAAAAAAAAAATTCACTTATCTTCAAAGAATCTGATTTCTTTAACCTCTGATTTCTTGCATCCTGCTCTGATACCAATTGTGTGTCCGAAATCACTGATCAATCTTCATATCATCATAACAATCATGGCAGAATCTTGATATTGCATTAAGATCATCAAGAACACATATATGAATATTGAGAGGAAAAGTCAATCCTCTCAATTCTGGTCAAACCTTCTATTATTCACGTATTATTACAAATGAATTCTTCTCTCCTACTAATTACAAAGATTAACCTATTTATATGGTCAAACTATCTAATCAAAGTCAAAGTCAAACCTATAAGAAAAGTCAAACACGCTGACTTTTTACAATAAAAGACTATTTATAAACTTTCAAGACGAATACAATTAATACTGATTTCTCAGTCCTAACANGTCAAACCTTCTATTATTCACGTATTATTACAAATGAATTCTTCTCTCCTACTAATTACAAAGATTAACCTATTTATATGGTCAAACTATCTAATCAAAGTCAAAGTCAAACCTATAAGAAAAGTCAAACACGCTGACTTTTTACAATAAAAGACTATTTATAAACTTTCAAGACGAATACAATTAATACTGATTTCTCAGTCCTAACAACTTTGACCTTAGAAAAAGACGGGGATGCTATCTACTTTCAAGGCGAAGTTGACGAATTTGTCAGTCGTCTGACACTGAAGCGTCTTAGAAGAATACTTCGTCTGCCCGGACCAGGATCTACTGGCTTTGAAGATTTTATATCAGACAAACAATTGTGTCTAGGTATCAAGCGCCTAGGATAATCGCCTGTTCTGAACAATCCAACTCAGTTCAAACGACGTTTCCTGCCTTCAATCTGGCACTTACTGTTCTCTATTTTGAATAGATGCCTGATGTCAAAAACAGCGGGCATAGACACATGCAGTAGCTCATTTATGAAATTCTTTCATGGTGTCGTCTTTTCAAGAAATTATGACTTTGCCTTGGTCATATGGAATGAGTTAGTAGAGCTAGTCAATGCCAAAAGATTCCCGTCAAAAGCTCGAAAATTTATGCCATTCCAGAGATTTCTACAATTATTCATTAAGGCCATGATGAATGCCAATGAGGATATTCCGGCCAGATCTAATTCTGAAAAAGGGCCAACATTCACAATGACCAGAATCAGACARCATACTGAAGTGGAAGACCTGGATTCAATAATGCCAGTACCAGAAGAATTGATTGCTCTAGCTGATCAGACTGCTCAGAGCGTAATAGACTATAAAAGAGTGATAGATCCAATAGTTCAACCAGAACCGGTTGAACTTGCCCAAGGATCACCCCATGCCTCAGCTGAGAGAGAGCGGTTATAATTAGAAGAGAGTGTTCAGGAACAGGGGTTACCTGAACAGGGAACTGAGCTGAGAGAAAAAGAATCTGAGAGGGGTGAACAGGCGGGGGGAGCGTCTGATCAGCAAAGCACTCAAAGTGTCAGTACTTCCTCAACTTCAAGTTCGGAAGCTACTGAATCTGATTATGGGGCACATTCTGGTAATAGTCAAGATGTTGATGATGATGATAATAACGGAGCAGATGATCATGATCAATCCATTCCTGCTCAAAATATTGCAGTTGGCACCATTGTTGATGACATTGACGACATTTTTCCTGAGTATTCTACTCAGCAACCATGTCCAAGCTTGCATTCTTTATCTTTCAACGTGGATGAATGTGATGATTATGATCGCATACTTCAAGACATACCGGATGATGAAGGAAATGAGGGAGTTAATGTTGAAAATGAAGAGAGGA
>NC_037532.1:21884753-21902059 GCF_001531365.2 Cynara cardunculus var. scolymus | reverse complement strand
TCAAATAAATTGGACTCAGATTTCAAAGATTTAGCCCAATTTAAATTTCCAACATTTTCAATATATAATTTGGTATACTTTTCTTTTTGCGTTTTTAATTGATCTTCTAAAATATTTGAACGCAATTTTTTATGATTTTAACTCTTGCTGGATAGTTTGAATTTGGAGTATCATCTTTTTCATCTGTTTGATAAATGATTGATATACTACCTCATCATTCATCTGTGATTCTTCTCCTGGCAAATCATTATCTGATTTAGCCATCAAGCACACATGTGCAACAGCTTCAGTTTCTTCTTCTTCGCCTGTCAGATTCAGCCAATGTTCATCCTCAGTCATAAGAGCTTTGCCGGCATCTCTTTGTTTGGATAAAAGAAGTCGGTATCTCGATTTACCAGCTTCTTGCAATTAATAGCAAAGTCGCCTAGCTTACCACAGTTATAGCATTTGGTATTCTCATCAGCTAAACCTTTGCTAAGTTTCTTCATTTCTTCTGGCTTTTTCTCATATTTCTTCTCGAATCGCTTTTCTTTATATTTCTTCTTCTCGCCAAATTTGTCTTTGTATTCATACTTTGAGCCTGACGAGAATCTCTGATTGTTCGAGTGTGGCCTTTTTGAGAACTTCTTCTGGAATGCTTTGGTCAGCATTGCCATTGCTTGCTTGATCTCTGACATTTCAGAATCAGATTCTGAGCTGTTACTGTCTTCTGATTCAGACTCACTTGATTGACTAACATCTTTGACTTTCTTTCCAGATCTGCTTTTGAATCTCTTCTCCTTTCTCTCAGATACAAGAGCCAAAGGATCAGTAACTTCTTTCTCTTTCTTCTATGCATTTCGGATCTCCAAAACATCTTGCTCATTCTATTTCAGAATTTCATATATCTCATGAATATCAATATCAGATAACTGCTTGTTAAATCTGATATGATTAGCAAATGGTTTCCACTCTGATTGGAGATTGTTAAGAAACTTAACATTTATCTCTATAGTAGTTTTGGAAATTCCGTTCTTTGTCAGCTCGTTTAGCAGTCTGGCAAGTCTATTATATACATCATCAAAACTTTCTCCTTCTTTAGCCTTGAACTCTTCATATGCTGAAATGCAATTAGTAATCTTCAGTTGAGTTCCCACTTTCGAACCCATCATCATCTTCTCTATTTGAACCCACATGCTGTGACCTGATGATTTATAGCTGTCAATGCTAGTATAGATATCTTTAGTCAATGCTTGCATCATATAAGATTTGCAAAGCACATCAACATGGGCTCTTTCTTTTTCTTCAGGTTAATATTGATGTTTCAGTTTAGGTACTTTCTGTTCAGGTATGCCTGCTACTATATCAGCTTCTACGACTAGGAAGAATTCAGCAGGACCTTCCATTAGAGATTTCATAATCAGATCTCCTTCTTTCATCCTCTCAATGAAGTTCAGAAATCTATCTCTCCACTGATTATAGTCACCACGAAAAAGAACATGTGGCTTGGTGTCAGTACCAATAGTCATTGCTTCTCTTGAGCTCATCGTATCAGTTTGTATGAAAATAAGATCAACTGCAGTTCAAAGTTTGAATTAAAAGATCAGTTTACAAAAAATTTATCTGTTAAAATGTAAACTAGAATAAGCACACATTCAACACTTAGAAAAGTTAAGCACAAACACTTATCCGGATTAGTAATCCGGTCAAGTTTATCCAGTATAAGAGTCCGGTCAAAAAGATAGAATATTCAACAGGTTATCCGGATTAGAAGTCCGGGCAACAAATAAACATAAATCGCTCAAATATTAAACCGTCCAATCAAATATTAAACCGGAAATTCAAAAAGTCAAAATATTAAACTGATCAAAAGTCAAACACCGTCCAATCAAATACCGTCCAAAAGATGTAGGATTACAAAAATAAACCGCTCAAATAGTCAAAGACTTACCAAGCGGATTCTAAACCGCACAAACAATCAAACTTACTATCCGGATTGTTTAAACTGTTCAAATATCCGTTCAAGTTACAAACTTCTTACCAGCCGGATTCTTTAAACCGCACAATAAACCTTTCAAGTGTTCAACGGTTTACCAACCGGATTCTTTAAACCGCACACTAATCCGCACAAGGTATCAACGGTATCAACGTGTTGTCCGGTATAATCTATATCAAAACAACTCGAAAACACACGGATGTTAAATCGCACAAAAGTTAAGCGGATAACATCTTAAACCGTACAAGCTTTAAGCTAAATTCAAGCAAAAACACAAAATTTCACACTTTTTACCAAAATTTTGGATCAAAACATGAAAAAATATGGATTTTGAAGAACTTTTTCCAGAATACGAAAAATCAAATTTCGACTAATTCAGCCTTAAAACTTGTTTAAAATCAAAAATGGTGTGAATCAAGATTGTTCGATATGTAAAACCGAATCTAACGATGAAGATCTTTACAATTAACACTCAAAATATGAACGATTTAGGCTAAAAAACCCAATCCGGACGAAAAAAAATCAAGAACAGTGATGAACAGATCGATGAATCTTCAATAAATCGTGCAAAAAATGTGCAAATCTGATGAATCTTCAAACCCAAACTGCTGCAGTCTGCTTTGATACCAATTGATAAGTCCAGAAATCATACAAACATGATTTAATCTTCAAGAATCATGATGAACATAAAAGGTAGAAAGAATATTATCAAAGGATGATTTGATTGAGAGAGAGAGAGAATTACAGCACTAATCTTGATAATTCTGCTAATGACGATTGTTAATGACAATTACAAGGAAATTACTATTTATACTAGGAAATAGTAAAGGCTACACTATTAAAAAACAATTACACTAAGGAGAAACTTGAATACAACTTTAAAGCTCTAACTTGAACCCAACACCTTTCTTTGTAAAGCATGGGGTTGTGCAAGAATCTTTGATCAATAACAAAAACCAATCATGTTTTGCAATAATATTTGATCAATGTTGTGTAAGAATCTTTGATCAATGACGGTGAGGAATTTTTTAGGACACGTCAGCTATTACTAAGTCTTGGTCAGATTTCACACTTGATGTAAACAGTCGGGTCATCACTGAGTGTGCTTCAGATCTCGAACATAATTTTCTCATTCTGTAGTTACTTATTCGACATCATTGAAGGTTCCTTTGTTGTGAATTTTGTCTTTAGGGAATACTTAAGTTCATCGGCTGTTACAATACATGCTCAACGATCATTGAACATAATCAGTGATTGCTGAAACAAAAGAAAAACAAAAGTAAGTATTTTTTTACAAAGTATAAAGGGCCATCATCAAATTACAAAGTGAATTTGGATCAACAATCTCTCCTTATTTGATGATGACAAAGCATTAGAAAGATACAGTAATGGAATGGAACTCATAAAGTACATGTCCCATTTACTGTTTTATAGGATCTTTTTCAGTATCAGAGTTACTTTGCTAAATTTCATTCAGGTGTAATACAAATTACAAGTGTGGAAATGAAATAACATACACCAAGAAGTATTACACTAAATACATACTAATTGATAAATGTAAAAACAAGAGTTTATCAGTTACGAAATAGAAGTTAAAATAGATTGAGAATGGAACTCATAAATGCTTGTCCCACGTACTGTTTTCAGAGGTTTTGTTAGCACTTTGATGGAATAAAGTTCTTTGAAATTTCACTAATTAATGGAACTGAAGATTACAAGTGATAACGAAATTACAAGATGAAAAGTACTAAACACTGGAAAAAAAAAATATACACTGATATATGCCAGAAGCCAGAAAAGAAAACTATCTATCAGCTACAGATCTTCGAAGGTGATATACTCAAGGTCTGGTTCTCCTTAATTCTTTCCTTTTAGCAACTCCCTTCTGATTCGCTTGTCCCTCATTTCTCCATGTATGTCTTCACTTATCCAGGAACAAAGATATTCAAAATCCACTAGACAGAGATAAAGTTCTGAGACTCACTAAGACTTAAATTGACCATCACAGTCAATGAACATTAGTCCATATTCAGGTTTCACGTGCACTGAGTTGGCACTGTAAGGACTCTTCTTAGAAAGAGATAGGTTCAGCATAGAGATGCATGATCTCTACATGTTCTTGAAGAGTTTGTCCACTGAGAACATGGTTTCATGCTCGTTCTTGTGGGATGGTCCTTCTTCAGCTTCAAAGACTATTGTTCTTCTTTTTCGAGGAGGCTTCTGTGGTAGAAGAGGGACTAATGACTTTTTACTCTAGTTCAACTCATGTTCCTTTAGTGTCAGCTCTCTTTGATTTTCTTTTTCATCTTCTCTCATTAGTAGAGCATGAGCACCTATAGGGGTTTTCTTCTTGAATCTCCTTTCATCGTGAGTTCCGTCAGCTAGAACTTTGGCCATCTCTAGACTGTCTCTCATATGTTGTTTGTGTCTTTCTAGCTCCTATTAAACTTTCAAGGACTCTTCTTTTTCATCTTCATAGAGGAAGTCAAACTCACCACTTCTAGAGATACGAAGAAAGATTTTTACTCTGGATTGGTCAAGTTAACTTATCAGCTGAGCCATCCTCTTTGTTTATTCAACCTTAGAGCACACAAGAAGCCTTGAGGATTGCCTAGTGTTGAGGTTGGCATCCTCTTCTTCAGCTTCAAACTCAGGTATGTACATTGGTATGTCTTCAGCTACTGAATGTTGAACTGATGGACTTTGGGATCTATGTAGGGAAGAGGATGAGCTGAATATTTTGGTGGGATAAAAGGGTAAGTCAACTTTATAAGAATTTGAGGGAAGAAGGAAAGATAAAGGTAGAGGGTCAGGGGGTTCAGATTCAGAGATAAGAGGAAGGAAAAGGGTTAGAGTGTTTCTTACCTAAGGTAAATTGAGCTCCCCCTCAGCATTGTAAAGAATTGCTAGGTTCTTTTTCTCTAATCCTTTGCCCTTGCCTAAGTAGGATTGCTAGTTCTAAGAGGACATTTCCCCCTGGGAAGCTGGTTCCTTGATCAAGACTTCTTTAACCGATTTCCTTGGGATCGGTTGAATGAAAAAGATCATATTTATCGTCATCATCGTCATCTCCAAGGTCAGCTCCAGTGTCAAGAATCTCCAGTTCCTCATCATATTCTTCATCATCCTCATCTCCATCACCAGAATTAGCATTTACAGCTTGTGCAGAGGTGGAAGACTGAGGGATATGAGAGTCGGTAGCAACAACTTCAGCGTTAGACCGTTGAAGTAGTTCATTAGCTTAAGCTAGTAAACGTTCGTCTTCAGCCAGTGTAGCTTTAGTTGATATAGGCTCAGCTTGAGGTGCTTTATTTGCAGACGACAGACATCATTTTTATTCTCGATAGAGAGAAGGGCGTCTCCTTGTTGAATGTTCAACTTAGCAACCAGTTCCAGCTGTAGAAGATTGTTGTCACCGAAAGAGGGGACAAGAATGGGAGCTAGGAGCTGAAGTAGTGCAAGAATCTGTCGAAGAAGATCACCATGCTTAATAAGCTGAGTCTGAATCTCCTTAGCTTGCTTTGAGAGATCAACAATACCTTTAGTGTTCTTCTGGACTTCGAGCTTCACATTTTCGAGTTCTCCCTTGACGTCAAACACTTCAGCTTTGGTCACGAAGAGGTTTTGGTCCATGTCCTTCTTCTAAGGCATGGATTGCTGAACCTCATCCATTTTATCTAGGACGATGGTCTTGGTGGGCAACAACAACTTGATGTCCCCAGCCATGCCAAAGTCTCCAACTTCAGATTTAGTGACTGGGAGTTTATTCACCTTCGGACCTAAAAGATCAATGTTAAGAGAACTATATAAAAGGGCTCAAGGTTAGTAACCAAGGGATCTTTGGAGTACCTGAGGTTTCCTCAGCATTATCCAACTGATTATCGTTGAGGCCAAGCATGTTAAATGTACGTTCGAAAGGATCAGTCACGTATTGTTGAGGGATCTTGAGATAATCTACTTCAGGTCTTGTGTAGATAGTGGCTTCACTGGGAGCGAAACCACTAACGAATCACCAACGCGTGTTGTCGAGACCAACAAATAAGGAGACAACACAACTGTTGTTGAGAGTTGGGCCACAATATTGTGCATCAATGCAGCAGTGGCGGTACCGAGAATCATACTCTCAGTAAGTTAAGTCATTGTGGTGGTTTGGGATGGCATAACTATTATGACAACAGCTGAAGAAGGTGTTGAAAAGATAGATGGGAATAACTTAGATGCCGCAGGGAGGGGGAGATTTTCAATAGCTAAGAAATATTGAGAGGACTCACCTAGCTGTATAGCTTGGCATTGTTTGGTCTTGTTAGCCTTCTTGAAAGGACTAGAAGTGGTTGTAGATTGTGTCCTCTTTAGAGAGGATGAAGTTTTAGCAGCTTAGGTAGACATTGGGGACTGAGCAAAAGTCATAGATGCTAAAGAAGAAAAAGACAGGGGGCGAGAAGTGTTGGCAATCACCAACATATCTAGGAAGAGGCCAACATCTGAAGCCTTAGCCTTTTGATCAAGGATTCTTGATCCAAGCTTGCAAAGTGGAAGATCACCTTGAGTGGGGTATTTCTTCTTCAACATCCTAGCAATGATGCCACTATGGAATCTCATGTAAGGGACAACTTTCTCACTTTGTCTCATGTTTAGCTGCAGCAGTTGATCGTCGAAGATGAGTTGAGTGAAGTCGACATTCATGTTTCTGATAACTGAGTAGCCTACATTTGGAGCTACTCAACTGGCCTGGTCTTGTTCGCTAGTCTTTGCACCCATTGATTGGATGAAGTGGGAAAAAAGGTATTGCCATTCTGCCAAGATACTATTCATTTCTATTTTCATCAGATACTTGTTCATATCTAAGTCAGAGTCCTTGAGTGGCCACGCATATCCGATAGTGTCAAGGAATCTAAAGATATCCTAAGTGGTGTAGTCAACAGCAAATGGAGGGGTTTTGGGTAGTTGTAGCTGAGTGGATGGTCGTTGACTCAAAGCTTACAACAATGTTGTTGATCTGGCATGATATCTTGGTATTTTGACCCCCCCAGCGAGTCCTTTGTCTGAACGACCTTAGTTGTGTACAATAACTGCTTCAGTATCTCATTCAGCATTATTGGTTGGAAGGTCTGTGCATAGTTGAGGGCACAGTTCCTCAAGAAGTTGGTGGCTTCAGCGAATTGAGTCTTGTTAGATGGTACATCGAGGAGGGCGAGATGGTTGTTTGGTTTGAAGGTAGATTCCTCGATCCTGAAGGAGACTTTCTTGGAAGCTTCCATTTATGGTAATTTAAGAAGTAAAGATGGAGGAAGCAAGGATGTTTAGTATAAAATGTAACTTTCAACGTTCGAAAACCCAAAAGAAGGGTTTTTTGAGTTTTAGGGTTTCTAAGAAAAATGTATTGTTGTATATAAGCAGATATACAACAAGAGAGTGTTTTAGGTATGAATTATACCATGAACAAGAAATTTTGAAAAGAATGAAAACCTTCTTGGATCAAAATGACCAAAAATATTTTCTGGTTTGAGTCAGGTTTATCAAAATTGATTAGAGTTTTTATAAAAACAAGAAGAGGAATGGTTTTGATGAAAAAGTCTTGTTTGTTTTAAAAGAGAATAAGAAAACAAACAATGATTTTGAATCAAAGAAACCAATATATAACACCATACCTGTTATTGAGATGAAGATTTCAAGAAATCTTGAGAGAACGTTCTTGTTGTAATTGCTTATTCTTGCTTCTAGAAAGATAGTATAGCTTGAAGGATTTGAGAGTTAAAGAACGAAAAGTAGAGTGAGGGAGGTATGTAAAGGTAATATAAGAGAGAAAGAGGAGAGAGAGTGACGGTTCAAGAAAAGCGGGGTAACGATGAAAATGGACACGTCCCAAGATGGTGATTGGACGTGGAAAGAAAATAGACATCATGTCTCACAGACGTGGGGACAATTGTTTTCATTTAAAAAAAAACTGTTTCAATGACGTCATAAATCTAATATGACCGTTCATTATATTTCAAAAACTTTTGAACATTGAATAAGAGAAAAGATTCAGTGATTGTTTTTAAGATGAGTCTTTTAAAACATTTTGACCATTGGAAAAGGAAAGTGTTCAGTGATATGTTTTAAGTTTTAGAAAAGAGTCATTGAGTAAGTGCCTAAGTGATAGAGAAATATATACGTACCTTAAGAGAAAAAGATACATTTTAGAAGAGCTCAGTGATAGAATGAGAATACTAAAACATTTCATTGAGAAATTAGTCCTTAATGTTCAACATTCCATTAAGATATTAAACCTTGTCTTATCAAAGGGTTTTGTGAAAAGGTCAGCAAGTTGGTACTCAGTAGGAATAAAGTGAAGTTAAATATCACCATTCATAATGTGATCTCTGATAAAATGATACATGATCTCAATATGTTTGGTCTTAGAGTGAAGTATATGATTAATTTTTATAGTGATAGCACTTATGATGTCACAGTAAATAGGGATCTTTGATAGATGAAAATCATAATCACTGAGTTGATTTCTCATATATAGGATTTGATCAAAACAGCTTCTTAGCGGTGACATATTCAGCTTCAGTAGTTGATGTGCACCTGAGTTTTCTTTCTTGCTTGTGCAACTCACTAACTTGCCACCAAGAAGTTGACAACCTCCAATGGTGCTCTTCCTATCTATCTTGCAGCTTGATACCGTGTATATAGACATGTGGAATACATGATATCTAGTCGGCTAGCAGTGAGATAAAACAAGTAGCCAATCATTCTTCTATAGACAATAACGTTCAAAATTTTCCCATTGGGATCGTTGTGCAGCGTTAGAGGAGGTGCCATGTGAGTTTTCATCACTAAGCATTGGGATATGTCAAATTTCTTCAACATATATTTAACATACTTACTCTGGCTTATGAATATTCTTTTTTCAGATTGCTTAATATGAAGACCAAGAAAATATGTTGGTTCACCCATCATGCTCGTGTTATATTCAATCTTCATACGTTCAAGGAATCAAATACATAGAGAGGGATTCGTGGAACCAAATATAATGTCATCGACATATATCTGAACCAGAATGATGTGACCCTTTACTTTCTTAAGAAAGAGGGTGTTATCATTCTTTCCACATTCAAAATTCTTAGCGGTTAGAAAGGAATAGAAAGTATCGTACCAAGCACGAGGTGTTTTTTCAACCGATAAAGAGCTTTATCCAATCTATAGACATGATGTGGATGCTTAGAATGAAGAAAACCTGGAGGTTGTTTAACATAGAGTTATTCATGAAGTTTTTCATTAAGAAAAGCACTTTTCACGTCTATTTGATTGACATTGTAATATTTGAGTAGCATAGGAAAGTTCCGGGCAAAGTATATCAAAGAATAATATGACAATGAAGAACAAGCTATATGAAAGAATGGTTTTATTAATCAATGAAAGAATTATAGAGAATCACAACAGTCGACTGTTTTTTAATACAAAATCTTATTTCCATAGCCTAACAAGATATCTATTTATACACAAAATAATTCTTATAAATATGGAGTATAAAAGATAAGCCTTGTCAATCTATTACACGTGGAAAGTTATTATATTAGAGAATCTTCAAATCTTGGCTAGTTTAGAGTTATTCTAACTCTGAACTCTTGGCCTTCATACTTCCACTTCAGACTTGTACTTGAGACTTGGTCTTGATCGCATGGTTTGAAGTCTGTCTTCTAGAACCCTGAAATTTGCTCTTCAGAGTTGGCACTTGCATATGAGGAAAATTGAACTCTATAGCCGAACTCTATAAATTGTCTTTCAAGAGTTCCTAAGATAACTCTTAAGAGTTATGACTTGGAATCACTCTTGTACCCAAACTCTGGATTCTAGCTCTTCATAATTCTGAAGTGAAGTCTACAGACTTTGACACTTAGACATTTTTGAAGCAATCTTGAATCTTTGTATCTACAATCTCCCCTTTTGCTTCAAATGTCAAATCTTCTATCAAGAAGGATAGGAATGAACTTGTCTTGTATGATGGCTTTATTGCTCAGTTGTGATTCTATTTCCTTCTTTATCCACATAATGAGCTTTTTGACTTTTGGCCAGTCTTCATGAGACACAATCCTTGGCCATTTGCATAATCTCTTTCCAAAGAGTTGTTGATCTGTTTTAGGGTTCCAGAGCTGTATTTGTGAAGATGATAAATTTTGAAGAAGAATTTTCCTTGTAGATTCTTGCAAATGTACCTTGCAGGTTCATGTTCGGAGATTTTCCATTCAATCTAGGTTAATAATAGGGGGGTAGCAGAAAGACTCTTTCCCTTTTAAGAACCATTGCAATCTGGAAGTCCACCATTCCATCCTAAAGGCTTGCTTTGAGGATTCCATGTTATTGGGAAATCAACCTTCTTTTGAGTTTGACCACCTTATCTTCAAATGGGGCCAATGTGGTGTAAATTTGGAGCATATCGTGAAGATGAAGGAATGAATAGTTAGCTTCTGAGAATTCATATATCCTTTTATCTTCTCTTTCAACTGTGAAGACTTGATAAACAATGCTCCTCCATCTCTTTTGCTTTACATCCACAAGTCTTATAATAGGAAGATCTGAGTAGACATCTCTTCTTAGCTTCCCAATTCTCTACATTAAGGCTTCATCTTCCCACTTGAAGCTGGGAGGCTTTCTTGTGAAAGAGTCAATGTATTTGATTACCCTAAACTCCTCATTTACCATGAATTTGCTCTAAAACTTCAACTCCAAAAACCATTCATCCAGATTAAGTGGGCTTTCCTCCTCTTCTTCAATCTTTTGGTTTTTATCTTTGAAAAATGGGGAGATGAAGTATTCCTTGGGCAGGAAGACATCTTGTTCATATGCCTTTTTGGGATTCTTTTCTGTGACAATCAGATTGAGGCATTCTTTAACCAGATTCCTTAGGTTTAACCCTTCCTTAATTTCTTTTGTGAACTTCTATTAGACTTCAATTAGGGGAGTTGAGACTTCTTCAAATTCTTCTAAGAAGTATCCCAGTATGTTTGATGCGAATAGGGGAATGCTTGTCACTTTCAGAACATATCTGCTTAAAATGGTATCGAAGTAGAATTCTAGCTGTGAAACATTGATGAATCTTCCAAGCAACAGAATATTCTCAAATGTTTGTGAAAGAGGGTCTTCATAATTCATTTTTATTAGTTAGATCCACAACTACTTGAAGATCATACATGCCCAGATTCCTTATATAGATCCCCATTGTTCTTCTCATTTCAAGCTTAGCTCATGAGTTGTCCGCTCTCTAGAAAAACTTGAAAAGTTTGCACTTGTTAATCTATATTTCCAGTTGTCTTTTCTTATTACCATTAGCTCCATGTAGTCCACTACTACAAAGGTCTTGCATTCAAACACAACTACTTGGACTATTGGGCAATTCAAATTCAGTTGTTCCTTATTTTTTTCTCAGCTTGTTGATCATTTCAGAGTACATGATTTGAGTCTCTCCAGGCCAGCTCCCATCTATTTCATGTTCTAGTAAGATATTTTCTTCCTAGTCTATTTGGAACATGTGGTTGTGACTCTTAAAGCTGGCAACAAAAACATTTTGTTTGACCATCTCAATCTCATCATGAATCTCCATTTCTTCATCAGACTATGTTCATGTTTCTTTCGCTTGTTCAAGTCTTGGTTCAGCTTGATTAATTTGTTCACTTGGAAAGAATGGAAAGATTGGTGAATAAAGAATAATATCAAGACATGAGTTTTTAAAAACCTCCTCATGCTTGTCTTCTTGTTTATCATTTGGGTTTTAAAACACCCCATCAGAATGCTCGTTTTCTTGTTCATCATTTGGGTTTTTAAACACCCCATCAAAACTAAGGATATTTTATATCTCTATGTCTTCAGTCTCAACCCTACCACCATGTGCAATATCTCAATCTGTCCCACCTTTTGGCTCCCTTTGTGTTTGTTGATCTGAAGACATATCCAACCTTAGCTTCTTTGTCCTCTCCCCCTCATGATCAACAAAATCGTTCTAATCATCATGCCTCCTTTTAGATGGACTAACTTGTTTTTTGCACTTTAGGTTTTGGAGATCGATTCTAATTAAAGTTTTCATATATCTTAAGTCAACTAGATCCTCCTTCAATTCACTAAACTGAGTTACGGTTCCAAGATCCAATTGTATTTGGCGTGAAAGCTTTGGGTATGACTGGGTTTGGATTGGAAGTTGAAGTAGATGGATTACCTGGGGGTTGGCTAGGTGTATGGGCCTCTGTATAGGGAAGATCCATAGATTTGGAGTGCTTGTGGGTTGATAGGTGGTTGATTATTGTGGTTTGGGAGTTAGCATGCATCTCCATTGTTTTCTTTGAAAGGATCTCAAAATTTTTGAGAATGCAACTTTGAAAGACTTGAAACTCTTTTTTAGAGATAGAGTTGGATACAAGTATTTGAGGGTTTTAGTGTTTCCTTCTTCCATAGATTTTCAACTTTTCCAATTGGTCCTTAGTGAGTAAAACATAATTTCTATTCCAGCCAACTTTTCTCCAATGTTTTCTTCCATTAACACCATTCCACCATCCACACTCCTTTATTGTTGAATGGCCATCAATTCATTGATTTTTTAGTGAATCTTTTCAAATTCACCTTTCGAAAGTCAATGAACTTGTTAAACAATGTGTGTGTGACAATTGTTGATAGGAAACTAAGATCAAGATATGATCCTATTTGCAATCATACTACTTGTGTAGGTTGGCCTGATGATGTGACTAACACATCATGTACAACAGATGTACTTGTGTATGAGACTTTGTTAATGTTCATCCCACAAGGACTGCAACCAATCCTTGATCATTCATTATTGGAATGTCTACGGGTGTTGTTGCAGATTGACAGACAATCTGGTGTGGTAAGTCACAGAGACTTGTGCTTGTGTCCAAATGAATAGCAGGTTGATCTGTTGCAATAGGCTCAATGTGAGATGGACTCTCAGACTCAATGTGCAGAAAAGGATTATGAGGAGGGGACATATGTTCCTCTATTTCAACATTGTCATCCTCCAAATGAGGACTCAATGATGGATATGTTGCTCGCCCCATGAGTGTTTTTGAAAAACCTCCTTGTTGACAAGGAGGTGAATGGATGGGCGGGGTCATTGCAAGAGTTGGCATGGGCTCACTGTCTGTTTCAATATCTCCCACCAAGAGTTATGGAGAGATAGGGGATGTAGGATCCCAAAACCCCAAATGCTCTAGTGATTAATGCTTAAGTCAACAAGTGAGCGGAAGCAAATAGCAAGAATACTAGATTGGTTAAAACGAAATGAAAATAACATAGTAATGAAGAACAATAATCTTTTGGGAAGTTGTCAATCAGCTGTATTTCAATTGCTAATGAGAATAATCAAAATTACACCAAGAACACCACAATTGTGTGTGAACAGAAAATCTCTCAATTAGCTAATTTCTCACAAGTACGATATTTTCTGTTTGGATTAAGGTAGGAGCGCGTCTTTCAATTAGTAATGATACTCTCGGAGGAATTACCTTTTTATAAGCATTTCTACAAAAGGCATCTTCCAGAAATGGCATCTTTGGAAAGTCGACGTGTCCTCCAGTCTGCTGTCTCCATGTGTCTTAAATGTTGTAACTGTTTCTACATAAGTGTGATAAGGAGACTAGACCACTTGTGATAAAAAGACTGTCTGTGGAACCTTCATGTAGACGGGAGAAGTTTGAGACCCAGAGGCTCTGCATGTACTATATAGAGGCTCTGTGTCCAAGACTCGGGCTCTGCATCCGAGTACTTAGCATCTTTGGTGTATGACTTCGGTCTTTGATGTAACACCCCCATCCTACTAGACCTAAGATGAGGCGTGGAACAACCAAAAATGGATCAAAAACATATAGATCAATGTATAGAGCTTTAATATAACTCCCAAAAGATTACATTACAACCAAAAAGTATTAATATCATTAACATATTTACATAGCAAAAGTACCGATCTAAAACTATTCTTCCTACATCAAAAGCATCTCGACCGTTCATGCTGCCCCCGGGTTAGATCTTGAACCTGCCGAGGTAAAACAAAACAAACCTCGGCTGAGCAAAATTTGCCCAGTGAACGAATAACAACATTATAAATACAAGATAAAATAGTAAATGCAAGAAAACGTTACGATAAAAGTTGAGATGCATTTAAGAGTAAATATCTGAAATTGAAGCTTATATGATAAATAAATAAATAAATCAAGGTAAGAAGGCTATCCATATCATTAGGATACATTGTTCCCGATGGATTATTAGTCTAATCAGGCGTCGTAATGGAATGGAAGTGTTGGGCACCACACCATCTCACTCCCCGGTAACCAGAGATACATGGTATTCGGTTCTATCCGGTAACCAATGTAATTGGTATTCGGCTCTCTCCAGTAACCATGGTACATGGTATTTCGTTCAAGGATGCATCCAACATTCTCTATTTGGCTAGGCCATAACCCTTATGAGAATGCTATGACTATTTTGGCCATCATGGAGGCGTCTCAAAACCTGTACCCCAAGTACTGAGCCTAGTCATAACTAAATTCAATAACTTTAAACTCAAACTTCTTAATCGTTTCAATAATTTAACATGAGATAACTAGAATAATAAAACCATGAAGCTTTCAAATTAATTTATCGGCAAGAATCATAGAATACACCGTTAATGGATCGAAGTCTTAAGCATATAAAGTCTTTAAAACAAGATATCCCATAAACACAAAAGATTTTGGATAACATCTTGATAACCTCCACCTTTGTGGATGAATACCATGATCAAGATTCCACGGAATGGATAATTACTACATTTGATTACCTACATATTGAAAGAATGTAGATATTATACCTTGGAAGTGTTAGAAATAGTCACAAGAGACTTGTGGCTTATGAACGGTTCTCTCTTTCCGGGTTACCTACACTTGTTAGAAAAAAAATACCTTTAGATGACTTTCGGTAACAATTCTTATCAATTTCAAGTTCCTACAAGCCCTTATAGATAAAAAGATCCTACGGACCTTCAAATGTGCTTAAAGTATCCTTAAGACACTTAATAAACACTCAATACAACTAATAGAACCCTAAACAAAATTTGTAAAAATCCAATTTCTACATATCAAAACAGTAGCTAACAGATTCTCAACACCTAACGTTTAAGCCTTTTTTCTCATACTTAGAAGATTAACCAAACTTTCATGTAAAAATGAGAGTTGTAGATATACCTATTAGGATTTCAAAGAAATTGAATTCACATAATTTGGAGCTCTGGTATAATTACTACATAATTTACACTAACAGAGCGAAAGTTTCAAGGTGCAAAACAGGGCTGGGAAAACCAATGTTTTCGAGTTGCTTAAACTCAGAACTAGGTTTTGGTGTAAACTACAAAGTTGTAGTACATTCATATATATTTCTGTTCATGTAAATAACATCTCATTTGGACAAATGGTTGATTTTATACGAATTTTTAAACTTACTGAATTGAATCTGTCACTTCCAACAGCACCAATCTTGAAGAAATTCCACCTCAAATCATCAATCTTTCACCTATATTCATGAATACACTTAGGGTTTCACCCATTTTCCCCAAAGAAGAATAAGTCACAAAAAAATCAAACAATAACATACCTTACTTTGAGTCCTAATTCCAGATATAACCTACAATCTTCAAAGATCTTGGAATTCGACAGAAGATTTGAGGTTTATGGTTGAATTTTAGGGTTTTCTAGAGAGAAGGAGAAGAAAACCAAATGAACATTGAGAGAAATCTGATTTTGGGTTTTTAAAAAAAAATTAATTTCATATATATAATTACAATATTTACCATCTAACCCTTGATCTTAAACTTATTCCCAAATTAACCCTACTTTAGCAATTCCCTTACAATTTGGTTCTAACCAAGATTGTTTCAACCAACAATGGAACTTAAAAATATATATATAAAAAGAACTTGTCTTAATGAACAACTCTTGAATATTAAGATACAAGTCAACAAAGCACGATTTCAAAAAATGGATATAATTGGCCTTCCAGCTATAAGATTAGCTTTTCTAAATACGGGGTATTATATTGTGTTGGTCCCAAAAGGGTCTACAAGAATACTAAACAGTTTGTAGAAGGAGGGGATGAATACAAACACAGAGTTTTCAAATTTAAAATATATATTGATAGAAAAGATCAATACAGATTTTACAAGATTGTTTGCGGAAAGATAAGGTAAAAGAAACTTATCTAAACAATCTTAAGTTACACACAAAGGTTAGCAATTACAAGAAAAGAGATTGCTAAAAGAAAATATCTTTTACTTTAAGCTGAAAGAAGCTTGAAGTAAGAATGAGGAAAGAGAGTGATGCGCGCACTCTGCATGGAGAAGAAACACTTCTATTTAAACCCAGTGCATTAAATGTCCATTTAATGCAGTAAGGTAGGGTTTAGAGTGCATGGCAAGCCTTAACAGGAAGGCTTGTCCTTTGTTATAGYGAATAGTACAAAAGCACTATTCTTGAACAGACATCCTTACCTAAAGTTGGTGGACAAAGAGTCGACTAATCGGCTCCGTACCGTACTATCTTTAGTAAGGGTATGGGTTTGTCCTTTTGTGTGTGCAAAGACAAAACAACAACAATCGTACAAAGCAAGCTTCCTTTGATCGCGGAATGCTGGAATGACCTGAAGGTCTCATCATCATTCGCTGAAGCTAGAGCAGTCTTCACACATAGTTAGACAGGCTTGTAATCACTGAATACCGCTTCAGATCACGTACGCGCCAGTCTCTAATCTTCAGTTTCAGTCTTCGATGTTTGTTGAAGGATCTTTGGTGTGAATGTTGTTTTCTTGAACTATAGTTGTCTCTGAATGATTTACAAAGCGAGTTCTTCAGCGATCACTGAACATACTCAGTGTATTGATCGCTGGAACTGAAAAAATAGAAACATAAATACATCGAAAGGAAAAAGGGATTATCATTAAATCACTGAGAGAGAGCAACAACAATCTCCCCCTATTTGATGATAACAAGATAACATAAAGAAAGTTATCTTATCAAATAATAGTAAGGATACTCGGTAAGGGCATCAAGATTATCCCTGGTGATGAGCATTGGGCAGGGACTGAGTCTCTTTTTCAATTTTGCTTCGCTTCAATGTTTTTCCTTGTCTTCGACCTTTTGCTTCTTTTTAAGTTCAACTTCTGCAATCTGAAGAAGTTTGGCCTGGGCATGGATAGCACTCACCTTTTTCTTGGATTTCTTGAGGAGGACTTTAGCAGCTAGTGACTTGGCAAGCCTTAGGCTTTCTTCAGTCTGCTTCTTTTGAAGTTCTAGCTCTTTTTCAGCCCTTAATGCCTC
>NC_037532.1:21883005-21884363 GCF_001531365.2 Cynara cardunculus var. scolymus | reverse complement strand
TCCGGTGTCTGGAATGACAGGTTCATCATCGTCTTCATCATCATCTTCATCATCCATATCATCAGCATCATCATCATCACCAGCAGCAGTGATGGTCGGGACCTCATCCTTAGGGATGGCATCTACAACCTCGGCTTGAGCAGCTTCGGTGGTAGGGATTACAGAAGCAGCACAAACAACTTCAGCTCTAGGAGCCTCAGTATCAACTGCAACTGAAGCTGATACAGGACCAACAGCCTGAGAAGGCATAGGAACTGCATCTGATGATTCACCAGCGTTGAACCTCATCTCCCCCTCTCTGACCAAGACTTGAGAGACTTTGCCAGAGAGTTCGTCCAAGCGCTGACACTGGAGAACCATTGAAGCCTCCAGCCTTTGCAAAGCATCGGCTAGAGTTGTCGTTGCCTCAAGCGTTTGAGAGAGCTGAGCGCGATCATCGGCAGAGAAGGAGGGATCCATCACTGGAGCTGGTTGATGGACAGCATCCAGGATTTGCTGAATAAGTCCAGTCTGCTGTTCAGCTAAAGCTTGAGCATCGTCAGCCCTTCTGTGAAGAATAGCGAGGGCGTCGTTGTTGATTTGAACAGCTTCCTAGAGAGCCTGGAGCTGACTCTGAACTTCTTGAACGTTCGCCTGAAGGGCTACGAAGTTCGCATCAAGATCGCCTTGGCGGGGCATCTCCTGGTGGACTTCGTTGACCTTGGAGAGGACGGTATCAACGGCGGGAAGGAGAAGTTGAATGTCTGATGCCATATCATAGTCATCATCGACATCCTCATCTCCTCCATCATCTTTCTCTCTAACTCCAGCAACTCCTCCACCTTCAGCAGAAGGATGGGCGAGACAAGGACCTGCAAGAGAGGAAATATGAGCTAAAGGCTCAAGGTTAGAAGAAATGAAAGGGTAGGAAGAGGGAGTACCTGAGGGGCCTCCAATGACATCAAAAGGATTGTCACTGGTCTGAGCAAAGATGTCCTCGAGAGAATGGACATCCGTATGCTGAGGGGCTTCGAGAGGAGCAGCCTCAGGTCCTGTGGTGAGTGTCTCAGTACCAGGTACGACAGACGCTGATACATCATGGACACGTGTAAAGACCAAGGAAGGAGGAGAAGAGAAGATGGTAGAGAAAAGATGTGGCTGTTTAGCGGTGGCGGCGCTGATTTCAACACCTTTAGTGATTTGGGTCACTGAAGTGGTTTGGGTAAATGCCACTTATACGACAGTGATAGGAGAGATCACTGAAGAGCTAGGAGGGTTAGCTAAAGTGCCTCGGGGGTAAGTCTTGTTTCAATAACTGAAGCCTGTCGAGAGGCTCCAGCTAGAGACGTGGGTGTCCCCTTTTTGGCTTTCTTGGCCCT
>NC_037532.1:21881618-21882905 GCF_001531365.2 Cynara cardunculus var. scolymus | reverse complement strand
GGGTTGTGTTTTCTCTAAAATGTCATTGTGTCGTTTGCTCAAAAATAGTCTGGTATCTGTGTGAATATGCTATCTTTCTTTTTCTAAAATATTGTTTTTTTTTTAAATAATGGGTTTTACACTCGTGTATTTTTTCTTGAAAATCAATTCCTATTTTTCTCTCTAAAACGTCTCTGTGTGATTTGCTTAAAAATTCGTATTTTTTAAAATTTATTTTTTTTTTTTTTTTTAAAAAAGGATTTTTTTTTACAAAAAATTTATTAGTTTTCTTTATGTGAATTTTTTAAATTTTTTTTGTGTTTAATCTATATATATTATAAGTATTTTCTTAATTGATTTTTCGTATTTTTTTTGAAAAACAAAAAGATAAAAAGATTTTAGCTCTTGTTAACAATTGTTTTTGGGCCTCACCTCTATTTTTTGGGCCTAACCTCTTCATTCGGCCTCTTTCACTCGACTTCCTATTTCCTCTCTTCGGCCTTCCATATCCTCACCAAACCTATCTTACACACCGCCCTCATAAACCGATCGCCCCCCCTAGCCGATCCCCATCGCCTCTCTTTCTCTCCCCTTTCGGCTTCTACAACAAACCGATCACACACCCCTCCCTATACCCCTCCCCATATTCGGCCTTCTCCTACCCGTTTCTACACAACCCGATTCTATCACAAGCCGAACACACTTCGGCCTTTATATGCAACCCGATCCACTCCCCCCCTTTCCCACCCTAGGCTTCCACCACCACCAAGCCGTTTCCTTGCAACAACCCGATTACCCCATTCGGCTTCTCCTCTTCAAACCACAAGCCGATCCTCTATCCCTCTAACCACGAACCGCACCCCACACTAACCTTGCACACCGAACGCCTCTAGCCGATCCACTCTCAAGCCGATCCTAGCCCCTCATTTACTTCAGCTTCCTCTACACACCCTACACACCGATCGGTTTACCATCGGTTTCCCCTATCTCCTACAAACCGATTCTACACTCCTATAAGCCGCTTCCCTAGTTTACCCTTCCTTCCTCTCTTTCTAACCCTACTCATCGGCCCATACCTTTCGGCCCACACACACCCTCGGCCCATCCCCCATCTTTTCTAAACCCTAGAACCCCCTCTCCCTCTTTAAATACTCCTATTCGGCCTCCACCAAACATCACCTACAAATCTCCAAGCACTTTACCTTGGCAAGCCGAACCCCTTTTGGCCTTCTCCGCTCATTCCTCATTCGGTTTACCCATCTCTCACTCTCGGAGACTCCACGTTCGACTTCCCCCCTTCAACCATAT
>NC_037532.1:21867870-21874005 GCF_001531365.2 Cynara cardunculus var. scolymus | reverse complement strand
CCCCCCCTTCTACAATTCCTTTCTGTTTATTGCCTTACCCTTCGGGACTAACAGATAATACACAGTTTTTTCTATAGTAATAATTAAAGCTTTTAAAAGAGTGTTTTTAGAAATTACTCACCATAAGTACAAACTCATATTTTGAAGAAGATTGCAAAACTTCTTTGAATATCAGGACAACTCTTCTTAGATCACTTTCAAGATTTTGAAAATGGCAAGAATATCATTTGAAGACTTAACTCACATATATATACCCTTCCAAAAGTGAAAGGAGGCTACCATACCCCACAGGCATACATACTTCCAAAAACCCAACCATGCATGAATAATTAAAATCCCTCTCCCATGCATGTATATACAGATTCATGCACCCATATACACATTAATATTATGCACACACACACACACACACACACACACACATATATATATATATGCATATATCCCTATGCATAAAATACACATACTCACATATTAAATTTACATAAACATGTACTCATGTAATCAATTATTTCACATAATGAATACATTGGTTAATAACCAGAACCCGGTTATCATATTATCTACCCCTTCAAAAGAATTCCATCCTGGAATTCCTTTACTCAAAGAGCCATGGATAATCTGCTCTCATAACTGACTCCAACTCCCAAGTTGTCTCTGGTCCTTTGTGAAACTTCCACTGAATTTTAACTAAATTGATTTCTTTGTTTCTCAACACCTTGATCTTTCGGTCAATCACAACTTCTGGTGTTTCCACAAAGTTCAGTTTACTATCCAGTTTGACCTCTGGTAACGGTACAGCGAGACTTGGATCAGCTAAACATTTCCGTAAATTTGATACATGGAAAGTGTTGTGAATCAGACTTAGCTCTTCTGGTAGCTCTAACTAATATGCTACTGTCCCGATTCGTTTACTTATTCTGAACGGCCCCACATACCTTGGACTGAGTTTACCCTTCTTTCCAAATCTGACGACACCCTTCATGGCGAAACTTTCAACATCACAAAATCACCTACGCATAATTCAATCGGCTTTCGACGATTATGAGCATAACTTTTCTAACGATCTTGTGCTGTTCTGATTCTTTCACGGATCTGTTCGATCTTCTCAGAAGTTTCTTGAACAATTTCATGACCCGTTAACTGCTTCTCACCCACTTCATTCCAACACAACAGCGTTCTACATTTACGTCCATACAATACTTCATATGGTGTCGCTTGAATGCTGGAATGATAACTGTTGTTATACGCAAATTCTATCAATGGCAAATGATCTTCCCACGATCCTCCGAAGTCAATAATACAACTTCTTAACATATCTTCAAGAGTCTGGATAGTTCTTTCACTTTTCACATCTGTTTGCGGATGGTAGGCTGTACTTAACCGAATTTCAAACCCCAGAGCTTTCTGTAAACTTTCCCAGAACTTTAAGGTGAAACGACTATCTCTATCAGAAACAATAGATAGTGGAACACCGTGTCTAGTGATAATTTCTCTGATATAAACTTGAGCCAGCTTTTCTAAAGAATAATTTTCTCTTATAGGTAGAAAATGTGTTGACTTAGATAGGCGATCAACAATTACCCAGATCGCGTCATACCCCTTTGGAGTTCGAGGTAACTTCATGACGAAATCCATCGTAATGTGATCTCATTTCCATACAGGAATCTCTAAAGATTGAAGACTTCCATATGGTTTCTGATGTTCAATCTTAACCTGTAAGCATGTCAGACACTGTTCCACATATCTAGCTATGTCTTTCTTCAATCCGGGCCACCAATAAAAATATTTTAGGTCTCGATATATCTTATTGGTACCTGGATGAATAGAATATCGGGACTTATGGCTTTAATTCAAAATTACTTTTCGGATATCCCCAAAACTTGGTACCCAAATTTGCCCTTGAAAACACATAATCCCTTTGTCGTTTGGTTCCAGGGTTGAAATCATCTTACCCAACCTTTCTGTCTTGATAAGATCTTCTTTCATAGCTTCCTTCTGATACATTAAAATTTCTTTATGGATGTATGGGACTAAACTTATTCTCATTGCCACAGTTTTAATAGTCCCGCTCCTTTCTTTTCTACTTAGAGCGTCAGCTACCAMGTCGGCTTTTTCTGGGTGGTAGAGGATTTCACAATCATAATCATTAACAAGTTCAATCCACCGACGCTGTCGCATATGTAAGTCTTTCTAGCCGAACAGATGTTGTAAACTTTTATGATCTGTATAAATCTGGCACTTTGTTCCCAGAAGATAATGCCTTCATATTTTTCGAGCGAATACTACCGCGGCTAGTTCCATATCATGAGTCGGATACTGCTTCTCATGATCCTTCAATTGTCTTGATGCATAAGAAATCACCTTTCCTCTTTGCATCAGAACACATCCTAATCCCAATTTTGAAGCATCACTATATACCACAAAATTTTTGGATCCATCAGGTAGGGTCAACACCGGTGCACTACAGAGGTGATCCTTCAATAGTTGGAAAGCTTCTTGTTATTTTTTTCCCACTAAAACTTGACATTCTTCCGAGTCAATTTGGTTAATGGCACGGCTATTTTGGAAAAGTCCTGAATGAACTTACGATAGTAACCTGCCAAACCCAAAAAGCTACGGACTTCAGAAGGAGTCTTTGGAGCTTCTCATTTTTCAACTGCTTCGATTTTAGTTGGATCTACCTTCACCTCTGCTTCTGAGATAATATGACCCAAGAATTGGACTTCCCTTAACCAGAACTCACATTTGGACAATTTGGCATACAGCTTTTCTCTTTTTAACAATCCCAGGATCAGGCAAAGATGTTTCGCGTGCTCTTCTTCAGTTTTAGAGTATATAAGTATATCATCAATAAATACGATGACGAATTTATCAAGGTATTCTTTACATACCCTATTCATTAAATCCATGAAGGTCGCGGGCGCATTAGTTAAGCCGAATGGCATAACTAAAAATTTATGATGCTCGTACCTGGTTCGAAAAGCTGTTGTAGCAATGTCTTCCTCTCTGACTTTAAGCTGATGATACCCGACCTTAAATCAATCTTGGAAAAATAACTTGCTCCTACCAGTTGATCAAATAAATCATCAATCCTTGGCAGAGGATACTTGTTCTTGATTGTCAATTTATTCAATTCTCGATAATCTATACACATATGCATAGATCCATTTTTCTTCTTGACAAACAAGACCGGAGCACCCCAAGGTGAAGTGCTAGGTCGGATGAATCCTTTATCAGTCAAATCCTTCAACTGAGTAGCCAACTCTTTCAATTCCGAATGAGCCGATCTATACGGTGCCTTGGCCACTGGTGCTGTCCCAGGTATGAGATCAATTCGGAATTCAATGACTCGATCTGGCGGTAACCCAAACAAATCTTCTGGAAAGATTTCTGGGTATTCATTAACAATTGGAATTAATTTCTCTTTTCTTTTCTCTTTCTTTGTATCAACAACATATGCCAAACACCCTTGACACCTTTTTCCGAATAAATTTTTGAGCTTTTACCACAGATAATAGACTAGTATGATGATCCTGACGATCACCATAAATAATAACTGTTCCTTGATCTGGCAAAGTGATTCGGATCATCTTTTTACTACAAATAATACTAGCATGATGCTCGGCCAACAAGTCCATACCCACCACTATATCAAACTCTTTCATTGAAATAGGAAACAATCGAATCGGTAACTCACACCCCTCAATAATAATAATACAATTATTGAATACTCTAATAATAGATTCTTGACTATTAGCAGTGTCAACTACTAATTCATCATCAAGGAGCACATAATTCAAACATGCAGATTCAGCAAATGCTGGTGATACAAATGAAAATTTTGCACCATAATCAAATAACACCTTAGCACTTATAGAATTCAGAAGAAATGTACCTGTTACTACATCTGGGGTTGCTTCTGCCTCGTTATTTGTCATTTGAAACGATCTACCCCTGGCTCCACTCGGGCCTCCCCTTGGTGCACTAGGCCTTCCATGATTACTGGGAGCATTTCCTCTTATTGTCAAATGAAGAGCTCTCAATTGTGGACAATTCGGTCGGATATGGTCAAGTGAATTACACTGAAAACACCTTTTGGGTGTAGTGCAGTCCCTTGACAAATGCCCTGCCTCCCCACAACGATAACATCTATTTGGTTTAGAGGGACAACTTCCCTGGTGCATCTGCTGACACTGTGAGCAAGTTCTAACAGAAGGTGGCTGAGGAGCACGGTTATCTGATTTAATAAATTTGGGTCTTCGAAAACTGACTGAAGACCCTTCCCACTTTCTTTTCTCAACAAATTTCTCTTCACCCTGCCGATTCTTATTTCTTTCAGTAACTTCGGCAGCATTGACAACTAAAGAAAAAGTATATGGATTCATAGCAATCACGAACTCTTGAATAGAATGTTTCAATCCCCAAATGTATCTTTCTACCTTTTGGGATTCGAAAGATATGTAATGTTCAGCAAAATGGGAAAACTCGATAAATTTCTCGGTATAATCCCGTACAGATCTATTCCCTTGCTCTAGTTTCAGAAAATCTTCCTCCATTTGTCTTACTGTTGTCGTAGGACAAAATTGTGTTTTGAACTTATTCACAAATTCTTCCCAAGTCATAGTCTGTAGTATATTCGGTCGTGCTGAGGATTCCACATCCCACCAATATAAGGCATTAGATTTAAGCATTGACACTGCAAATCTAACCTTATTTTCTTCAAAACACCTACTGGTATTGAATACCGATTCAATCTCTTTTATCCAGCACATTGCTTTTACTGGATCTCTTTCCCCTGAAAAAGTTGGAGGTTTACACGTCAGAAACATCCTTATATCCCCTCCCTGAGTATTGTTGCCTGCTGAAGGAGTTGGAGGATTAATTCCAACTCGCTCGGTTTCTATTCTAGCTGGTAATCCCATAATGGATACCAGAGTTTCTCTCAATTTTCTCATTTCTTCTGCCAAAATATCTTTTGTTATAAATTCAGGTTGTTGCCTCTGTTCTTGTTGAGCATACCCAGAAATAGATTCCCCTTGATCAGGGCGAATCTCGGCCTGACTCCTTCTCGACCTCTACCCCTACCCCTTCCACGACCTCTACTCCTTGAAGCATAGGTTGGTGGATTAACGGGAGATTCCTCCCTTTTTTCGAGTATACAGGGCGAGCAGTTCTCTCTGACCTTCGTGATCGACTAGACATCTGCAGATGTTTTAGTATTAAATATCACGTATTCACATTCCCAAATATAATATGGTGTCCGAGTATAGGTATGTACCTGTAAATTCATAATTACATTGGCCATTTGTAATTCGAATTCACCTTAAATACTGCCCTCTTTAACCCATTATATTTTATTCCCAATGACACTAATTATGTCCGGGACTCTTAACATGCAAATGACAGTTTAAGTCTAGGCATCATGCTTTGAATACCTAAATCTCTTAAACAAACGCTCTGATACCACTTCTGTAGCACCCCCAAAAACCACATTTTCATAAAATACATATTTAATTACATAGAAATATAGATTACAACCTCAGGTCCCACTAGTACCAGGATTCTTATATGTACAAAATCTAAATATAAAAAAATTCCCAAAATAAATCTTGTACTAATATATGCAATACAACACGTATCTTAAAAATAAGCCATCAAAAGCATATCTTCAAAATAAGATAACAGGTTAGGAAAATAATCACATTTTCCCTTTTCCCTTATTATCCCTGGAACCCGTCATTCCTGCACCGCATATTTTAAAGACATAAAATGAGGGTTAGACCAAAAGGGTCTAGTGAGTAAATCCCTTCTTTGCAAATGCAGGGTGATGAACACCAAAATATGATAAAGTAACTTCATTTAGAAATATTTTGCAATATAAATAAATGATACAGTTCACAATAACATGTAAAATAGGACATACCCAAGAACCTCAGTTCTATAAAATACTTCTGCTTAAAGATCCAACGTTCCCAATATGAAACAAATATTATAACCAAAACTTCTTGAATCATCAGACCATTCCTTTGTAAATATTAATAAAAAAGATTTAAGGCAATGCTTGTCTGTTATGACAAACCATTTTTCCCTTCTCAATAACATCTAAATTATTATTTCTAATAGGAATAATAT
>NC_037532.1:21863877-21867685 GCF_001531365.2 Cynara cardunculus var. scolymus | reverse complement strand
AAGCCAGAACAGACAAAAGTCACCACGTCTGGGGGAACTACTACTTAAAACAAGTTTCATACCAAAACAGACTTACGTCACCACGCTTGGTAGAAACAGTTTACAAAATACACTTACATACCAAAACAGACTTACGTCACCACGCTTGGTAGGAAGGTTTTCCAGAATATAGTTTAATACCAAAACAACTTACGTCACCACGCTTGGTAGAAACAGTTCCCAAAAATCCCGTTCCAAACCAAAACAGACTTACGTCACCATGCTTGGTTGGAACATACCTTTTTATTTAAAAAGATATAAAATACCCATTTTATAAATCCATAATTAAACAAAATAATAAATATTTTAAACTATATAAAAGTCTAAAATAAATAATCACTTGAAAATTATCAATAAAAGTTATCCGGACAAGTTATCCGGATATACAATCCAGACAACACTTGTCCCTTTTGTCCGGTTTACCAATCCGGACGACACTTGGCCGGGTTATGAATCCGATCAACATAAGCCTGTCCGATTTATCAATCCGGACAATATATTCTCAACACATGTCCGGTTTAAAACTAAACCGGCTAATCCGCACGACCCCTAGGCGATTTAAGGCTAAACCGCACAATGCTTGGTCGTATTCATACTTCTCCGTTCAAAACCTTTGACTGGTTTACATATTTCAAAATTCTCACTAACACCCTAAATCGCACAATACTTAAGCGATTTATAATTAAATCGGACAACTCCCACCCGGTTTAAGAGTAATCCGGACAAGCTTTGTCCGGTTTATACCTAGTCCGATCAATCCTTGTCCGATTAAACCCAGATCGCACAAAACTAGTTTTAAGATAATACGCAGTTCTTTCTATAGTAATAATTAAAGCTTTTAAAAGAGTGTGTTTAGAAATTACTCACCTTAAGTACAAACTCATATTTTGAAGAAGATTGCAAAACTTCTTTGAATATCCGGACAACTCTTCTTAGATCACTTTCAAGATTTTGAAAATGGCAAGAAGATCATTTGAAGACTTAACTCACATATATATATACCCTTCCAAAAGTGGAAGGCGGCTACCATACCCCACAGGCATACATACTTCCAAAAACCCAATCATGCATGCATAATTAAAATCCCTCTCCCATGCATGTATATACAGATTCATGCACCCATATACACATTAATATTATGCGCACACACACACACACATATATATATATATATATGCATATATCCACATATTATGCATATATCCACATATTATGCATATATCCCTATGCATAAAATACACATACTCACATATTAAATTTACATAAGCATGTATTCATGTAATCAATTAATTAACATAATGAATACCTTGGGTAATAACCAGAACCCGGTTATCACAACATCACAAGGTCCCACTAGTACAAGGATTCTTATATGTACAAAATCTACATATGAAACTTTCCAAAACAAAATCCTGTACTAACACATATAATACAACATGTATCTTCAAAAATAAGCAATCTCAAGCAGATCCTCAAAAACAGATAACAGATTAGGAAAATAATCATATTTTCCTTTTCCCTTTCTTATCCCCGGACCCCGCCATTGCTGCACCTCATATTTTAAAGACAGAAAAATGAGGGTTAGACCAGAAGGGTCTAGTGAGTGAATCCTTTCTTTGCAAATGCAGGGTAATAATCACCAAAATCTAATAAATATATTTGTTCAGGAATATTTGCAATACATTCAAATAAAGCAGTTCTCAATGATATGTGTAAAAGGATAAATCCAATAACCTCAGTTCTTATTAGTAAATACATCTGCTTAAAGATTCAACGTTCCCAATAAATATTGTAACCAAAACTTCTTTGAATTATCAAATCTTTCCTTAAGGCAATACTTGCCCTTATGACAAACCATTTTCCCTTCTCAATAACATCTAAATTATTATTTCTAATAAGAATAATATCTCTAATTCATCAGGTCACAAAGAAATGATGACTCAAAGTTATTAACTCCAATTAGTAATAATAATAAGAGTTATAATAATAATATACGCATATGACAATGCCGCCCTTATTCCAAGTACACCTCTCCTTGATATGTCACTCTTATTCCTCCATCAAAACAGGGCAACTTATCAGAACAGACAAAAGTCACCACGTCTGAAAGTACCCATTCCCAGTTCCAAGCAAGAACAAAAGTCATCACGTCTGGGGGAACTACCTCTTAAAACAAGTTTCATACCAAAACAGACTTACGTCACCACGCTTGGTAGAAACAGTTTTATAAAATCTACTTTCATACCAAAACAGACTTACGTCACCACGCTTGGTAGGATGGTTTCCCAAAATATAGTTTAATACCAAAACAGACTTACGTCACCACGCTTGGTAGAAACATGTCTTTTATTTTAAAAAGATATAAAATACCCTTTTTATAAATCCATACTCAAACTCGATAATACACATTTTAAATTATATAAATGTCTAAAATATTCAACACTTAAAAATTATCAAGTAAAACCACCCGGATAAGTTATCCGGATATACAATCCGGACAACACTTGTCCCTTTTTGTCCGATTTACTAATCCGGACAACCCATGGTTGATTTAATCGATTTAAAACTAAACCGCATGCCTCATGTCCGGTTTTAAAGCAATCCGGACAACACATGATCGAATTAAGGCTAAACCGCTCAATACGTGATCGGTTTATAACTAATCCGCACGACCCTTAAGCGATTTTAAGAGTAAATCGCACAAAGCTTGGTCGTATTCATACTTCTCCGTTCAAAAACCTATGTCCGGTTTACATAATTCAAAATTCTCACTAACACCCTAAATCGTACAACACTTAAGCGATTTATAATTAAATCGTACAACTCCTACCCGGTTTAAGAGTAATCCGGACAAGCCTTGGCCGGTTTACACCTAATCCTATCAATCTTTGTCCGATTAAACCTAAGTCGCACAAAACCAGTTCTAAGAATAAAATGCAGTTCTTTCAATAGTTATAATCAAAGCTTTTAAAAGAGTGTTTTTAGAAATTACTCACCTTATGCAAAACTCCCTTTTGAAAACCAACTTGATCTTTAGTCAAGAAATAATCCGGTCAACTCTTTTTCTTCTAAATCGCTCAACTTTTCTCAAAATAGCAAGAAGATTTAATGGAGACTTAACCTCCCTTTTATATACCCTTCCCAAACAGGAAGGTCGGCTACCACAGGTAGTTTTCACCCACATGCATGCTTTCATATAAATTATGCATGCATGTAACCCATATACACATACACATGCATCTTCACATATGCATATACACACCTTATGCATGTGTTTTATCATGTATAAAGTTATACCCACATACTTAATGCATACACATTTCACATACTAGCATGATTAAATATAACAATTTATCATGCTGTCAGGTAAACACATAACAAATAATCACATATTATTGACCTCAGGTGATAACCAAGATCCAGTTATCACAATAATGGCTAAGTATTCTGTTAGAACTCAATAATTATTATAATTATATATTTAGATTTCATATTTAAAATAAGAATTTTATCTTGTATTTAATTATATTTATCTACAGTTAGTTACACGAATTCAAACATGGAGCTTAATAAGTTGTACTTACGCACAATTTACTTGTAATCTTGAATTTTAATTAATATGTGTCAATAAACAGTACTTTATGCATAAAAAATGGTTTTTAAGTGTTTGTGTCAAATGCTTTAAAAATATAACTAGAATAGTACTCGCGCATTGCAGCGAGACACATCTCGATTTTAATGTTCTATTTTATTATTTGTCTCTGTCGAT
>NC_037532.1:21853598-21862769 GCF_001531365.2 Cynara cardunculus var. scolymus | reverse complement strand
TTTAATAATATAACATTTTATAAAAATAATAATTAAGTATTCTGTTAGAACTTAATGATTATCCTAATTATATTTTAGATTTTTTATATTTAAAATGATATATTTATCATGTATTTAATTATGTTTATCTGCAGTTAGTTATACGAATTCAGAAATGGAGCTTTAATAAGTTGTACTTACATACAACTTATTTATAATATTGAGTTTTAAATAACATGCATTAATAAACAATACTTTATATATAAAAAATAATTTTTAATAACTTTTATCATTAATAATTTTTATCAAATACTTTATAATATAGTATGTCCTAAAATACAAAAATATTTCAATTTCTTATCCAATGTGAATTTGATAAAGGTACGACGAGATCATGGCAAATCCGTGAGTAGGTTTTGGTTGGATTCCATTTGTGGGACCCGTCCCTTTTATCCCGTGACAATCCCCTTTGTTTTGCTTTTTTAAACACACCCACAAATTGTACTTCAACTCCATTTCTTTTGTTTTAAAATAAGTAATAAAATGATACCCGAACAATATAGCAAGATAAATCTTGATTTTAATATTTTATTTTTTCATTTCAGTCAATGTTATAATACGTTTTTATGTGGTCTTAAAAACACGATAATGTTTTTATTTTTGAATTAAAATATAAATGAAGATATCATAAAAGAATTGAAAAAGAATATTTATATTAGTATCAAAGTAACTATTTAAATTTTTCTTTTTTTGTGTATTTTTTTAATTCATTTTTTTTATTTTTTATTTAATAATATAATTTTTTATAAAGATAATAATTAAGTATTTTATTAGAAGTTAATAACTATCCTAATTATGTAATAGATTTTTTATATTTAAAATGAGATGTTTATTCTCTGTTTGATTATGTTTATCTGCAGTTAGTTATACAAATTCAAACATGAAGCTTTAATAAGTTGTACATGCGCACAATTTATTTATAATCTTGAATTTTAAGTATTATGCATCAATAAACAGTATTTCATGCATATAAAATAGTTTTTAAAAATTTTTGTCAAATATTTTATAATATAATATAGATAATATAAATATTTTCAGTAGTTACACTTTCGTATTTTTAAGAATTAACTTCGTTAGTCTAGTACCCTTGTAACTTTGATATCTTGTCAAGTACAGTCCTTGAATTTTATAACCTACAAAGTTATCAAAAAGACACCAAATTATAGTTACTTTAAATGGAAAGCGTTAGATTGTAATTATTGAAATAAGGTCTTAACATCCTTCCTTAATTTTGACACTTGAACACATCAAACATTTTCAATTTAGAACACAAATAATCATGTTGATTTACACCAAGATACTATATAATTTTTACAATCTTTATCAAACTTACTGTAATTTTTTTTCTATTACTTGATGTACATCAATCTCTATATGTTTCGTTTTTTCATGAAAAACTGGATTATTAGCAATTTGAATAGTTGGTTTATTGTCGCAAAATAAATTTACAGAAGTAAATCTTCAACACGTAAATCATAAAAAATACTAAGAACCCAGATGACTTCACTAGTAGTCGATGTCATAGCTCTATATTCAGATTGAGCAGAAGATTAAGAAACGGTACTTTGTTTCTTACTTATCCACAAGATTAGACAATCTCCTAAAAACAAACAATACCCGGTTACTAACCTTCTAGTAGAAAGACACTTACTCAATCAACATCAACAAAAACATTTAGCTTAAAATCAATAGCTTTAGAAAAACTTATACCTTTGCAGGGAGATGATTTTAGATATCTCAAAACTCTAAGAGCTAGCTTAAGATGCCAACGATGAGGCGAATGCATAAATTGACTCAAACAATGGACATTAAATTCAATATCAGTACGAGTGGCAAGAAGATATACAAAACGACCGGTTAATCTTTGATAACCTGAAAATCGGATAAAGGGGGATTAGAAGAAATAGAACCAACTAAATCCGTTACAACAAGGTTCATGTCATCGGAGTACTAACAAGTTTAACACCAAGATAACCAAAATCACTCAACAATTCAAAATAATATTTCCTTTGTGAGATACACAACCCTTTACCAGCTTTCAAAATTTCAATTCCTAAGAAAACTGATGACTTCTAAATCTTTAATCATGAAATTTGTTTTTAATGATCTTTAACCCTGGTAATCTCGTTATTGTTATTTCACGTGATGACAATATCATCAACATAAACTAATAATATCAAGAAAACAAAATTTTCAAAAAGAGTAAACAAAGAATGATCACTATTACTTTGAACAAAACCAAAACTAAAAAGACATTCAGACAGTTTTTCATACCATTTCTTTGGAGCCTGTTTTAATCCGTATAAAGACTTAGCAAGCTTACAAACTCGTTTATCATTAGGAGAAAAGCACACCTGAGGAAGACTCATATAAACTTCTTTAAATAAATTTTCATATAAGAAAGCATTGTTTATGTCAAATTGACACAATTCCCAATCATTTTGAACATATAAAGCGATGACACATCTGACAGTAACCATCTTAACTACATGAGAAAAAGTTTTTTTTTGTAATCTAACCCTTCCCTCTGACTATAAACTTTGGCAACTAACCTTGCCTTATATCTCTTTATTTCACCAGTAAACATATATTTGATTCTATAAATCCATTTACATCCTATAGGTTTTCTTCCCGGTGATGGTCAATTACAACCCATGTTCCATTTCTATACAATGCGTCCATTTCTTTATTCATGGTAACAACCCAAATTAGTGTCTTTACAAGCATCAAAACAATTTGTTGGTTCAATAGACTTGTTTAGATTAGAAAAAAAAAACATAAATTTTCAGTATTAAGAAAATAATAGTTCACAATTTTTTCTAAACCATATTTAACTCTACCCTCAACAACGAAGTCATCAAATTTTCGAGGTAAACTGGAAATCATACTGGACTTTGTAAGAGAAATATGTGTATTGCCTTCTTAGAAGATGAAGATAGGAAGATTTATGTGAGACTGATAAAGGAGTTGGATCCACTTAAGGTGTTGGGGATTACACAATTTAACAAAGATCACATTATGGAATATATGTATATGTTGAAAGCATAGATTCAATTAAAAAAGACTGAAAATACAAAGAAGAGAATAGTATCAATTAAGCAGGTTGAATGTTTGTCCCTATTATCATCATCGAGTAATGGATCAAACGAATTATTAGTAGGAACAAAAATAGTATCAAAGAAATTCAAAGAGTTTAAGTTTTTTGAGCTTGAACCACTTTTATCACCACTCATCTTGAAAGGAAAAATATCTTCATAAAACTTTACATATTTAGAAACCAAAATTTGCTTAGAATCAAGGTTGTAAAGTCTATAACCTTTCTTTGAATTTGCATACCTAAGTAGAAGACAATTTTCGGTTCTTGGACCAAATTTATCAGTAACATCAGGCTTAACAGCAAAGCACAAACAACCAAAATTCCTTAGATGAGAGAGGACATGAACAAACCCATAAACCAATTCGTAAGGGCATTTACCCTTTAAAACAAATGAGGGAGTTCTATTTATTAGATACGTAGAGGTAAGAATACATTCATTCCACATGTTCAAGGGAATCCTTCCTTAAAACATAATGTGTTTGCCACATTCAGAAGATGTATATGTTTTCATTCAACAACTCCATTTTGTTGGGGTGTATAAACACATGAAGTCTAATGAACAATTCCATGAATTTTTAAAAACTCAGACCCATTCTCACTATGAGAAATCTTAACACTTTTCCTAAACTCAGTTTTAAGTAAACTACAAAAATTGGATATATTATCATAAACCCATACAGATCTTGAGAAATTAACAACAGTCATGAAGTATTTAAATCCATCTTTACTACTGCCTTCATATGGACCCCATAAATCAAGGTGAATAAGTTCACCTAAAAAATTAGACTTGTGTTCACTAATATCAAACTTATTCTGAGACTGTTTTGCCTTAAAGGTGAAACTTCACTTCCCATTTTGAATCTTTCCTTTAAAAATCTCTGAAACAGGATCAACATGATGTCCAAGCCGACTATACTACAATTGGCGAGAAACAAAATAAGTGATAGAAATATTTGAGCTAACAGACTTACCCATAGAATCAACATCAAAGAAATAAAGACCACCTTCCTCACTATTAGTCCCCAATATGTTCCTTTGATGAGAATTCTGAACATAACATCTTGTCTCATCAAATCCAACAAACATCTTATTAAGAGTTAACTTGTGAACTGAAAGCAAATTTATATTGAAATTTGGGATAGCTAAGACATCAAAAATAGTAACATCTTTGGTTAATTTAAAATTACCAATTTTGTTTATTTTAGCCTCGGTACCATTAGGATGATTAGATCAGAAATGTCCACAACATTTTCAAGACTAGAAACAGTAAATGTCATGTGTTCATTTGCCCTAGAATCAATAATCCACCCAGATCGGAGCAATTTTGACATACTTGCCATATGGGCAGACAACCCATCTGAAGTAGTATGTTGATCAAGCAAGCTTAGAAGTTTGGAGACTTGCTCCTCAGTTAGCGAGATGAAAGGGGAACTAGAAGACAAGTTACAAATAGGGATTTAAGAAGAACTTGCATCGCTAGTGGGAACTTTAAACTTTGATTTGAAGGTCTTTTCTAAAAATCCTTTGGAAAACCTCTGAGTTTAAAACATCTTTCTATGGTGTGACTGATACCACCATAATGTATACACACAAAATTAGGTCTAAAAAATTTTCTTTTCTTTTCGGGCACCTTGCTGAGAAAAACAGAGCTTTGGCTCTTGCTTGAAAAAAAAAAAACCAGAGACTCCACGATGAGATTTGTCTCTTGACACAATAAAAAACGTTGTTTTAACATAAGGGAGAGGATCTGTAGTAAGAATACTGGCCTTGATAGACAAATACATATCGTCTAATCCCGTTAAGAATTGCATTATTTTTAAAAGATGATTGTGTTTAGAAAATTCTTGCTAAGCATCAAACTACTTCCAAAGAGAGTTTAACCTATGATAATAATCAGAAACAGGAGACCCATTTTGGCACAAAGAGTTAACTTATTGATGCAAGTTATAAATGACAGACATGCCAACCTTGTCGTATGTCTATTTTAATTCAAGCCAAACCTCATAAGCAATTTTAGAGAATATTTGTCCCAAAAATAATTCTTCAATCACAGAACTCAAAATCCAGGATAAAACAACAGAATTGCATCTCTCCCATTGTTTAATCAGCACAATATCAGAAGTAGGTCTAGTACAGGTGTCGTCAATAGGTACTAACTTATTTTTAGTTTCAAGGGCAAGCACCATAACATGCGACCAAACTTTGTAGTTTTCAGTTCCACTCAACTTGAGATTCAAAATGGATGCCCCACTAGTGTCACTAGGGTGCAGATATAAAGGATCACCAAAATCAAGCTTGGCAATATGAGACTCCCCAGTGGAACTAGGTGAAACACCTATGTCAGCAGTTGGCATACTGAGAAAGAAAAAAAAAATAGAGAACACGAGAGTAAAAAAATCTGAGCATTATAAACAACAGGGTTCCTAAAACACTCTAAGGTTCTAGGTCAAGCCAACTGCCCAGACACCCTTAAAAAATACATAGCTAGACAGATGTTGTTGTCCCAAAATATGATCAATCTTCCATGAAAGCTTCAAATCCAATGGCAGAATATGATATTCATGTAAAAACTCTTAGAGAAGTAGAGAGAGAGAAAGTCAAGATTCAGATCTAGTCAAACTTTCATACGTATAATGATTTTAACAAATGAGCTCTAACAAAGAATACAAAGACCTCACCCTATTTATAGGGTCAATCAAACTAAACAAGGTCAAAGTCAAACAGTCTAATAAAAGTCAAACACGATGATTTTTATACAATTATAGACAATTTTATCTTTCAAGACGAATACAATTATACACTAATTTTCATTCCTAACATTCTCCCCCTTTGTATTCAGACTTGAAAGAAATTGTGCGCGTTGAATCTTGTTTGAACTTTGCAGCTTTAAGCACTCTATGTCTTCTTTAAAAGAATCTTCAACTAGAAACTTCAGACAATTATCTGTTGAGAAAGATCTTCTAACATTCTCCCACTCGAATGTAGAATCACGATGATCTTCTCTTTTTGACAATATAGATCAGAAACAATAACGAACAAATTTTAAACATTCTCCCCAATAATGAATTTCTTTAGATAAGATCACAAACATTCTTTTACGACACAAAATCTCTATCAATAAACTATTGAAATGATGATCTTCACATTCAACAACTCTCAAACATTGTAGCATCGGAATAATCTTCGTAATCATCTCCAGTCGCACTCCTTTTGAATCTTTTGCCATTATTGAAGTTACTCCCCCTTGATCTTTACATCAGATTCCCCTTATAATGTTTGGAATTGAACATTTCATTCATTATTACATACTCCCCCTTATGATGAAATGAGAATCATGACATCATACACAAAAATGAATGAAATTTCCCGTGAAAGTCGTCAATTCATGAAATTGTAAGTAGATGTTTTCAAATCCACTTGTTTAATCTTTTCCGATTAAGGGAATGGGAAGATAACAGCCAATTTCAACTTATGAAATTGTTTTCAATCTTATAGAAAGATTGGTATGTGAGTATAACAGATATACTCAATACAACGGATGTACTGTATATATGAGACTTTTTGATGCTCATCTCACCAGGTCTTCCATTCAATCATTGATAGCTTAAAAATAGTATATCTATGAATGTTTTGGCAAAATAACATATAAAGCAACGTAAGCTTCTGTTTAGGCTCAAAAAGATAATTCGTGTGGACTACACTAATTTATCAGACTCAATACGTGATCAAAAAGACTTGAGTGGGGGGGGGGGACATATATCCTTCTTGTTCAATATCAACTTTCTCCGAATGAGAAATTGATAGATTGTGAGTTGCGTGCCCCAAGTGTCATTAAAACACTTATCTGTTAAGAGATAAATGAGTAGCTGGTGGGGTTGTGACAATAATTGGCCTGGGCTTTTCCTTTTTCAATATTAGTCTCGAAAGAATTGAGAACTAATAGATTATGTGGTATGCCCGGATTTTAGAAGTTTGGAACATGATTCTTATATTCTTTTAATCCTGACACAACTCTCATCAATTATTTTAGCTCACAACAACTACCATCTCTTTTTCATTTTAGTCTCAGCACACAAACCCTTTTGTATATAAAGCTCACTCATATATGGTTGTCCTCATTGGTAGGTTTGTCGGTTCTGACATTCCATTGAGGTATTTCTGATAAGCACTCAGTCCCTCCTAAAACAGTATGCTCAGTTGATCACAATGGTTGATCAAAATATTATATCTTTAAAGCACAATGATCAGATAAAAAATTTATCAAGAAATTTGGCTTTAAGCACAATTAACAAAAGAATGATGCGACAATGATCAGATTATTCGATATGCGAGAGAAATGAATAAAGATCAGTAAGAACAAGTTTACAGACTCAGATTAAAAAAAATGAAATGTATATCATTCAAGGTAAAAAAATTGAAAAACAACCTTTGAATACAAACGAGTGTATTATCACCGAAAATGATTTTCAATTTAAGAGACGTGATAATAACAGTTTGAAGATTAGCTGAAATAGGTATTGGAGTTATGTACGATGAGAAATTACGCAAGTAAAATCTCAGGAAATACCTTCTCAGAAAAATGTACTCGTTTTCCCAAAACAAATCATTTTCCAAAAACATTTATTAAAAATTTCTAGAGACTCCCCCTAGAAAGTTGATTTCAGTAATGTTTCAGTTTAGCTCAAAAGAATAAAAAAATGGAAACATGTTTAGCACGGGTCCTAAACTGGGTGTTTAGAAACCACAATGTTTAAGCACGGGTTCTGAACTGATGTATTCAGAAGCCTTTGTGAAACAAATTACAACTCCCCCTGCATTGGTGTATCAATGATATGATGTTCTGATCAGCACAAAATTGACACACCTGCAAAACCAGATTAAGTAAATTTTGGCACCCAAATGAATTTAGGTCCTATTTTGTTAGTATCGGGTTGGGGTATGTTGTAACTTCCAAACCATCTATTCCTATTAGATATATTATTTTTAGCACTTTGAACAGGATGATCAGAATTAGAATATGACCCATACAAGTTATTGTGATCATACCTGTTCTTACCTTTCCAACTGTTCTGATAGCTGTTACCTCCATGCCACCTGTTGAACCTTTTCTTATTAACAAAATCATTGGTTCTGTATGTTGAACACATAATTCTTCTCTTGCTAAGATTGATCAGATCATTAGTGGATCTCACAATGCAAGGAAGAACAGAGTTAGTAACAACAGGTGTATGAGACACAACTGAATCAGCTTTATTAACTTTATTAACTTTATTAACCCATACTTGTTTAACTTTTGAAAAATTATTGGGTGATCCAATGACATACCCTTGATAAAACTGATTTGAAGAATGAGACTTGTTCTTAGAAACAGTTGATTTAGGACTGCTTGAATAACTATTGGATTTAACATTGGAACAGTTATAAAAGCAAGTTTTACACTAAGATTGAGAACCAGTTGAGTTTTCAGCTCTTGAAAAGTCTGAAACTTTCTTAAGTAACTGATCTCTCTCATCAGCAACTAAATCATACTTCTTCTAAAGTTCAGTTCTCACGTTCAATTCAATCACAAGTTTCGTCTCAAGATCAGACAACTTCTTTGAAGTATCCAAAAACTTACCTTCTAATTCTTTCTTCAACTTTTCAAACACTTTTCTTTCTTCCTCAAACTTCTTTCTTTCTTCATCTGAACTTCCCTTATCATTCTCCGAAGCAATGTCAAGCCATTTCTTTTTCTCATCAACGGATCTCTTAAAAGAAACACTACAACGGATCTCTTAAAAGCACTAGATCTACAAGGATCAAATAATCCTATTTTAGAGACGGTCAATCACACAACATATCTGTTACACTCGACAGATCTTAGATGATCGGTCAAGAAAAAAAAGGAACTCGGCTTATGAGAAGGAACCAACGAGCTTAGATCAAGCACTGAGGACGATGCAAAACAACCATAAAGAAAAGGGAGAAACGCACCTGAAACAACAGAGAAGAAAAAAAAGTACTAGGAAAGGGTATCGATCTCACGTGAATTGTCG
>NC_037532.1:21844515-21850788 GCF_001531365.2 Cynara cardunculus var. scolymus | reverse complement strand
ACCATAAATGACAAAAAGAATTCCACGAGTGAGACTCGTGAATCGATGGTCTAAAATGTTTCAAAATATTTTGAAAGATGTGTCATCTACAAAGTAACTGTTTAGCACCTAGAAATACCACTCTGCATGCATTAATCAAAGTCAACTCTCTGTCTGTGACTATGGCACCTGGGTAAAAGTTATCGCATATTTTGGAATTTAGACAATCTAACGCCCAAGTATAATTTGATATCTTTTCTTGATACATGAAAACAAATGTTATGCAAAATGTCAGGTTGGTTGATGTTATACCAACTATTTCAAGAAGAGGCATGTCGTACCTGAATAATAAATTAACAAAATAATAATGTTAAAGAAAATAATTATGTTAAAATTAATAATAATAATAATAATAATAATAATAATAATAATAATAATAATAATAATAATAATAATAATAGACATGCATTTTCAGGTACCTATTTGTTTTATATGTGGCATCGATGACCAACACTTGTGGGGATGCATGCCAAAGTTCAAATGATATTTGCATGAGTGAAGAATAAATCTTTTAACTCGTTTCTTTCGTCATTAACACGAATCTCAAAATCATAATTTTTGTTAACAAAAAAAATCAACAACAACCTGTATTTGTGGTCTTCCTGCGTCGTTTGTTGTCTTAATCTTTTGTTGTTCATTTTATATTGTTTTTGACGTAGATGCATTTTCCGTATGTCTACCTTTTAACGTGGATAAGGTGTATCGTGACTTGACATGTTGGGCTGATAGATTTTCAACTAGTTGAACTTCAGTTCCAGTATGACGACTGTGAATTGTTTTACTTTTGTAAACTCAGTCGTGTTCACACATAAACATGGCTTTATAGACATTCCCATCTGGCTTTCTTTTGATCTTTTCGTAACAACAACACAACCAACTGAACGTTCCACATTGTGCACCCACTCGGTTATTTCTTCCGAGAATTGAACACCTGGAAAAAAAATAACTTTCACTTGTGCACGTAAGTATTAATAAATCTAAATATCAATTAACATAATATTGTACCTCGTTGGAGAAAAATTTTGGTGTTGTCAAATCTTCTCCCATATGTGTCTTCTGTAACTTTGATTTATATTGAAGAATGAGAGAGTTATATATTGAAGAAAAACGTGAAGTATCGAATGAACAATTCATTCGTTCGTTCGATATATATATCGATTTTTTTTTACTTTATTTCAAATCAATAACTTTACTTTATTTCAAATTAGTAACTTTATTTTATTTCAAATCAGATTACTTTTACAATTATGTAAATAGGTACACATGTTAAAACATATTTTCCTAACGTATTTTGTATATAATGTCTAGATCATTGTTCATAATGTGACATGTTACTTGATGGATATGAGATAGAATTTAATGTGACATGTTAAAACGTATTTTAGTTAATATAAAAGTATGTATTTTAATGTGATAATGGTGTGAAACGAAAATTGAAAAAACAAATGATGTATCAGTTAAGTCATAAGTTTTATTATGCTTTCTACCTGAAGAATATCTTTCAGTTCTTAATTCATTCTGAACTTCTTGGAGTTTGTTGAAAAGATTTTTATTAGAATTACTCCATTTTTTCAATTCATTATCAAAATCTTTTCTAACATCATCCAAAGAATTTTCAAGTTCATTAATTTGATACTCGGAATCATTCTCAATTCTTTCCAATGCTCTTTTATGATCTTTTTGTAGATTTGCAATAAATTCCACATTTGAATGATTTTCACAAAAAATGTTTATGTATTTATCTTTATAGTCCATAATGCTCTTCTTCAATTCAGCAATCTGAGCTCTCATCTCTTTATTCTCCTTCTCTAGAATATTTGCCATTTAAAAAAAATAAGATTAATCAATTACAGGATCTAATGCGATGAAATCAATAAAAAGAAATCAAAATCAGTTAAGCTCAAAACACACAAAAAGAGAAAAACAAAAACTGATAAAAAAATAGAAAAACAACGAAAAACTGTCTAAAATCAGTAAAAATCAGTCAAAACTGCTAAAAACAGTTAAAAATTGTTAAAAATAGTCAATAACTGTTAAAACTGATAAGAAACAGTTTATGCGACATAAAATAGTCTAAGCATTCTCAAACAGTTTAAACACAAATCAAAACAAACATATAAATGATGATCTAAAAATTAAAAATAAAAAATAAATAAACCCAAGAAAAGACAAGGTACACCAAATCCGGTTCCAATTCTTGTGACAATGAAACAATTCGGTTGTCTTTAATCAACCAGAAACAACTAAAAATGTTTCACTGCATTCTCTTCAACCTGTGGCTTGATAACTCCAAGACAATTATAAACGAAAAACTCACTGTTATAAAATGCATAAAGAAGGACAAAGCTTAAATTGGTCAAGCTACTGCCTCTTAATCGCTCTATATGTGCTCATCAAACAGCTTCTAAACTGCACTTTAAACAATCTCTAATCTGCTCAACAAACAGATTTTAAAATTGCTCAACAAGCTGTCTAAAATGCTCAAAGCACAATCTACTAAACAAACAGCAGCAAAGCTGTAAATTGATCACAATGAAGCTGTTCTTAAACCAATCAATATTCACTCACTGCATACATTTAAATCACACAATACTTGAGCTTAAACCACACGATCAAAATACTCAAGCTCACTGCACAGTCTTCTAAAACACACAGCTCACAGCCTTAAATGATCACTGCATGACCATGTAAAACACCTACTGCAAGAACACTCACTTCAGATGCAAAGAGTCCATGTTTACCAATTGAAATAGCAATGACATCAAGATATTAGTTCTCTCTGTTTTTCTGATTAAACTGGCTGTGATTACCTGCTTTCAGATATTTGTATTCATTCGTTTAAAGCATCTGGCATACTTACACAGATTTCTCTATCAGGTTCCTTATGCAAATAATCATATAGGCTGCCTCCAGGCATGTATTCTGTTATTATGCACAGGTGAGAATAGTTACTTCATGAGAAAATTCATCCTCTAATGCTTCATTTAGGTGTTCAGATCTAAGAATCTTCACAACAACATCTTGACCAACATACAGTTGGTAAGAGCTTATTGATGAAAGCTGGAGATAGTATATCACACTGCCACCAACAAGATACCTGATCAACCCGTCAATGGGTTTAGGTACTGCCTCAAAGTTATTCGCAGATAGGAATAACTGAGTCCTCCTTCCCAAAGCGATGAAGAATCCACTGTAGTTGCTTCTGTACAAGACTCACCCCAAATAGGACCTCGGTGTTTTTCTAGATGTTTCTACTTAATGACTAGCAGCAGCAGCAACGGTCAAGTATCTGATACCCACAGGCAACTAACCAACTGAAAACAGCAGCAGGTCTGTGAAGAAGTGTGGTATAAATAGCTTAGAATGAATGAAGTGTTTATCGATTTAGGCTAAAATCTAGTTATCTCAGAAAAGGAACATAAACAGTGAACGATTTAGCTGAGCGTTGAAGAAGGAATAGATCAAAGAATCACTAAATCGCTTAAGCAATGATCCCTAAATCAATCAAGCTGTGTCCGATAATCCCTTAATCCGCTCAATGTGTGTGCGGATAACACACTAATCTGTTCATGCCTCAAGCGATGAAGATAATAAACCGTTTAATCTGTGACCTAAATCGCTCAAAAAAGATGTCTCCTGTTTAGATCACAGTCCGCATGAAGAACTGAGCGATTTCACCTCAAATAGGATGAGGTGATGTCCGATTTAGATGAAGGGGTGAGGGATTTAACCTAAACCGGAGAACTAGTGAGCGATTTACCAAAACCTCGAATCAACCAGCGACGAATGTAAAATCTGGTCAAAAATTCTGTTGAGCGATTTACAAGAATCCGATTGAAGATATAGACCTTTATCCGTTCAAGTCTTCAGCGATTTACACAGTAATCCGATCAAGGCATCAGCGATTTACCAACTTATTCGATCAAGACCTTTGAAATGTCCCGAGTAACTAAATCGCTCAAGAGGTCAGCGATTTAAACCCTAAATCGATCAAAGCTGCTGCGATTTACCATTTAATCATGTCAAGTCTAAGCGTCTTCTGAAAAACCGTTCATAATGCCAAACGATTTAGCCAAATCCGGTCAATGTGCCATGCTCACCATATCAAGCGATTTAGTAACAAATCGGTCACTGATGTGTATGAAGAAATCGATGAAATTTTAAGCGATTTAGTTGAAATTGGATGAAGAATCCTCCGATTTAGAGTGAAATCAAATGACAGATTATGCGATTTATATTTGAGATTACTGTGCGATGAAGAAGATAACATAGATGAATATGGGCTGCTTACCAAATCTGATGGGCTTGGGCTGAGCGATTTAAAAAAAATTCAAAAGACACAAAAATAACAAAAAAAATTACACAAAATGAATCAAAACACTGGAATTTAAAAAAAAAAATTAAGAACATGGAAATTTTAAAAACACAAAAACGAGATAAAACTTGAAAAAGAATGATCAAATTATAAAAGTTTGTGAATAACAAAGATTCATAATATAATTTCGCACAGATTGATCATTGTTTTAACACGAAAACACAAAATTTTCCAAAAAAAATTTGGATCAAACTTAAAGAAACATGAAGAACAACAAGAACATTAAGAAATTCCAAAAAAAAAATCTTCAAAAAATCTTCAAATCAGTTGATTTCTTCTTCTGATTTCGTGCAGATCCAGCTCTGATACCAATTGTTGTCCCAAAATATGATCAATCTTCCATAAAAGCTTCAAATCCAATTACAGAATATGATATTCATGTAAGAACTCTTAGAGAAGTAGAGAGAGAGAGAGAGAGAGTCAAGATTCAGATCTAGTCAAACTTTCATATGTATAATGATTTTAACAAATGAGCTCTAACAAAGAATACAAAGACCTCACCCTATTTATAGGGTCAAACAAACTAAACAAGGTCAAAGTCAAACAGTCTAAGAAAAGTCAAACACGATGACTTTTATACAATTATAGACAATTTTATCTTTCAAGACGAATATACACTGATTTTCAGTCCTAACAGATGCAGATATAAAGAAGAAACCAATAACATAAGACAAACAGATGAAGAACACCACCAAGCCTTGCAATCATAGAAGAAAAAAACAAGCCTTTGCAACTAATCTTGTTGGCAATTTTGGTTTATTATTAGGCATTTTAGGGTTTTATTGGATAATGGGGAGTTTCGAATTTCATGATTCTTTTTTTTAGAATCTAATGATCCCTAAGAACACCCCTTTCTTTTATCTTTTCACTTAGGTAGCAGGGTTCTATGGTCGGTCTGTGACCCCAAGTACGTCGAAGTTACAAAGCTTAAGCAAAACAGCAACAGCGAAAACAAACCTAACAAGTAAATACATGTTAGAAAATCACTCGTAAAGCGGAGTGATACAAAACGAATAATAGAACGTTACCTGAACAAAAAACCAGATCTAAAGTAGATCTGCAACAAAGTCACCAGACCCAAAGAATCACTGACTTATATAACAGAAAATTTATAGACAAACGCCTACAAGGAACCAAAGCACAATAACAACAGAGATCATAGGATATCCTTAACAAACAAGTCTTTCGGAATAAGAAAATTACCAGATCTAAAGGATCTGATGATTTTCTTTTATTGGGAATCTCTTAAACAAGAAAACCACTAGATCTACAAAGATCTAATGATCCCCTTTTAGAGATAGTCAACAACAATAGATTTGTCAAACAAACACTGTACTTGACAGATCTCAGATACCAGATCCTATAACAAAATAAAAGATCTTAGATACCACAATATCTACAGGGATATGTGGATATCTTTAACAAAAGAACCTGCTAGATCAAGAAAACTACAAGATCTGTAAAGATTTGAAGACTTCCCTTTTAGAAGCAGATACAATGAGTCTTTTTAACAAGAAAACTACTAGATCTACAAAGATCTGTAAAAGAAACACTACAACGGTTCTCTTAAAAGCTCTAGATCTACAAGGATCTAATAATCCTATTTTAGAGACGGTCAATCACACAACATATCTGTTACACTCGACAGATCTTAGATGATCGGTCAAAAAAAAAAAAACAGGAACTCGGCTTATAAGAAGGAACCAACGAGCTTAGATCAAGCGCTGAGGACGATGCAAAACAACCATAAAGAAAAAGGAGAAATGCACCTGAAACAACAGAGAAGAAAAAAARTACTAGGAAAGGGTATCGATCTCACGTGAATTGTCGCTTCTGATCAGAAAACAACTTTAGGGTTT
>NC_037532.1:21838677-21842410 GCF_001531365.2 Cynara cardunculus var. scolymus | reverse complement strand
AATGTTTCAAAATATTTTGAAAGATGTGTCATCTACAAAGTGATTGTTTAGCACCTGGAAATACCACTCTGCATGCATTAATCAAAGTCAACTCTCTGTCTATGACTATGGCACCTGGGTAAAAGTTATCGCATATTTTGGAATTTAGACAATCTAACGCCCAAGTATAATTTGATATCTTTTCTTGATGCATGAAAACAAATGTTATGCAAAATGTCAGGTTGGTTGATGTTACACCAACTATTTCAAGAAGAGGCATGTCGTACCTGAATAATAAACTAACAAAATAATAATGTTAAAGAAAATAATAATGTTAAAACTAATAATAATAATAATAATAATAATAATAATAATAATAATAATAATAATAATAATAATGACATTAACATAATAGACATGCATTTTCAGGTTCTTATTTGTTTTATATGTGGCATCGATGACCAACACTTGTGGGAATGCATGCCAAAGTTCAAATGATATTTGGATGAATGAAGAATAAATCTTCCAACTCTTTTCTTTCGTCATTAACATGAATCTCAAAATCATAATTTTTGTTAACAAAAAAATCAACAACCTACATTTGTGGTCTTCCTGTGTCGTTTTGTTGTCTTAATCTTTTGTTGTTCATTTTCTATTGTTTTTGACGTAAATGCATTTCTCGTATGTCTACCCTTTAACATGGATAAGGTGTATCGTGACTTGACATGTTGGGCTGATAGATCTTCAACTAGTTGAACTTTAGTTCCAGTATGACGACTGTGAATTGTTTTACTTTTGTAAACTCCATCGTGTTCACACATAAACACGGCTTTATAGACATTCCCATCTGGCTTTCCTTTGATCTTTTCGTAACAACAACACAACCAACTGAACATTCCACATTGTGCACCCACTCGGTTATTTCTTCCGAGAATTGAACACCTGGAAAAAAATTATAACTTTCAGTTGTGCACGTAAGTATTAATAAACCTAAATATCAATTAACATAATATTGTACCTCGTTGGAGAAAATTTTTGGTGTTGTTGTCAAATCTTCTCCCATTTGTGTCTTCTGTAACTTTGATTTATATTGAAGAATGAGAGAGTTATATATTGAAGAAGAACGTGAAGTATCGAATGAACAACTTACTTTATTTCAAATCAGTAACTTTACTTTATTTCAAATCAGATTACTTTTACAATTATGTAAATAGGTACACTTGTTAAAACATATTTTTCTAACGTATTTTGTATAAAATGTCTATATCATTGTTCATAATGTGACATGTTACTTGATGGATATGAGATAGAATTTAATATGACATGTTAAAACGTATTTTAGTTAATATAAAATTATGTATTTTAATGTGAAAATGGTGTGAAATGAAAATTGAGAAAACAAATGATGTATCATAAATTAAAGAAATAAGTTTAAGAGTATAAAGTATAAATATTAAAAATATTTTTTCGTAGTATATATAATATATAATAATATAATTAAGTCAAAAATTATTCAATAATGGGCTCATTTCGAAGGTATTGACGAGACGATTATAATGGTGTAAGTTGTTAAAATAAAAAAACGTATTTTTTAAACATATTTTAATTGATATATGATTATGTATGTTAATTTAATAAGGGTGTAAAATGAAAAATTTAAAAGGAAGGGACGTAAAGTAAATTAATTAACTAATTATAGTGGTATAAAATGTAAATATGATATTAAAATTTAAAAAAATTGGTTCATTGCTTAGAGAGAAATAACCAATCTTGTGAGTGAGAGAACAATGTGCCGAGAGGGGTAAAAATATCAACCCCCATCTACAAACTCATTTTATTACTGAAAATACAATAATAAGAGATACAATAAAACCCTAAAAAAAGACTAACTTTAAAACTTTTGTTTTAGAGAGAGAGAGCGCACTACAACTGTTAAAATGGAAAAAAAAAAATTATCTGATCGATCCAAACTCTTCATATGCCTTTATATTTATATTCTCAATAGTTACACTTTCTGTTCTTTAAGAATTAGCTTCCTTACTCCATTACCCTTGTAACTTTGACATCTTGCCAAGTGTAGTCCCTCAATTTGATAACCTACAAAATTACCCAAAAAAACATCAAATTAAAGTACTTTGAATGGAAAGCGTCAAGATTGTAATTATTTAAATGAGGTTTTAACATCAAAAAGAGCTAGAATTGTAACATTGTGTTAGGACGTACAAGCCAAGGGACAGTATCCTATAATATGGGGTAAAAAGGCCAAAATAAGTGATTTAGAGAGATTTCAATAAATGACAGATTTATATGCTGCTCAAAAACATCTTTTAGAATAACTAATATAACACTTTGTTTTTAAAATATCATAAAAAAAACTTGTTAAGACGTCAAAAACCGTCCTACCTTATACTGTCGGTTCAAAGATTAGATGTGTTAAAGTCTGAAGAATAAGTGTGATAACCGGATCCTAGTTATCACCTGAGGTAATGAATATGTGATTATCTGTTAAATAAATTTTGTGATAGCATGATAAATTATTATATTTGATCATGCAATTATGTGAATTTTTATACATAGGAACTATATGCATAATATGAAATACATGTCTGTATGTATGCATAGGCGGACCTACATAGGTGCCATGGGTGGCACGTGCCACCGTATCGTTTCTCCGCCGAAGGGTAAAAAATTTAGGTTTCGTGAACGGTGCAACCGTATTAATTAGTTGTGTGCCACCGTATGTATTTTGAAACTACAATGAGAACAAGTTTTATTTGGTAGAGTTGGTTTGCAAGACTTTTATTCTACCCCACACCCAAGTCAGAATCATGTTAGTGTCATTTTCTTAGTCAAACGGTGCCACCGTTTGAAAAAAATTCCGTATATTTGTTTCTTATAGTCAAACGGTGTCACCGTTTGAAAAACATTTCCTATATTTTTTTCTTATGATCAAATGGTGCCACCGTTTAAAAAAATATTTTGGGTCCGTCCCTGTATGTATGCATGAGTATGTATGTATGTATGCATGCATCAGAAAGTATAGCCACCTTTCCACTTTTAGAAAGGGTTATATATATGAGAGGAAAGGTTCAAGTAAAGGATTCTGGTTTCTTTGGAAAGCTTGAGAGAATTGAGAGGCAGCTTGACCGGATTACTTGCATACTTAGAGTCAAATTGGTTTGCGTTGGTTAAATTTCAATAAGGTGAGTATTTTCTTAAAATCTCTTAAAATTTGCTTATTTGAAATTTGCAAGGAGTTAGTTTCAAAAGGTGAGTGGTATAAACTGTTTTTAAACTCTTCATACTTGTATAAATTGAATGTATAAACTTTTCATTTGATTTGAAAGTTAACCATAGAGGTGTTGTCCGGATTAGACTTAAACCGGTCAAGAGTCAGGCGGTTTAGTCTTAAACCGGACAAGGGTTGGGCGACTTATACCATAAACCGGACAAGGTATGGGCGAGTTATAAATAAACCGCCTGGTGAATGTTGTCCGGATTAGACTTAAACCGGTAGTCAGGCGGTTTAGTCTTAAACCGAACAAATGTGGAGCAATTTATGAATATTGAGATGATGTTAAATATTTTGAACAGAGAAGTAGGAATACGACAAAAAGGTGGCCGATTTATTTTAAATCGGACAAAGAGGCATAATGTTGTCCGGATTTGTTATACGGACAAAAGTGTTAGAAAAATTTGTACTAGAATGCTAAATCGGGCAAGTTTTGAGGAGTGTTGTCCGGATTTGTTATTC
>NC_037532.1:21836514-21837827 GCF_001531365.2 Cynara cardunculus var. scolymus | reverse complement strand
GAAGGTTGGTTGATGATATGTATAGTTTTGATAGATAAACTGGATTAGTGCAAGAATTGTATTTGGAATTTTTGGACCATGTATTTTGTACTGGTTGATTCTTGTACTAAGGGACCAATGTGGTGTATAAACATGTATTTCTTGTATATAAAGTACGTGTTACATGCAATGTGTGGAATGGGGTGTTACAGAAACTGGCATCAGAGCCTGAGTTTAAGGGATTTAGGTATTCAACAGCATGATACTTAGACTTAAATTGTTTTATTGCATGTTAAGGGTCCCAGACATAGTTAGCACCATTAGAAATAAATATGATAAGTTGAAAGAACAATGTGTAAGGTAAATTTTAATTACATCTAGCCAACGTAATTATGAATTTACAGGTACATATCTGAACTTGAATACTTCATTATATTTGGGAATGTGAATACGTGATTATTAACACTAAAATCTGCAGATGTCTAGCCGAACTCGAAGATCTGAAAGAACGACTCGTCTAGAATTAGATGAAAGAGAAGATCACCTGTTAATCTTTTGACTAGTACTTCCGGTGTGATAACCAGATCTTGGTTGTCACTTGAGGTAATGAATATATGATTATTTGTTATATATGATTACGTGAGAGAATGATAAATTGATACATATGACCATGCTAGTATGTGAAAATGTGCATAATGTAAATGCATGAATATGTGATTATGTGTATATGTGGACACACATGTATGTATGATATATATATATATATATATATATAGATATGTGTGTGTGTGTGATATGCATGCATGTATGTGCATGTATGCATAAGTGTGTATATATATATATGTGTGTATGTATGTGTTGTTAATTGATGGTACTATAAACGCATACATGAAAGAAGGTTGTGGTAGCCGCCTCACTATCTTTTGGAAAGTATATAAGGAGGGTTTTAGGCCTCTATCTCTTTCTTCTTACCATTTATAGAAAGTGAGTGTGCGATTTAAGAAGAAGAAGTGTTGACCAGACTTTAATCCAAGCTTTTAAAAAGATTGTTTTGCAAAAGGCTTCCAAGTGAGTGGTTTAAATTGCTTTAAAACCTCTTTACAATTGCATAAATTGATTGTATAACTTTTATTTTAACTTGTTGAATGCTGTCCGGATTAGACTAAACCGGACAAGGGTTGGTGGTTTAAGCCCTAAACCGGACAAGTGTTAAGCAATTTAGTTTTAAACCGGTCAAGTATTGAGCGATTTATGAATATGGAAATTATGTTTAACATTTTGAACGGAGAAATAGGAATACGACTAAATGGTGACCGGTTTAGTTAAATCGGATG
>NC_037532.1:21829794-21836065 GCF_001531365.2 Cynara cardunculus var. scolymus | reverse complement strand
GTGATTTTGAAATCTTTATTTCTTTGTGATTTAAAGATTTAGAATCACGGTTCTTAAATGGAAATCGTAGTCTGGATGTTATAAAAGAGGAGATAATAGGTTTGGCCTGAAACTTTGATTTAACTATATTTGATTCAAGAGGTTTAAAAGTGGCATTCTGATAATTGATTAATGTTAACTTGTCTTGTTTGATATACTGTTTAAAAGTAAAGATTATCGGCTTGAAAAGTGAAAGATATTGACATTATGCTTCTACTTGTTTATATATTTGTGATATATATAAAAGTTCTTTTATTTAAAAGTTTGGGTATTTTCACCTTGCAATGACATTAATAGGGTAACTCACTATACCTTTCGGTTTAACCCTCGTTTTGTGATTTTAAATTTGTATTGAATAAGGTACGGACGGTAAGGGAAAGGGAAAATGTGATATTTTCCTATATGCATGAAGATTTGTCTATGATATATAGTTTTGATTGATGAATGTTGATTAGTATAAGAAATGCATTTTGAATTTTAGACTATGTATTTTATACTGGTAGATTCTTGTACTAAGGGACCAATGTGGTGTATAAACATGTATTTCTTATATATGAAGTATATGTTACATACAATGTGTGGAATTTGGGGTGTTACAGAAAGTGGTATCAGAGCTTGAGTTTAAGGGATTTAGGTATTTAAGAGCATGATACCTAGACTTAAACTGTTTTATTACGTGTTAAGGGTCCCGGACATAGTTAGCTCCATTGGAAATAAATATGATGGGTTGAAAGAACTGTGTGTAAGGTAAATTTTAATTACATCTGTCAGTGTAATTATGAATTTACAGGTACACATCTGAACTTAATACTTCATTATATTTGTGAATGTGAATACGTGACTATTAACACAAAAATCTGCAAATGTCTAGCCAAACTAGAAGATCTGAAAGAACGGCTCGTCCAGAGTCTGAAGAAAGGGAAGAGTCACCTATCAATCTTCCGACTGGCATATCTGGAATTAGGGGTCGAGGAAGACCAAGGGGACGAGGCAAAGGAAGAAGTCAGTCTCAAGGAAGGGGTCAAACTGGAATTCATTCTAAACCTGAAGAATCCCATTCTGGGAATGTTCAGGAGAGATCGGTGCCACATCCTGAATATGTAACCAGGGACATGTTAGCTGAAGAAATGGGGAAGTTACGGGAAACTCTGACTTCTATCATGGGAATACCAGCCAGGGTAGAAACAGAAAGAATAGAAGTTCGTCCCTCGATACCGGTTACTCATAACAAGGAGGGAGATATTAAAATGTTTTTGGCATGCAAGCCACCAACATTTTCTAGAAAAAGGGATCCAGTGAAAGCCATGTGCTGGATCAAAGAAATGGAATCTGTGTTCAACACTATTCGGTTGTCCGGAAACAGATAAAGTTTGATTTGTTGTTTCTGTATTGAAATCAAATGCTTTGTTCTGGTGGGAAGTTGAATCATCGGCCAAAACAGATGTTTTACAATCATTGTCTTGGGCAGAATTTGTGGAACGATTCAAGAATCAGTTTTGTCCTAAGACGGCAGTTAGACAAATGGAAGAAGATTTTCTAAAGTTGGAACAGGGAAATGGAACAGTTCGGGAGTATACCGAGAGATTTATTGAATACTCTCGATTTGCTGAACACTATGTTTCAACATAATCCAGGAAGATAGAAAGGTACACATGGGGTTTGAAACCCTCCATTAGGGAGTTTGTTATTGCCATAAACCCCAATACTTTTTCACTTATGGTAGATGCGGCCAAAGTGACTGAACGAAATAAGAACCTACAGCCAGAAGGAAAAATTATAGAGAAAAGAAGGTGGGCGGGGCCTTCATCAAATTTTCTAAGGCCGAAAACTATAAGATATGATAACAGACCTGAGCAGAAGATAAGTGAGAAAGTCTGCTCACAATTCCGACAGGTTCATCAGGGTGAATGTAAGACGGACCCAAGAAAATGTTATAAGTGTGGTGAAACAGGTCATCTATCCAGAAGTTGCCCGGCTAACCGAAGGTGTTTTAACTGCAATTCTCCGGATCATATTCGACCAAATTGCCCATTATTAAGAACTCCGCAGTTAACAATGGGGAGTAACGCGTTGGGTACTCGGGGAAGATCTTCAGTAAACAGAGGAGGGCAAGGAGGAGCGCGGGGGCGGTCCTTCCAGATGACTAAGAACGAGGCAGAAGCATCACCTGATGTAGTAACAGGTATTTTCCTTCTGAATTCAATACATGCTAAGGTGTTATTTGACTCTGGTGCAACCTTTTCGTTTGTATCACCATTGTTTGCTCAAACTGCATGTCTGAATTCTGTGATACTTGATGATAAATTAGTAGTTGATACTGCTAATAGTCAGGAAACTGTTACTAGTGTGTTCAATAACTGTATTATTGTTATTGAGGGCTATGAACTTCCGATTCGGTTGTTTCCTATGTCGATAAAGGAATTTGATGTAGTGGTGGGTATGGACTAGTTGGCAAGGTATCAGGCTAATATTGTTTGTAATAAGAAAATGATCAGAATTACTCTGCCAGACCAATGAACCGTTGTTATTTATGGTGATCGTCAGAATCACCATACCAGTATTTTGACAATAATAAAAGCTCAAAAAAGCATTCGGAAAAGGTGCCAGGGATATTTGGCATACGTAATTGATATGAAGAAAGAGAAGACAAAAGAGGAATCGATTCTGATTGTTAACGAATATCCAGAAGTCTTTCCAGAAGACTTATCTAGATTACCACCAGATAGAGTAATTGAATTCCGAATTTATCTTGTACCAGGAGCTGCACCAGTAGCAAAAGCACCGTACCGGTTAGCTCCATTTGAATTGAAGGAATTGGTTGCCCAGTTGAAAGATTTAACTAACAAGGGATTTATTAGACCCATAACTTCACCTTGGGGTGCTCCGGTCTTACTTGTCAAAAAGAAAGATGGGTCTATGCGAATGTGTATAGATTATCGTGAACTAAATAAGTTCACAATCAAAAACAAATATCCTTTACCAATGATTGATAACTTATTCGATTAATTGGTTGGAGCAAGTTATTTTTCCAAGATTGATTTAAGGTCAGGGTATCATCAGCTCAAAGTTAGGGAAAAAGATGTTGCCACAACAACATTTAGAATTAGGTATGGGCATCATGAATTCTTAGTTATGCCATTCGGCTTAACTAATGCGCCCGCAACCTTTATGGATTTGATGAATAGGGTATGCAAGAAATATCTTGATAAATTCGTTATTGTATTTATTGATGATATTCTTATATACTCTAAGACTGAAAAAGAGCATGCGGAACATCTTCGTCTGCTATTAAAATTATTGAGAAGGGAAAAGTTGTACGCAAAGTTATCTAAATGTGAGTTCTGGTTAAGAGAAGTACAGTTCCTGGGTCATGTCATCTCAGAAGCAGGGGTAAAAGTAGATCCAGCGAAAATAGAAGCAGTTGCAAGATGGGAAGCTCCAAAAAATCCTTTTGAAGTCCGAAGCTTTTTGGAACTGGTCGACTATTACCGTAAGTTCATTCAGGACTTTTCTAAGATAGCTGTGCCATTGACCAAATTGACTCGGAAGAACATTAAATTCCAGTGGGAAGGAGAACAGCAAGAAGCTTTTCAACTGTTAAAATATCATCTTTGTAGTGCACCAGTATTAACTCTACCAGATGGATCTGAAGACTTTGTGGTTTACATCGATGCTTCAAAGTTAGGGTTAGGATGTGCTCTGATACAGAGAGGAAAAGTGATTTCTTATGTGTCAAGACAGTTGAAAAGACCACGAGAAGCAGTATCCAATGCATGACATGTAATTAGCTGCAGTGGTGTTTGCTCTGAAAATTTGGAGACATTATCGTCTGGGAACAAAGTGTTAGATTTATATTAATCATAAAAGTTTGCAACATTTGTTTAGCCAGAAAGAATTAAATATGCGACAACGTCGGTGGATTGAACTGGTTAATGACTATGATTGTGAAATCCTCTACCACCCGGGGAAAGCTAACATGGTGGCTGATGCTTTAAGCATGAAAGAAAAGAGTGGAACCATTAAAGCTGTGGCAATGAGAATGAATTTGATCCCTGAAATTCATAAGGAAATACAAAAATGTCAACAAGAAGCTATAAAAGAAGAATTTGTTAAGACATAAAAGTTGGGTAAGATAATTTCAACTTTGAAACAAAATGACGAAGGACTAATGTGCTTTCAAGGGCGTATTTGGGTACCATGTTTTGGAGATATCCGAAACACTATATTAAATGAAATCCATAAGTCCTGATACTCTATTCATCCAGGCACCAATAAGATGTATAAAGATTTGAAACCTTTTTATTGGTGGCCCGGATTGAAGAAAGACATAGCTAGATGTGTGGAACAATGTCTGACATGTTTACAGGTTAAGATTGAACATCAGAAGCCGTATGGAAGTCTTCAATCTTTAGAGATACCTGTATGGAAATGGGATCACATTACAATGGATTTCGTCATGAAATTACCTTGAACTCCAAAAGGGTATGACGCGATCTGGGTAATTGTTGATCGTCTGTCTAAATCTGCGCATTTTTTGCCAATAAGAGAGAAGTACTCTTTAGAAAAGCTCACAGATTTACATCAAAGAAATTATGACCAGACATGGTGTTCCATTATCTATTATTTATGATAAAGATAGTCGGTTTACTTCAAAGTTCTGGGAAGGATTGCAGAAAGCTTTGGGGTCTGAAATCCGACTAAGTACAGCTTATCATCCGCAGACTGATGGGCAGAGTGAAAGAACTATCCAGACTCTCGAAGATATGTTGAGAAGTTGTATTATTGACTTCGGGGGATCATGGGAAGATCACTTGCCATTGATAGAGTTTGCATATAACAATAGTTACCATTCCAGTATCCAAGCGGCACCGTATGAAGTGCTGTATGGATGTAAATGCCGAATGTTGTTGTGTTGGAATGAGGTGGGTGAAAAACAGCTAACGGGTCCTGAAAATTTTCAAGAAAGTTCTGAGAAGATCGAACAGATCCGCGAAAGAATCAAAACAGCACAAGATCGCCAGAAAAGTTATGCTAATAATCGCCGAAAGTCGATTGAATTTGGTATAAGTAATTTTGTGATGTTAAAAGTTTCGCCATGGAAAGGCGTCGTCAGATTTGGAAAGAAGGGTAAGCTCAGTCCGAGGTATGTGGGGCCGTTCAGAATATGTAAGCAAATTGGACCAGTAGCATATCAGTTAGAGCTACCAGAACAACTTTGTCTGATTCACAACACTTTCCACATGTCGAATCTGCAGAAATGTTTGGCCGATCTAAGTCTAGCTATACCGCTGCCAGAGGTTAAATTAGACAGTAAGCTAAACTTTGTGGAAACACCAAAAACTGTAATTGACCAAAAGATAAGGGTATTGAGAAACAAAGAGATAAGTCTAGTTAAGGTTCAGTGGAAGTTTCACAAAGGACCAGAAGCGACATGTGGATTGGAGTAAAAAATGAGATCAGAGTACCCTTGGCTCTTCGATTAAAGGAATTCCGGGACAGAATTCTTTTGGTTGTCACCTGAGGTAATGAATATGTGATTATTTGTTATATATGATTACGTGAGAGCATGATAAATTGATACATTTGACCATGCTAGTATGTGAAAATGTGTATAATGTAAATGCATGAATATGTGATTATGTGTATATGTGGATACACATGTATGTATGATATATGTATATGTGTGTGTGTGTGATATGCATGCATGTATGTGCATGTATGCATAAGTGTATATATATATATGTGTGTGTGTGTGTTGTTATTTGATGGTAGTATGAACGCATACATGAAAGAAGGCTACGGTAGCCGCCTCACCTTCTTTTGGAAAGTATATAAGGAGGGTTTTAGGCCTCCATCTCTTTCTTCTTACCATTTATCAAAAGTGAGTGTGCGATTTAAGAAGAAGAAGTGTTGACCGGACTTTAATCCAAGCTTTTCAAAAGATTGTTTTGCAAAAGGCTTCCAAGTGAATGGTTTAAATTGCTTTAAAACCTCTTTACAATTGCATAAATTGATTAAATAACTTTTATTTTAACTTGTTGAATGTTGTCCGGATTAGACTAAACCGGACAAGGGTTGGGCGGTTTAAGCCCTAAACCGGACAAGTGTTAAGCGGTTTAGTTTTAAACCGGTCAAGCATTGAGCGATTTATGAATATGGAAATTATGTTTAACATTTTGAACGGAGAAATAGGAATACGACTAAATGGTGACCGGTTTAGTTAAATCGGATG
>NC_037532.1:21791023-21829353 GCF_001531365.2 Cynara cardunculus var. scolymus | reverse complement strand
ACTATTATATCCTTTAAGATTACCGTGATTTTGAAATCTTTATTTCTTTGTGATTTAAAAATTTAGAATCACGGTTCTTAAATGGAAATCGTAGTCTGGATGTTATAAAAGAGGAGATAATAGGTTTGGCCTTAAACTTTGATTTAACCATATTTGATTCAAGAGGTTTAAAAGTGGTATTCTGATAATTGATTAATGTTAACTTATCTTGTTTGATATAATGTTTACAAGTAAATATTATCGGCTTGAAAAGAGAAAGATATTGACATTATGCTTCTACTTGTTTATATATTTGTGATATATATAAAAGTTGTTTTATTTAAAATTTTTGGTGATTTTCACCCTGCAATGACATTAATAGGGTAACTCACTAGACCTTTCGGTCTAACCCTCGTTTTGTGATTTTAAATATGAATTGCAGAAGATGCGGACGGTAAGGGAAAGGGAAAAATGTGATATTTTCCTATATACATGAAGATTTGTCTATGATATATAGTTTTGATTGATGAACGTTGATTTGTACAAGAAATGTATTTTGAATTTTGGACCATGTATTTTGTACTGGTAGATTATTGTACTAAGGGACCAATGTGGTGTATAAACATGTATTTCTTATATATGAAGTATATGTTACATGCAATGTGTGGAATTTGGGATGTTACATCCGGAAATAGAGGACGGGGAAGACCAAGAGGTCGAGGTAGAGGGAGAAATCAATCTCAAGGAAGGGGTTGTACCGAAATTCATTCTGAACATGAAGAATTCCATTCTGGGAATGTTCAGAGAAGATCGGTGCCACACCCAGAATATGTGACTAGGGATATGTTGGCAGAGGAAATGGGAAAGTTGCGAGAAACTCTAACATCTATCATGGGAATGTCAGCCAGGGTGGAAACAGAGAGAATAGAAGTTCATCCCCTTAATACCGATTACTCATAACAAGGAGGGAGATATTAAAATGTTTTTGGCATGCAAGCCACCAACATTTTCTGGAGAAAGGGATCCAGTAAAAGCCATGTGCTGGATCAAAGAAATGGAATCTGTGTTTAATACCATTCGGTGTCCGGAAACAGATAAAGTTCGATTTGCTGTTTCCGTATTGAAATCAAATGCTTTGTTTTGGTGGGAAGTTGAGTCATTGGCCAGGACGGATGTTTTACAAATGTTATCTTGGATAGAATTTGTTGAACGATTCAATAATCAGTTTTGTCCTAAAACAGCAATGAGACAAATGGAAGAAGATTTTTTGAAACTGGAACAGGAAAATGGAACAATTCGGGAGTATACTGAGAAATTCATTGAATACTCTCGGTTTGCCGAACACTATGTTTCATCTGTATCTAGGAAGATAGAAAGATATATCTGGGGTTTGAAACCCTCAATCAGGGAGTTTGTAATTGATATGAACCCCAATACCTTTTTATTGACGGTAGATGCAGCCGAAGTAACAGAAAGAAATAAGAATCGGCAATCAGAAGGAAAGGTTGCGGAAAAGAGGAAATGGGAAGGGCCTTCGTCTAATTTTTGAGGGCCAAAAGCAGTAAGATATGATAACAAATCTGAGACGAAGATAGGTGAGAAAGTATGCTCACAATGTCGACAGGTTCATCATGGTGAATGTAAGATGGACCCCAGAAAGTGTTATAAATGTGGCGAATCGGGTCATTTGTCAAGGAGTTGCCCAACTAACAGAAGATGTTTTAATTGTAATTTTCCAGATCATATTCGACCAAACTGTCCATTGTTAAGAACTCCACAGCTGACAATGGGAAGTAATGCGTCGGGTACTTGGGGAAGACCTACTGTGACAAGAGGAGGGCAAGGAGGGGCACGGGGGCAGTCCTTCCAGATGACAAAGAATGAGGCAGAGGCGTCACCAGATGTAGTAACAGGTACTTTCCTACTGAATTGTATACATGCTAAAGTGTTATTTGACTCTGGTGCAAACTTTCCGTTTGTATCACCACTGTTTGCTCAAACTGCATGTTTGAATTATGTGTTACTTGATGACGAATTAGTAGTTGATACTGCTAATAGTCAAGAAACTGTTACTAGTGTATTCAATAACTGTATTATTATTATTGAGGGTTGTGAACTACCGATTCAGTTATTCCCTATGCCGATGAAGGAATTTGATGTGGTGGTGGGTATGGACTGGTTGACAAGGTATCAGACTAGTATTGTTTGCAATCAGAAAATGATCAGAATTACTCTGCCAGATCAAGGAACCGTTGTTATTTATGGTGATTGTCAGAATCACCATACTAGTATTTTGACAGTAATGAAAGCTCAGAAAAGTATTCGAAAGAAGTGCCAAGGATGTTTGGCATACGTAATTGATATGAATAAAGAGAAAAGAAAAGAGGAATCGATTTTGATTGTCAATGAATATCTGGAAGTCTTTCCAGAAGACTTATCTGGATTACCGCCAGATCGAGTGATCGAATTTCGAATTGATCTTGTACCAGGGGCTGCACCAGTAGCAAAGGCACCATACCGGTTAGCTCCATCTGAATTGAAATAATTGATTGCACAGTTGAAAGATCTGACTGATAAAGGCTTTATTAGACCCAGCACTTTACCGTGGGGGTGCTCCGGTCTTATTTGTCAAAAAGAAAGATGGGTCTATGCGAATGTGTATAGACTATCGTGAACTGAACAAGTTGACAATCAAGAACAAGTATCCTTAGCCAATGATTGATGACTTATTTGATCAACTGGTAGGGGCAAATTATTTCTCCAAGATTGATTTAAGATCAGGATATCATCAACTCAAAGTCAGAGAAGAAGACATTTGCTACAACGGCTTTCAGAACTAAGTACAGGCATCACGAATTCTTAGTTATGCCATTCGGCTTAACTAATACGCCCGCAGCCTTTATGGATTTAATGAATATGGTATGTAAGGAATATCTTGATAAATTTGTCATTGTATTTATCGGTGATATTCTTATATACTCTAAGACCGAAGAGGAACACACTGAACATCTTCGTCTGATTCTGGAATTACTGAAAAGAGAAAAGTTGTACGCAAAGTTATCCAAGTGTGAGTTTTGGCTAAGAGAAGTCCAATTCCTGGGTCATGTCATCTCAGAAGCAGGGGTAAAAGTAGATCCAGCTAAAATAGAAGCAGTTGCAAGACGGGAAACTCTGAAAGCTCCTTCTGAAATCCGAAGCTTTTTGGGACTGGCAGGTTACTATCGTAAGTTCATTCAGAACTTTTCTAAGATAGTCGTGCTATTGACCAAATTGACTCGGAAGAACATTAAATTTCAGTGGGAAGAAGAACAACAAGAAGCTTTTCAACTATTAAAAGATCATCTTTGCAGTTCACCAGTGTTGACCCTACCAGATGGCTCAGAAGACTTTGTGTACAGTGATGCTTCAAAGTTGGGGTTGGGATGTGTTTTGATGCAAAGAGGAAAAGTGATTTCTTATGGGTCGAGACAATTAAAACATCAAGAGAAGCAGTATCCAACTCATGATATGTATGCATGAGTATGTATGTATGCATGAGTGAGAAAGTATAGCCGCCTTTCCACTTTTAGAAAGGGGTATATATATGAGACTAAAGGTTCAAGTAAAGGTTTCTGGTTTCTTTGGAAAGCTTGAGAGAATTGAGAGGCAGCTTGACCGAATTACTTGCATACTTAGAATCAAATTGGTTTGCATTTGCTAAATTTCAATAAGGTGCGTATTTTCTTAAAATCTCTTTAAATTTGCTTATTTGAAATTTGCAAAGAGTTTCTTTCAAAAGATGAGTGGTATAAACTGCTTTTAAACTCTTCATAGTTGTATAAATTGAATGTATAAACTTTTCATTTGATTTGAAAGTTAACCATAAAGGTGTTGTCCGGATTAGACTTAAACCGGTCAAGAGTCGGGCGGTTTAGTCTTAAACCGGACAAGGATTGGGAGACTTATACCATAAATCGAACAAGGTATAGGTGAGTTATAAATAAACCGCCTGGTGAATGTTGTCCGGATTAGACTTAAATCGGTCAAGAGTCAGGCGGTTTAGTCTTAAGTCGGACAAATGTTGAGCGATTTATGAATATTGAGATGATGTTAAATATTTTGAACGGAGAAGTATGAATACGACAAAAAGGTGGCCAGTTTATTTTAAATTGGACAAAGAGGCATAGTGTTGTCCGGATTTGTTATCCGGACAAAAGTGTTAGAAAAATTTGTACTAGAATGCTAAATCGGGCAAGTTTTGAGGAGTGTTGTCCGGATTTGTTATTCGGACAAGGATTGACCGGATTGTATTTTAACTTATCATTATTATTGATTTATTTTCAAAAAAATGGGGATTTGACAAAATAAATTTGATTTGAAATAATAATTCCATTGACTGCGGTCTATTCTATATGGAATGGTTTTGATGAGGAAATAAGGGTGGCATATCAAGGAGAGGTGTACCATGGGATAAGGGTGGCATATCAAGGAGAGGTGTACAATGAGATAAGAGTGGCATATCAAGGAGAGTTGTACATTTGGATATAAGGGTGGCATTTGTATATGTGTGTGTTACATAATATAACTTCTACTATTATATCTCTTAAGATTACCATGGTCTGGAATCTTTATTTCTTTGTGATTTAAAGATTTAGGATCAGGGTTCTTATTGGAAAATCATAGTCTGAATGTTATTGAGGAGAAGATAACAGGTTTGGCCTGAAACTTTGAATAAACCTTATTTGATTTGAAAGGTTTGAAAGTAGCATTATGATAAATTGTTTAGTATAAACCTCTTGGGACTTGATGTATTGTTCACAAACAGAGATTATTGGCTTGAAAAGTGAAAGGTATTCGTATTATGTTCTTACTTGTTCATATATTTGTGATATATATGAAAAGTTGATTTTCTTAAAAGTTTTGGTGATTTTCACCTTGCAATAACATAAATAGGGTATCTTACTAGACCTTTCGGTCTAACCCTTATTTTGTGATTTTAAATATATATTGCAGGAAGTGCAAAAGGTAAGAGAAAATGTAATAATTTCCCTATATGTTTATCTGCGTGAAGGTTGGCTGATGATATGTATAGTTTTGATAGATAAACTGGATTAGTGCAAGAATTGTATTTGGAATTTTTGGACCATGTATTTTGTACTGGTAGATTCTTGTACTAAGGGACCAATGTGGTGTATAAACATGTATTTCTTGTATATAAAGTACGTGTTACATGCAATGTGTGGAATAAGGTGTTACAATAAGAAGGATCAGACTTGGGCTAAGAGATTTGAAGAAGAAGGCTTAGAGCTTTGGGAGAAAGTATGAAGTGCCTATTCAGACTTAGTACTTCATGGTTGTTCTTCAGCTCTTGTATAGAATATCATGAGCATATGAGAACATGTGGCACAATCTTATTTGTTTGTATTTTACAATAATGTAACTTTAGTGTATTTTTGTACACTATAAATACTTTTCTAGAGAGTCTGTTAGAGAATCTTGTTAGATCTTTTGATGGTTAATCTTTTGTACTTAATAGAATATTCCTCTACCTAAGATTCTCTCTGTAATCATTCTAACCATTTTACTATCAATGATAGATGATAGTTGAGCCTCAATCTATGTTTACTACTTGGTAGTTGATTCTTATACGTTATCCTTCATTACATTGCTTGATTAAGTTTGTTTAGGATCCTACACCATTTATTCCAATAATGACAACAAATAAACTTAAATAAAGATGCAAACCACCAATAAGGGCTTTCACCATATTCAACTATCGTATCAGGCCAACCCAACAATATTCAAGGAACCTATAAGATTAACCAAGTGTTTAGGCCAAAGCCTACAATTTAGATATGGAACCGCAAGATGGAATTATCATAGTAAAATTCCATTTGTGCTCAAGACACCATAAAATACACACATCTTTACTTGAACTAACTCAATATGTGTTCCAATTTTTATATTTCCTAAAAATCACACAAAAGTGGTATTCAAGCTTTTTCCCAAATTCAACAACCAAAATGACCTAAAATTTACCCAAACTGCATTATTTTAGTAAATCAAAACATGTTGTTCGGAGTATCTATATATAAGTAGTTGCACATGTATAAAGCTTTAAAAATGAAGGATGAATTCACCTTGGTGGCGTTCTAGACAGAACCTAGAAAACCAATAAAGTTTAGATGAAGAGGAGAGCTTGAATCTTGACCCAAGCTTGTTTCCTTAACTTTTATGGATCCAAAATCCCCTTTAATGAGGATATAAATGCTCTCACATTAAATTTAAGAAGATAGAAGAAAGTAGGTGAAAGAAATGAGAAACCCTAGCAAAATCAACCTTAAACCACGACCTACACATTTGCAACGACCTACTTCGCGTGGGTAGTCGCCCACTCTTTTGGCCAACATTCCAGTGACTCATGTGACCATAATCGTAACCTAGGTTGTGTGGCTAGTCTCATGAACACCTGTTTTGCATGAAAATCCCAGTTGTCCCCTAACTCAGCATCCTCAAGCACAAGGCTTATGCAATACATAATTATAATATTTTTTTTCAATAAAGAAAGTTTGAAAGGGTTGAAATGACGGTTTTAAATATTGAAGGCGCTACAATCCTCCCAACCTTAGGAGTTATTTAGTCCTCGAAATCTAACCTCACTCAAATAATTGAGGGTAACGCCTCTTTAAATCGTCTTTGGCATCCTTGGTCACATTAGAGTCACGATGGTGCTTCTACTGCACCTTGACTATTATCATCTCTTTGTGGTGAAGATTATTTGACTTCCCTTAGAATTTTCTCTGGTTCTTCAACACAACGGTTGTTTTCATCCACCCAAATCTTCGATAGTTGAATCACACTCTCTTCTTCCGGCCAAACACTTGTGCAAGTAGCACATGTGGAAGGTAGGATGGATTTCGTCCATTTTAAGGGTAAGTCCAATCTGTACGCTTGTAGACCATCCTGACTCAATATAGTAAAACGTCCATTTAAATAAGGACTAAGTTTCTCGCGCTTCCCAAACCTAATGATGCCCTTCCAATGGGATACCTTCAACACTATATGATCACCCATTTGAAACTCAATCTGCAGTCTTTTCTTGTTAGCATAACTTTTCTGCCGATCTTGAGCCGCTCTCAAATACTCCCGGATTGACTTCACTATATCTCTCGTCCCTTGAATAATTTGTGGGAAAGTAATATACTTATCATCCACCTTCAACGTACATACAAAGTCCTAAATTTTCATCCATACAAGGATTTGATTGGAAACCTAATACTAGAATAATAATTGTTTTAGGCAAACTCCACAAAGGGTAGGTGAGAATCTCAGTTCTCGTCAAAGTCGATAACATACACACTCTAAGCATATATTCAAGAGTTCGAATGGTCCTTTTACTAGGGCTGCACATGGGTTGGGTTAGTCGGGTTGAAGACATTTGAAAAACACAACCCAATGTTTGTGGTTTGAAAAATCTCAACCCAACCCAAACAAAACAACAACCTAACCTAACCCAAACCATGTGGATTGGGTGGGGTTGAAACTCTTATACATCATTTTACAATAAAATCAAAATGAGAACATAGAATAAGGCTAACAGACTCAAAAAAGTTGAAGGTTCACATAAATAAGAAAGTAAAATTACGGTTGAAATTGTAATATATAATTTTGAATATATTTAATTATGGGTTGGCCTAATGTTTAATGTACATATAGTAATCAATAACTTAACAATCATATTAAATCCATAATATAGAAAGAAATCAGGTTCATCAAGGTTGGGTTCAAATTACCCTAATCTAATTCCAACCCAATAGATGCAGTTTAGCCTAATTTTATATCAACTATATGTCGGGGTACCTCGACTGGAGTTTTTTTGGGTTTTTCGGGTTGGGTTGTCCAATTTGGTATGTTTTTTGGGAACCCCTACCTTTCACTCTAATTGACGGTTTATGGATGGTACGATGTACTGAACTACAACCTCGTATCCAACTTTTTTCATAAGCTAGATGTGAAATGATTGTCTCGATCCAACATAATGAACAAAGGCACTCCATGTCTCGAGATAACCTCGTCGATGTACAACATTTCCAACCTACCTATTGGCAAGGTCTCTTGCATCGCTAAGAAGTAGGCATTCTTGGTCAATCGATCGACAATCACCTAACGGTGAGGTGGCCCTTCAAGGTCTTCGGTAGCTTAGTGACGAAGTTTATCGTGATGTGCTCCTATTTCCATTATGGTATCTCCAAGGATTGGAGGCTCCCGTATGTTTTATAGTTCTGAATTTGACTTGAAGGCAAGCCATGCATCTTTACACATAGTTGGCCACATCAAATTTCATGATCTGCCACTGGTAGTTTAGCTTCAAATACCTGTACATCTTCGTATTGCCAAGTGAAGAGAATATATGGATTTATGAGCCTCCTCTAATAGTAATTCCTGGATGCCGTCAACCTTGGGCACCCAAACGTGCACCTAAAAGAGTTTTACTCCTCGACAATCCTTCGTCAGGTGTAACGCTCCATTCCACACATATTGCATGTAACACATACTTCATACATAAGAAATACATGTTTATACACCACATTGGTCCCTTAGTACAAGAATATACCAGTAAAAAAATACACGGTCCAAAAATTCAAAATACAATTCTTGCACTAATCCAGTTACATTTATCAAAACTATACATGACGTCAACAATTCTTCATGTAGAAAAGCATATAGGAAAATTTATTACATTTTTCCCTTTCCCTTACCGTCAGCACATCCTGCAATACATATTAAAATCACAAAACGAGGGTTAGACTGAAAGGTCTAGTGAGTTACCCTATTTATGTCATTGCAGGGTGAAAATCACCAAAATCTTTAAGTAAAACAACTTTTCATATATATTACAAATATATGAACAAGTAAGAGCATAATGTCAATGCCTTTCACTTTTCAAGCCATTAATCTCTGCTCGTAACAATATATCAAAACAAGACATGTTTACATTAATCAATTATCAGAACGCCACTTTTAAACCTCTTGAATCAAATAAGGTTTAATCAAAGTTCTAGGTCAAACCTGTTATCTCCTCATCTATAACATCCAAACTATGATTTTCATTAAGAATCCTGATTCTAAATCTTTAAATCACAAATAAATAATGACTCCAAACCATGGTAATCTTAAGGGATATAACAGTAAGAGTTATATTACGAAATACACACACACAAATGTCACCCTTATATCCAAATGTACACCTCTCCTTGATATGCCACCCTTATCCCATGGTACACCTCTCCTTGATATGCCACCCTTATTTCCTCATCAAAATATTTCATAAAACAATTCCATATACAATAGACCGCAGTCAATGCAATTATTATCAGTTCCAATTCAATTTTTTGTTAAAATTCACATTTATTGATCCAAAAGAATCATATTTTGTCAAGATAATACTTAATCTGGTCAACCTTGTCCGAATAACAAATCCGGACAACACTTCCACAAATTGCCCGATTTATCACTTGACTCAAAACACAACCTTGTCCAGATAACAAATCCGGACAACCTTATTCACCATCATCTGATTTAACTAAACCGGTCACCACTTAGTCGTATTCCTACTTCTCCGATTAAAATAATTAACATAAACTCAAAATTCAAAAATCGCTCAATACTTGTCCGGTTTAAGACTAAACCGCTTAACACTTATCTGGTTTAAGTCTAATCCGGACAACATCCACCAGATGGTTCATTTATAATTCGTTCATGCCTTATCCGGTTTAGGGCATAAATCGCCCAACCCTTGCCGGTTTAAGACTAAACCTCGTCCGGTTTAAGACTAAACCTCTTAACACTTATCCGGTTTAAGTCTAATCCGGACAACATCCACCAGACGATTTAAACTTCAAACCAGATGAAAATTTTATACAAACAATTATGCAATTCGAAGAAAATTAAAACATTTAAAACCACTCACCTTATGCAGATCCTTTGAAAATCAGATGAGTTCAACTTCTTGAAATCAGGTAATATGAAATCCGGTCAACCTTTCTTTAAAATCACTCAATTCTTCAAAAATGGCCAAAAAAGATATGAGGGTTTCTCCCTCTTATTTATACTTACCAAATAAGGTAAGGCGGTTATACCGCCTTTACCATATATACATGCATGCCTCATAACCATTGCACATAGATCATGCATATATATATATATATATATATCATGCATAGACCTTGCCTCACCACACACATACATACATATATATATATATATACATTTCATATTTATGCATAAAATTTGTATACCCACATGATCAAATGTACAAATTTATCATGATGTCACATATGCACATAATAAATAATCACGTATAAGTTACCTCAGGTGATAACCAAGATACAGTTATCACATTATCCACCCCTCAAAAGAATTTCGTCCCGGAATTCCTTTAATCAAAAAGCCATGGGTATTCTGATCTCATTTTCGATTCCAATTCCCAAGTCGCTTCTACTCCTTTGTGAAACTTCCACTGAACTTTAACCAGATTGATCTCTTTATTTTTCAATACCCTGATCTTTAGTTCAATTACAGCTTCCGGTGTTTCCACAAAATTCAACTTACTGTCCAGTTTGATCTCTGGAAGCGGTACAGCTAGTCTTGGATCAGCTAAACAGTTCCGCAAATTTGATACGTAGAAAGTGTTGTGAATTAAACTCAATTCTTCTGGTAGCTCTAACTAATATGCCACTGGCCCAATTCGCTTACATATTCTGAATGGTCCAACATACCTCGAACTGAGCTTACCCTTCTTTTCGAATCTGATAATACCCTTCCATGGCGAAACTTTCAACATCACAAAATCACCTACACAAAATTCAATCGGCTTTCGACGATTATTAGCATAACTTTTCTTGCGATCTTGTGTTGTTCTGATTCTTTCGCGGATCTGTTCAATCTTTTCAAAAGTTTCTTGAACAATCTCAGGACCCGTCAATTGCCTTTCTCCAACCTCGTTCCAACATAACGGCGTTTGGCATTTACGTCCATACAATACTTCATACAGTGCCGCTTGAATGCTGGAATGGTAACTGTTGTTATATGCAAATTCTTTTAACGGCATGTGATTTTCCCACGATCTAATACAACTTCTCAACATGTCTTCGAGAGTCTGGATAGTTCTTTCATTCTGCCCGTCAGTTTGTGGATGATAGGTTGTGCTGAGTCGGATTTCAGATCCCAAAGCTTTTTGCAAACTCTCCCAGAATTTTGAAGTAAACCGACTATCTCTATCAGAGGTAATAGATAGTGGAACTCCGTGTCTAGTTACAATTTCTTTGATATAAATTTGTGCCAGCTTTTCTAAAGAGTAATTCTCTCTTATAGGTAGAAAATGCGCAGATTTAGATAGGTGATCAACAATTACCCAGATTGCATCGTATCCTTTTGGAGTTCGAGGTAACTTCATGATGAAATCCATTGTAATGTGATTCCATTTCTATACAGGTATCTCCAAAGATTGAAGGCTTCCATACGGCTTTTGATGTTAAATGTTAACTTGTAGACATGTCAGACACTGTTCCACATATCCGGCTATGTCTTTCTTCAATCTAGGCCACCAATAAAAAGGTTTTAAATCTCTGTACATCTTATTGGTACCTGGATGAATAGAGTATTGGGACTTATGACTTTCATTTAGTATAGTGTTCTGGATATCTCTAAAACACGGTACCCAGATTCGCCCTTGAAAGCACATTAGTCCTTCGTCGTTCGGTTCCAAGGTTGAAATTATCTTACCCAACCTTTCTGTCTTAACAAATTCTTCTTTCATAGCTTCTTATTGACATCTCTGAATTTCTTTACGAATGTCAAGGACCAAATTCATTCTCATTGCCGCAGCTTTAACGGTACTGCTCTTTTCTTTCCTACTCAAAGCGTCATATACCACGTTGGCTTTTCCTGGATGGTAGAGGATTTCACAATCATAATCATTTACCAATTCAATCCACCGACGTTGTCGCATATTCAATTCTTTTTGGTTGAACAAATGTTGCAAACTTTTGTGATCAGTATAAATCTGACATTTTGTTCCCAGAAGATAATGTCTCCAGATTTTCAGAGCAAACACCACTGCAGCTAATTCCATATCATGGGTTGGATATTGTTTCTCATGATCTTTCAATTGCCTTGACGCATAAGAAATTACCTTCCCTCTCTGCATCAAAACATCCCAATCCTAACTTTGAAGCATCACTGTATACCACAAAATCTTCGGATCCATCAGATAAGGTTAACACCGGTCCACTGCAAAGATGATCTTTTAATAATTGAAAAGCCTCTTGTTGTTCTCTTTCCCACTGAAATTTAATGTTCTTCGGAATTAATTTAGTCAATGGCACGACTATCTTACAAAAGTCCTGAATGAACTTACGATAGTAACGTACCAGTCCTAAAAAGCTTCAGACTTTAGAAGAAGTTTTCAAAGCTTCCCATCTTGCAACTGCTTCTATTTTAGCTAGATCCACCTTCACTCCAGCTTTGCATATGACATGACCCAAAAATTGAACTTTCCTTAATCAGAACTCACATTTACAACTTGGCATACATCTTTTCCTTTTTCAACAATTCCAGTATCAGGCGAAGATGTTACGCGTGCTCTTTTTCAGTCTTAGAGTATATAAGAATATCATCGATAAATACAATAATGAATTTATCAAGATATTTCTTACATACCCTATTCATTAAATCCATAAAGGCTGCAGGTGCATCAGTTAAGCCGAATGGCATAACTAAAAATTCGTGATGCTCGTACCTAGTTCTGAAAGTTGTTGTAGCAATGTCTTCCTCCCTGACTTTGAGCTGATGATACCCTGATCTTAAATCAATCTTGGAGAAGTAACTTGCTCCCACCAGCTGATCAAACAAATCATCAATCCTTGGYAAAAGATATTTGTTTTTTATTGTTAACTTGTTTAGTTAGCGATAGTCAATACACATTCGCATAGACCCGTCCTTCTTCTTGACAAATAAGACCGGAGCACCCCAAGGTGAAATGATGGGTCTAATAAATCCCTTATCAGTCAGATCTTTCAACTGTGCAACCAATTCTTTCAACTTAGATGGAGCTAATCGGTACGATGCCTTTGCTACTGGTGCAGCTCCTGGTACGAGATCAATTCGAAATTCAATTACTCGATCCGGCGGTAATCCAGATAATTCCTCTAGAAAGACTTCTGGATATTCATTAACAATCGGAATTAATTCTTCTTTTCCTTTTTCTTTCTTCATATCAATTACGTATGCTAAACATCCCTGACACTTCTTTCGAATACTTTTCTAGGCTTTCATTACGGTCAAATACTAGTATGATGATTCTGACAATCACCATAAATAACAACGGTTCCTTGATCTGGCAGAGTAATTCTGATTATTTTCTGATTGCAAACAATACTAGCCTGATACTTTGGCAACCAGTCTATACCCACCACTACATCAAATTCCTTCATCGGCATAGGAAATAACCGAATCGGTAGTTCACAGCCCTCAATAACAATAATACAATTATTGAATACACTAGTAACAGTTTCCAGCTATTAGCAGTATCTACTACTAATTCGTCATCAAGTAACACAAAATTCAAGCATGTAGTTTGAGCAAATAATGGGGATACAAATGAAAAGTTTGCACCAGAGTCAAATAACACCTTAGCATGTATTGAATTTAGAAGGAAAGTACATGTTACTACATCTAGTGATGCCTCTGCCTTGTTCTTTGTCATTTGGAAGGACCGTTCCCGTGCCCCTCATTGCCCTCCTTTGTTTACTGTAGGTCTTCCCCGAGTACCCGACGCATTACTCCCCATTGTCAGTTGTGGAGTTCTTAACAATGGACAATTTGGTCGAATATGATCTGGAGAATTGCAATTAAAACACCTTCGATTAGTTGGGCAACTTCTGGACAAATGGTCTGCTTCACCACACTTATAACACTTCCTTGGATCCATCTTACACTCACCCTGATGAACCTGTCGGCATTGTGTGCAAACTTTCTCACCGACCTTCTGATCAGTTCTATTATCATATCTCACAGTTTTCGACCCTCGAAAATTCGATGAAGACCCCTCCCACTTTCTTTTCTCTACAATTTTTCCTTCTGACTGTCGATTCTTATTTCGTTCTGTCACTTCAGCCGCATCTACCGTCAATGAAAAGGTATTGGGGTTCATAGCAATAACAAACTCTCTGATTGAGGGTTTCAAACCCCAAACGTACCTTTCTATCTTCCTGGATTATGTTTAAACATAGTGTTCGTCAAATCGAGAGTATTCAATGAATTTCTCAGTATACTCCCGAACCGTTCTATTTCCTTGCTCCAACTTCAAAAAATCTTCTTCCATTTGTCTTACTACTGTTTTAGGAAAAAATTGATTCTTGAATCGTTCTACAAACTCTGTCCAAGATAATGTCTGTAAAACATTCGTCCTGGCCAATGATTCAACTTCCCACCAGAACAAAGCATTTGATTTCAATACTGAGACTGCAAACCTAACTTTATCTGTTTCCGGACACCGAATGGTGTTGAACACAGATTCCATTTCCTTGATCCAGCACATAGCTTTCACCGGATCCCTTTCCCCAGAAAATGTTGGTGGCTTGCATGCCAAAAACATTTTAATATCTCCCTCCTTGTTACGGGTAACCGGTACCGAGGGATGAACTTCTATTATCTCTGTTTCCACTCTAGCGGGTACTCCCATAATAGATGTCAGAGTTTCTCGTAACTTCCCCATTTCTTCTGCCAACCTAGTCACATATTCTGGGTGTGGCACTGACCTTTCCTGAACATTCCCATAATCGAATTCTTCATGTTCAGAATGAACTTCGGTCAGACCCCTTCCCTGAGACTGACTTCTTCCTCTGCCTCGTCCCCTTGGTCTTCCCCGACCTCTATTTTCGGACATGCTAGTCGGAAGATTAACGGGTGATTCTTCCCTTTCCTCAGACTCTAGTCGAGCGGTTCTTTCAGATCTTCGAGTTCGGCTAGACATCTACAGATTTTAGTGTTAATAATCACGTATTCACATTCCCAAATATAATGAAGTATTCAAGTTCAGATATATACCTGTAAATTCATAATTACACTGGCCAGATGTAACTAAAATTTACCTTACACACTGTTCTTGCAACCCATCATATTTCTTTCAACCCATCATATTTCTTTCATACTGTTGAATACCTAAATCCCTTAAACTCAGGCTCTGATACCACTTTATGTAACGCCCCATTCCACACGTATTGCATGTAACACATACTTCATACATAAGATATACATGTTTATACACCACATTGGTCCCTTAGTACAAGAACCTACTACTACAAAATACACGGTCCAAAAATTCAAAATACAATTCTTGCACTAATCTAGTTACATTTATCAAAACTATACATGCCATCAATAATTCTTCATGTAGATAAGCATATAGGGAAATTTATTACATTTTTCCCTTTCCCTTACTGTCAGCACTTCCTGCAATACATATTAAAATCACAAAACGAGGGTTAGACCGAAAGGTCTAGTGAGTTATCCTATTTATGTCATTGCAGGGTGAAAATCACCAAAACCTTTAAGTATATTTTTTTTTCATATATATTACAAATATATGAACAAGTAAGAGCATAACGTCAATGCCTTTCACTTTTCAAGCCATTAATCTCTGCTCGTAAACAATATATCAAAACAAGACAAGTTTACATTAATCAATTATCAGAACGCCACTTTTAAACCTCTTGAATCAAATAAGGTTTAATCAAAGTTCCAGGTCAAACCTATTATCTCCTCTTCTATAACATCCAAACTATGATTTTCATTAAGAACCTTGATTCTAAATCTTTAAATCACAAAGAAATAAATATTCCAAGCCACGATAATCTTAAGGGATATGATAGTAAGAGTTATATTACGAAATACACACACACAAATGCCACCCTTATATCCAAATGTACACCTCTCCTTGATATGCCACCCTTATCCCATGGTACACCTCTCCTTGATATGTCACCCTTATTTCCTCATCAATATATTTCATAAAACAATTCCATATACAAATCTGGACAACCTTATTCACCATCATCCGATTTAACTAAACCGGTCACCACTTAGTCGTATTTCTACTTCTCCGTTTAAAATAATTAACATAAACTCAAAATTCATAAATCGCTCAATACTTGTCCGGTTTAAGACTAAACCGCTTAACACTTATCCGGTTTAAGTCTAATCCGGACAACATCCACCAGACGGTTTAAACTTCGAACCAGATGAAAATTTTATACAAACAATTATGCAATTCAAAGAGAATTAAAACATTTAAAACCACTCACCTTATGCAGATCCTTTGAAAATAAGATGAGTTCAACTTCTTGAAATCAGGTAATATGAAATCCGGTCAACCTCTCTTTAAAATCACTCAATTCTTCAGAAATGACCAGAAAAAGATATAAGGGTTTCTCCCTCTTATTTATACTTACCAAATAAGGTAAGGCGGCTATACCGCCCTTACCATACATACATGCATGCCTCATAACCATTGCACATAGATCATGCATGTATATATATATATATATATCATGCATACACCTTGCCTCACCACACACACACACACATACACACACACACACACACATATATATATATACATATACATTTCACATTTATGCATAAAATTCGCATACCCACATGATCAAATGTACAAATTTATCATGTTGTCACATATGCACATAATAAATAATCACGTATAAGTTACCTCAGGTGATAACCAAGATCCAGTTATCACATTAGGAGATCTCATTGTTTCCACATAACTTCACCTTTGAATTTTCTTACAACAACGATTCAAGTTGAGCTAACTTGATTTTCTTGATCAAACTTGACACCATGTCGATTTTTGATAATATAGCCTTAACCGCTCCACTATATTCCTTTCAGCTTAATGCACCTGCTATAGTGTTCGCCTTACCTGGATGGTAAAGTGATTCACAGTCATAGTCTTTGAGCAACTCTAACTGGTCGACGTTGCCGCATGTTGAATTATTTTTGGTCGAACACATATTCAAACTTTATGGTTTATGTACAAGGTACATCTCATGCCATATAAATGATGAGGCCATAACTTCCGCTAGTTCCAAATCATTAAGTTGGGTAATTATTCTCATGCTCCTTGAGTTGTCTCGATGCATAGGCGATCACATTTCAGCGTTGTATCACAATGCACCCTAAACCCTTCTTTTTAACACATCAATATAAACTATAAAATCCTCAGATTCTTCAGGTAAGGATATCATTGTATTTTCATACAAAACCTTTTGTAAATCCCGGAATGATTTCTCTTGGGCTTCAGTACATGAAAATTTCACATTCTTCTTCGTTAGAGTCGTCAGTGGAGAGACAATTTTTGAAAAATCCTGATTGATTCTTCGATAATAACCCGCTAATCCCAAAAGCTTCGGATTTCGGTCAAGCTCTTTGGGGTCTCCTAATTCATCATGGCCTCGATCTTACGCGGGCCAATTTTTACCTCTTCAGTCACTATATGACCCAAAAACTAAACTTCTTTCAACCAAAAGTCGCACTTGGAGAATTTAGCGTACATGGATCATCAACTAATTAGATTGAGAATTATCGAATCTTTCATCCGGTTTACATTAGAATTATCGGATCTTTCATTCTTCCATAATACAATCGTAACGTTTTCATTATATTTATCGGGTTAACTAAACAACACTTGAACATGTTCAAAATGAAACCAGGAAGCCATGTGTCCCCGTGTTTTGGTTCATCAGAGATGTCCCATTTTGGAGGTTGATGAAATCGGATTGAAAGATTTTCCAAGACTATCAACCAGTAAACCTATGAATAGAAACATCATAAAATACATTTCATGAATCATGAGGAAATACAAATGTTAGATCAAGAACTTGCCTCTGGATGTTGGACAAAGAACTTTTGAAATTGTTTAAAACTTGTTATAGGATAGTTGTAAGTTGCTCCTAGAGGCTGTCGACCATGAGTTTCCATAATTCTCCCTAAGTTTGTTCAGCTAGAATCGATGCTAATCTGCAAAAAGAACCGAGAGTTTGTTACGGTAAAAGATTGGTTCTTGAAAAATAAGAAACAATCACATCATCACACCACAATTGGTTCTTATATAAAGTCCTTAAAGAAAATAAAGATCTTTTGAAAAGAAGGATTTCTGGAAAACCATCTTCAATTGCATGTTATTTCACCTAATTCATTTACAATCAACCAAAATTTACTACTCTAAATTGCACCATGATATCTTCCACCAAGGCTTTAGAAAATCCTCTTTGGAAAGGAAAAACCATCTTCAAATGCACATTATTTCAACTTTATAAAATAATTTCTAGGTGTAGACTATTCTATAAACTTTGGACAAGATCTATAATCTTGGTAATTCTACTTACATGTCGTTTGTTAGCTCTTAGTAAAATGTTTATTGGTAAGATTCAACACTTTTACTTAACTTATCCGATAAAATTTTAAACTATTAAAATGACATATATGCACATTTTTATCAGATAAACGTAAATGGGTAAGAGTCATTGAGCTTATGATGTTGTTTCTTCAAAAGATCGCATTCTTTCCTCTCAGGCTTTTTTGAAAAAGTAATTTTATGAATCCCACAAGTTCTCATAAAATTTGTTCCATTTTTATTTCTCGTCGTATTGCAAGGGTACATAACTAGTTAAAGAGTTACCCAAAATCCTATTTTTTTCATTTTTAAAGAATCTGGAGATGCTTTTATTAATTAGTGCAAAATGCAAGAAATAATTTTTCCTATTATAGCATGTACTTTTAGTTATTCTTATTACAATTGTACTTCGAAATTATTTTTTATCAAGACATTGTACTTTTAAAAATTTACCTATCATAGTAATGGGTAACGGGTTACCTTTTAAACCGATCATCCTTATTATTTATTTTGCTTACATGCACAATTAGTGCTACATGGCTGCATATGTGTAATAATCCGATACAAAAATAAAACAAAAGATAAATCCTTGGATGACTTCTCAGTGACATTATTTTTTATCAAGCTTGTATTCTCTCTATCTTAGTCTAGGTTTACCTTCTTGAAATATTGACTCGTGCAAACCCTTTAATTCTACATATGTTTCACATGGTGTGGTCTTTTTGAAATCTTGCCAGATTTATTCTTGAGGCTATGTTTGGTACATGAGACGGGACAGTATAGGATGGGATAAAACTCACTGTCCCATGTTTGGCCCAGCATGGGACAGAACAAGAACTCACTGTCCCACGTTTAGCGCGACATGGGACAAAGACAAGAATTGGGGCAAGGTGGGACAACATAGGACAAAAGATGTTTTTTCTTGTTCCACTAAAATAGGTGGAACAAGATGGGACAAGAATGAGATAAAAACTAAAATATTTTTAATCTACCCCAGTTTGATATATAATCTTAATATGGTCTTTGTTTTAATGGTCATCACTGATAGTTTCGGCCGCCGCCACCACAAACGATCACCTCCACATCCTCTTCCACTACAACAACATCCTCCACCCCCTCCACAACCACCGACCACCATCGTCAATCACCACCTCTATCATAGTCGACCACCGACCACCACCGTTCATTGCCACCAGCACTACTGTCATTCGCCACCTCCAACTCCTCATTTATTACAACAACCTTCTTCACCACCTTCACAACCACCGATTACCACCGTCCATTGCCACCTTTACAACCACCATCGGCCATCGACCACCACCAATTACCACCAACACTACCACGTTGGTCACCTCCAACTCCTCATATACTGCAACACAATCCACCATCTTTACGTCCTCTATTACCACTATTGTCCACCAACCACTGCTGCCTCTATCTCCATAACCACCATCAGCCACCAACTACCACCGCCCATCGCCACTACTACCATCGGCCACCACCACCTCCACCATAACCAAAACCACCACCACTACTACCATCAATTATATCAAAAAATTTATTCAAATTTGGTACCATTATATATGTATGTATTCTTTTATATGAAAATTGTGTAAAAACATTTATAAATTAAATTATCTAATTATTTACTTTATTTGTGTTAATTATAACTATAATATAATATTTAAAATCATCAAATAACTTTTGGGGTAACTTGTCTAGTTCTGTTACATCCAGTCCTTGTCGTACCAAACACCAGACATTCACTTATTCTATCCAGTCCTGTCCAGTCCTACCCTCTTGTTTTGTTTTGTTTTGTCCTGTTCAATCATATATGCATACCAAACGCTCGTTTGTCTGTAGGAAGGAAGCATCAGCTAAAGGAAGATGCACTAAAGATAGAATTTTGAAGCATTATAGCCTAAAGAATCATATATTAGATGATCATGTTATTTAGTGTTTATTGCATACAAAATTTAAAAAAAATTCAAAATTATTCTTCTTACATTCACCAAGGTCTTTGTACCTCAATCACCATAAATGATTCATGGTCGTGGTGTCCATGCTCATCCCTCTTGCATAAAAGCAATAGGGGATTTTAATAAAACTATTGACCGATACGAAGGCTTGTCAATCCCTTTTGATCTTGGTATCATTTTTTTGGTCGCTAAAAATAAAGATGTGGACGATGACCATCCACTCAATAGTATGACATTTCACACCATCTGCTATCGATGGTTCTCATTTCTTCATGAAACCACCAACTCCCTTATTCAATTTTTTGATATCCACATGTTTTTTGGTAAATTTTGTACGTGTGAAAGTATTTTTAAAATTAAAAAATTAATGTGTTTTATTATAATTAAAATTACATTTTCTTCCAAAAATACATTATAAAATTATTTGAAAATACACTTATTCGTCATCGGTTAACCATGTCAGATTGATTTGAAGAGTTCCAGTCTCTTGAATTCTTCTAATAGCCTCTTGGTCATTAAGATCATCAATGTAGAGTTCCTCACCATCGTCATATTGTGAGTAAGTACCGTTGGTACCGGTAGTTGGTGGTGTGCTTAGTCTCATGGCGATCTAATTTTCCTCCAAAGCTTCAATCTCCACCTCTAACGATGTCGTGTGTTGAATTCTATCAACGCTATCCAAGTATTCCTTCAAATAGATGCAACACTCCATGAACTCCGGGTTTAGTCTTGTGTGGCATATCGAAATGATCCCGCCACTAAGAGAAAAAGCGGACTCCGAAGTTACAGTACTAGCTTGGATTGTTAGTATATCATGTGCCATGCATGCCAAAATCGAGGTTGCTTTTGTTTCCAAGAATTTAATAGATCAATTTTTTTAAATCTTCGACATCATTTACGGGGCATGCGACCATAAAGTTAGTATGCACATACATATCCCAAATCGTTATCAAATTTACTTTTTTTACTTGATTCATTTAAAACCTCGTTCATTAAATTAATTATCAACTCTTTCCGACTTTGGTCATGACCACTAGAAGAACTAGAACCTACAAATCCACGACTTAAAGAGCTTTGTTGTTGGTTTCCTCCCCCATAAAAATGTTTATAATGATCAAATAAATCTTGGAAATTATGATTAAACAAACGTTTTTGTTCAATTTTAAAAGAATTATCCGTAGTTGTACCTAAACCAAAGGTCACACATATTTGTGTAATTAAAACTTCAACACCAATAACATTTAAATACGAGTTTAACGTCATAGCATAGAGAAAAACAAATAGATGCTCATAAAATATTTTAACATTTTTTTTTCATTGAACTCATCAACCTTCCCCAATCGTGATGGTCTTCGTATTGTGCAATCTTACTTTGCCAAAATATATAATTGATTTAAAAGTAAAGACTTGTTGTATAATAAATACCGAATAAAAATGTTGTCGCATTTTTAAAATAACCTAAAATATTATACAATCCTTCAACCACGGGCCAATCAAGATTTCCAATAAAATTTTGTGGGTAATGGTATTGTCGCATTTGTTGCATTTCACCTCGACACATTTTCCACATTTTAATTGCATCACGTCTAAGGGTTTGACGACATACTGGCTTGTATCGTGGTTGTAGTGGTTTTTGGATCAACTTCGTAAAGTAAGGGTTGTCGAAATGTCCAAAAGACAACCCGACTTGAATAACACATTATGTTATCATTTCTCAGTTCAACTTGACATCATAGGACCATGTTTGACCTTGAGTGTCAAGTATCGGTTGGCTTGAATCGCCCCCCGACCTTAAACCGGGCACGTTTTTTCGATGTGCCACCTTAAAGTAGAATGTCCTTCCTATGTAAGGAGAGCTTGGCATATTTTTCATGTGCATTTTTTCCCCATTCGTGAGGACCACCAAGTTGTATGAATTTCAAATCTCGGACTTTTGTCCGTGTTCGGGGAGAACTTGAGCAACTTGTTCATTTGATGCATCTTGTTGTTCACCGGTCATTTTGTAAGACAAAGAGAGAAAGAAATGAGAATTAAGAAGTGGAAGCGATAAACGAATACGAGTCGAAGTCACAAAATATAGCGAGAAACCGAGAATTGTGAACGTTTTTTTTGCGTTTGTAAGTTGGTATATACAAATTTCAACCATGACACTTATATGGAGTGTTTAGAAGGCAAAAACGACAAAAAAGGGTCACCAAACGGTCATAAAACGGCTATAAAACGGCTAGTATTTTTGAAAAATCGGGCCAGGCCGGGCCGGTCCATAACCGGTCCTAGTCGGTCTCGGTCCCTCAAAACACCCCAAAACATGAACCGGTCATGGTTCCAGTCCTATAACAGGTTCTTACCTGTCCTGGCCTGAGCCGGTCCTTTGTCGGTCCCGGTTCTGATCCTCCAATGATCCCGGATCAGGTCGGGCCGGTTTGACCATCACTAACAGCAACAGACAAAGTAGGGCGTGACGGCCCAACAAAGGCCCAAACGCGGTATTCGGTAATCGGTACTTGGTAACTAGAGGTGAGCAGCGGAAGAGGGTACCCGGCTATGGAACCGGAACCGATATGAGTGGTTTCGGTTCCTAAAATACGGAACCGATTGAGAATGGTTCCGGTTCTGGTTCTCAATTTTTCAGAACCGTTACCCGTCGGGTACCCGATATTTTTCAATAAAATAATAATAATTATTTTTGAACACCAAATTTACATTAGGTTTACATCTTGAAAGCACGCCGTCATCTTCATTCTTCATCTAAATTCTTCAKATAGAATGATTCATATTTTTTCAAATTGTGTGTTCACTTGGATTCATAGTATGTAATCGTTAAACTTTAAACATTTACTATTATAGTATGTAATTGTTAAAATTTGAACATTTTCTATTAGTCTATTATGATTTGTAATCGTTAAACAATATTTGTAACCATTATTCTGTATAATTTGTATTCTTACTTAGTTATTTAGTGTTTTGGCAATGTTTTATTTTTTATTTCTAAATAACAAAATTTTAATATTTTAGGAAGCGGGTACCCGAAACCAAAACCGGTTCCCAACAGTTCCGATTCCAGTTTCAAAAATTTAAGAACCGTTCTAACCGGTTTGGGTTCCGGTTCCGATAAAAAGACGGGTACCGCCTATGCTCACCCCTGTCGGTAACTCGGTACCTTCACCGTCCGCTACCCAAATTTCTTCGTCAAAAGATCTTTCCCCAAATCAAAATCAAAATCAAAATCAAAAGTTCTCTCTTCTCCTCTTTGAAACCCTAATTCTATTCCTCAAAACGTATCTCTCCGATCTCTATTCACAATCATCATACGATCTATGCCCCTTTCTTCCATACTTGTAGTCTTTTTCTCCCTCTAACCTCTCTCTTCGTCTGCTTACGATTTCTGCAATCGGTTCTTCGTCGCAGATCGTACCGAAAATTCAGAGATTTGTTTAACACCTGCTGTATTTCAGGTAAGTTTTTTTCGCTTGTTCATTTATTTATACATACAGAATCATAGACGCAGAGCAGTATGCGCATCGGATCGATTGATCTGTATGTGATTCGTTGCGGGGTATGGACATTTGAAAATAGGTTGATTCTTTTTACGTGTGACCGTAGTTCAATATATCAATCATCTTTGAAGTACTGCCTATTTAACTAAATCGGTCAATCGTGTTATGGTTATATCGTTTCTTCTAATTAACCTAGATATAGTTATATTATTTGACTATGTAAACCTGGGATTTGGGATCTTCCTTTTGTTATACGGGTCACTAAATCGGTCAATCGTGTTATGGTTATATCGTTTCTTCTAATTAACCTAGATATAGTTATATTATTTGACTATGTAAACCTGGGATTTGGGATCTTTCTTTTGTTATACGGGTCACTAACAGTCGATAGGATCTGTCTTTTGCCGTACGACCACAGTAATATATGTAATAGCCTATTAAACCTTCTAGAACTTGGGTACATGGAACTTTATCTAAGCTTTTATCGCATGCTGAAAATATAACCGTCTGTAGGTAGTGCCTCTTTCCAAGAAAGTTATATTTGATTGATTAAATTACTCAATTGCATGTTATGGAACTACTTTACATGCATATGATTGAGAACAGACGTTGGTTTTTGACAAGTCTTTTTCTATTTTGACAGGAATTTTTGTTTCTGAAAACAAAGTTGCAGAGTCTACTTTGCAATGGCATCTTTGGATATGTCCCTTGATGATAGGATAAAAAGCAGGCGCACTACTGATAGAGGTAGAGGGCGAGGTAAGGCCCGTAGGCGAGGACAAGGAGGGTCATTTGGTACCGGAAGACCCACAGGGCCACCTCGCAAAGGTCCCCTCAGGGTGAATGCTCGTCCATCAGCTTATACTATTGCCAAGGCAAGCCCACAATTATGGATTTCTTATTCATTTGATTGAGAATCTGATTTGAAACACAAACTTCAGGACGCCATAACATCTCTTTTTCAAATTCACACTTGAGGGGTATTTGACAGTATAGTGTTCATGGAGAAGTTCATTTTGGCTCCACCACAAAAGAATTGCCATCTTATGATGTTCATGGATCCTGATTATGAGTTGTTCTCAGGATTTTACGACGAATTACTTGATGATTTCGGATATTCTATGGTGGCTTCTTAAGTTATAGTGCTACATCCTAGCATGTCATGTAAAGGGGCTTCACTACTTCCAATTACAAAACGATTGAGTTCTCAACAGTTAATCATCTCCTAAGAAATCAAGGGCTATCCATACCCATCTCTGATCATAACTATTTAGTCGTGGTCGCTTTAATTTTGTGATTACTGGTTGGAAGTGGAGTTCATGATGCATTATATTGCTATATTTGGAATCCCTCTTGGGTGAGATTTTCAGTTACTGTCCTAGTTCATGGCGTTTTTTGCAAAGGAGATTCCTTCATTGAACTGCAGAACTGGAGCTCTCTCCTGTACAATAGCACACGTTTTTATGCAGTGGGTTTAGTCTTCAACTCCCAACCATCCTTACTCGTAGCTTGATTTATGTCAGTGTCAAGATACGTCATCTTTTCAATATTTGCATCTCCAGATTCATTCCTTAATTTGAAATCGCTATGGATAGTTCCTGATACCATGAAATTGATTAGCTCATGAAGAATGGTGAATTTCTTATTTTATGGTATTATGCTGACATGTATTTGTACCCACCTGGATCTTTTTTGGTATGCTCGCACCAGTCTTTTCGCAGACCCAAGAATTTGCCATGGCAGCGTGACTTGTTGGAAGAAAGCCTAAAAGCAGCAGGTCTACCAGGACTGGACAATGGTGCAAAATTATATGTTTCCAACTTGGACATAGGAGTCACAAACGAAGATATAAGGGTACAACTTCAGCAATGTGTTTTTATATGGATTTTATGTTCCCCATTCTAGCGAGCTTTTCATGAAGTTACTTGGCAATTGATTTGGAGCTCAGGAACTGTTTTCTGAGATTGGGGAGCTGAAAAGATATGCAATTCATTATGACAAAAGTGGACGTCCAAATGTAAGTAACTCAGGTCTCAAATTCTTTGTATTAATTAGATGTTTGATTATTGGATCTGGTTGTCATGAGTTGGACTCTGGTCGTAACATAATTGACAAAACTAAGATGTGCTTCCACAAGTAAAGGGGGTTCGAATAGAGATTTGTTGTGCTCTAAAAGTTGTGCTATTCTTTTCTTGACATATATATACTCAGGGTGTTGTCTCTTTTATTGCATCAGATTTCTTGTCCTCAATTTAGATTTAGAAGTTGATGAGACAGAAAAAGTTTGGTTGTTTGCTTCTCTCCATATACAAGTGTCATGCTTGGTAAAAGATTTATATTATAGATGACAGATGCAACTTCAAAAAGTCCTAGCTGTAAAATACAAGCTTCTTTTAATTGTTTTCTTCTTTGTAAGTTGTTTTGGAATTTGTACTTTGGGAAATTTATGTTTTATGTGAAATACACCAGTAGTTGGAAAATATAAGCTCTGAAGTCCAGGATCAATTACTTTTGAGTTCATAGTTTTGTTATGATTTCACATCTCTTTTGAATGCCATTTGATGTTTCCGATCCGTTTTCACCAACATTTTATTAAGTCAGGCTCAACTAAGATACTGTTATTCAAATATACACATGGTTTGTCAGTTTTAACAGCCTAGTTCATGACTGCTAAGATGCATGTCTTCTTTGCATTTATGCCACCCTGTCTTTCTAGCCACCATGATGGGGTTGGCGCTGGGATGTAGTTATATCGGTCACACCTTGATAGTCGTCGTTCAATATGCTCCAACACCCCGTCTCCCGTTAATGCAATAATAGCATGCACTGGAATTGTATATGGAGATTGTATGGTAGTTGTGACATTTTCTTCACTCATGCAGGGAACAGCTGAAGTAATGTTTGCTCGAAGAAGTGATGCTTTTCAAGCGCTCAATCGTTACAATAATGTACAATTGGATGGGAAGCCAATGAAGATTGAGATTGTAGGCTCCAAGTCTGAGGTTCCGCTTTCACCTCGTGTGAATGTGGTTGGAGGAGTAAATGGACATAGGACAGTTGTGATGATGTATGCTATCTTGTTCATACAAACTAATGTTGTACTGTGTCATTGAAGTCCTGCTCAATAATGCTTTCTTTTTGCAGGCCGGGAGGGGGTCGTGGAAGAGGAGCAGCTGCATTTAATCGTGCATCTGGGTAGGTGCTTTTTGACTTGTGGAAAGCTTATTTTGTTTTTTCTACCAAGAACTTGTTAATCCCCTTCTTGGTCGTGTCTTACCTCTTGATCTCTCTTAGTTAGAGGTGATCGTTGTTCAACGGGTTTAATATAGCAAAACCAAGGTACTTCCCTGGCTAACGAGTTGGGCTTGCCCTAATCCCTTTAATCTCTTCAGAGGAATCTATTGACTTCCCATTTTTGTGCATGTCACTTTGATCATCACAAACACTAAACTCACACTTTAACTTTATATAAAAAGGTAATGACGGATGTTGTGCTAGATAATGTGTAGGATTGGTTCTGAAACATATCCTTGCATAAAGTCATTGTTGGGGCACTGTAGGCGATTGTTTGGGCATCTAGTACCCTCTTTTCTTTTGTTTTGTGTGATTTCTTCAATCAATAGGGGCAAAGTGCATCAAATTAAAACAAAGTTTTGGTGTAGTTTCTGTTTAGTGTAACAAAGTATAAATTTTTTCTATTTTATATCAATTTTGATAGGTAATCTGCAGATTTTGTAACAATTGATGATGTGGATGCTAATTACGAAATGTTAATAGCAAAGGGGATGATAAACTTGGCATTCATGTCATCAAATGTTAAAAGATTGGTAAAAATGGGTGCAAAATAGCAAGTGCTGAAAACATGGGGTTCACCGTATTTCAGGATTTATCAAGTTGTTATTTTCAATCATAGAGCTGAAAACATGGGGTTCACTGTATTTCAGGATTTATCAAGTTGTTATTTTCAATCATAGAGCTTGTTTATGGAAAATAGATTCTTTAATCTTTCTGGACCGTTTACCTGTGAGATTTACTGATTGGTTTGAAATGGTTTGTGCACATTCTTACAATCTTGGTATTGGTTTATGTGTTGTAGTCAGAGAAGCCGTGGTGGTACAGTAAATGGACGTGGTGGACGTGGACGTGGACGTGGTGGTCGTGGGCGTGGTCGAGGACGGAAGGCGGCAGTTGACAAGTCTGCTGATGAACTTGACAAGGAACTGGAGAACTACCATGCCATGCAGACTTGATGTTGTTCAGAAGCAGAAGTAGATTTACGTTGTACAAACAGCTTCAGCAAGTTAAAAAAAGAATCCTGTAACGCTTGCAAAATGGTTGCTCTGCTTATTTCATCTTTTTGTATTTCGATTTAAGTAGGGTTTCTTATTTTTAGTCATATGCATGAATTTTGTATCTGTAGTGAAATTTACTTGTAAGTTGACCAAAACGCCCCTCTTGTGAGTAGAGAACCAAAACGAAACCATCTCTAAATAAATGAAATAATTCTTCTAGTAATGAAAAACCAAACCCATTTACGAAATCAACTCTTATTTTTAGTATATATTAATTAGTAATTCATAAAATTAAAAAATAATTTGACAAAGAAAGATCTGTGTATATTATAGGTTCCTTCATGTATCTGCACTTTTATACAACGGGTGAATAAACCCTATCAACCAAAAAAATAATCAAATGGGTGACTCGACAAGAATGGATTTCACAAAACGTAGTTTTCAATTACATGTTAGCATGAATCAGCTTCTCTTGTTATTAGCTTACCCGATTCAGTCCTTTCGAGCAATCTGTCTACCAAAAAGTTCCAATTAGTTTTCCCAGGTTTTGATATCGTATCTCCACTTTGATGCTCCGCATCCAACTTGTCGGCTGTTGATTCTTCTTCATCGATGGATTCTCGAGGTTCGTTTTCATCGGTGGTCTTCACGGCATGCGGTATGTTGAGGCTCACGGCTCTTTCTAAAGCGTCCTTGTGTTCTTTCTCGATCGATTGCAACCGATCGAATTTTTGTACCTTTGGTGCCATCATAATACTTTCTGGATCCTTTTCCTTCAGTAACTGCATGCAATTTTCATATGATATTTTGACCATAAGTCAAATCTCATGAGAGCATCTCAAGCTTGAAAATTTGTCGATTGACAACCATAAGCCAACTCTTATTCTTTTTTATGGAAAAGTCTTGTTTGGTTAGTCACTTCAAGTAGCGTTTCATTAAATCATTTAAGCTGCAAGGTTCTTTCTGCACTTTTTCCAAACATGCCCCTTGCATTTTTTCAATACATTTAATAAACATATCTTTTTAGATCATTTTACATTATCATCTAGCTTGTCAGTTAATTTGCCGATTGGGACTAGTTTATCAGCTAGATTATCAACTAAAAGTAACCAACAACTAGCTATTTTCAGAAGACCGATGGCTATTTTGCAAGCATAAAGACGGGTATGATCGTTAAAACGTTCAGTTAATAACTATTCTAATGGGAAATAACAAACTTACGTTTAAAGCCTTCTCCGCTTCTCTGTGAATCCAGATGATTGCATGATCGGCTGTAGCATGCGACGATAGAACAATATGTTCAAATCTACCATCAACAGGAATTGCAGTTCTGACCTCCGGAGGGTATCTCCCACATCTGTTTACAGTCATCTCAAGTTTGGTCAGGGGCACAACCGACAATTACACACCAACATGATTTGACATTTTCCTTGGGTTTGTTGGTTGAATGACGTTCTGAAAATTTTCTTTTAAATCCATGACCTTCAGACACACTTTTTAGAATGCTATTTCCGTACAACAGAATGCCGCTTCAATACACCAGACTACCACTAAACTTGTCGAAAGGTTATGTTGTTAATAAACATCTCATTTTTTTTATTAACCTGGATATCCAACCCGCTATACGAGCCGACTAATCCCAGGGCGACCACCTGCTTTGCAGATAGCTCGGAGTCACCGCATTTGAACCTCTGTGGCCACCAGGGGATTTTTATTTCTCCTTGGATTTGAACCTGAGACCTCCAGGTACTTTTGACTTTTGGGTCAAGCTCAAACCAATCAGACATCACCCTTGTGGTTATAAACATCTCATTTAAGGTCAATGGCCTAAAATCCTAGTTTCCTTCTACCAGAAGAACACGTGAAGTGAAGTGCAGTTTCATCTAACCATCTCTTACAATGTCATATTATAGTCAATCTCGACACCTAGAGACGTCTTACATATGTCACGTCTTATTTTACCCTTGAGTGGTAAAAACGAGAAAAACGTTTCGACAATTTTTTCTAAGCACATGATCATCTGACAGATTCACTAACGTCCCTGCCTGACAGAAAAATGCCTCAAAATCCATCAAAAGGTCGTAAAAATAATATGTGAGATGCTTATTCTCCTAAATAACCCTTATGAAACTACCAAAAGAATGAAATACTAAAAATCCCTCAAGAAATCAAATATGTGATAGGATCTTCTGGTTAAGACCTTAACTCAATGATGTTCATCTAACCTGCCTCTGGGATTAAAAGGCCTGCCTATGGTGGCCCCGTAAAATCTTGATTCAGGATCGATATACAGCAGTAACTGTAAGTGAAGGATAGATGACTAGTGTTGGTGAGGATTACCTGCAGAACTTTCTCTCAACGATATGGTAGATTCGGCCAGGTGCATATAATCTTCGTGGATCTCGTAGCTTCCGACCTTCGGGTACGAAAGTGTCCCTCAAGCAAACCAAAAAGATCAAGCAGGGCAAGCTGTGGAAAGCATCAAGGCCCGGTTAATCGTCATAATCCACTTCCCAAAATGGTAATTTCAACAACTTACCAGAAAATCGATGTGAATATGTCTTCCAATGGGGTGGGTGTTCTTGGTAAGAAATCATCCTGTACCCAAATGGTTATATTAAGATCACAATGCTAAATTGCATCAAGAAACTGAAATCTTGATTCTAGTATGCAAAGTGCCCTTTCCTCATGATTTTGGCTGATGGGTACCTCAAAGAATCGAGCAGATGTTTCCACGAAGAACTCGACTTGCGCAAATTTGTGCAAAAAGAAAGGACAAAACTTGCTCAATTCTTTTTAGTTGGAAAAGAACATAAGAACACACAAGTTTTGAAGCAATGCCAACAAATTTCCATCTCTAATTAACAAGGATTTGATGCAAAATGATACGAAGAAGATATACATACCGATTTAGATTTCAAATCATAACTAGTGGTGTAATAAGTGGTACCTGCAACACAACTGAATAAATGACATCGGCATACTTGACTGCCAAATTGAGCGACATACACCTCGCCGGAGCAAGAGCAAAACACCTCACCATCTCCCGCCGGATCCCACCAAGCATATCCCTATGATTCACCACGATCACCGTCATCAATGCCGCCACACCTGACCCAAGTGAATGACCCACGAACACCATCTTGTAGCACGACCCATTCTCCACCCATAATCGTTTCAGATTCTCCGATTCCTGATTCAACAACCAAACCGCCGATTTCAATAGCCCATGATGAACATATCCACCGTCAAACATCTGCATCCCTAATCGATTGTTCAATAACAGCTTGTAATCGCTTTCTTTCTTCAAATTCAATCCTCTGATAGCTAGTACGATCTCACGGCGAGTGTGGTCGAGGTAAATCAGGTGAGGCGGCGCCTGGCCGAGGGTTTGCTGGTAGGTAACTCGTTTAACGACGTAATCGGGGTTTAATCGGTATCCACCAAGTGGTGGGAATTTGGGTTTGTGGAGATCTTCCTCGTATACGGCAAGGATGATGCGGCAGAGGTGTGGGACGGATTCGAACTCTTCGGCGGTGGCAGTTGGCCAAGAAGCACTGTCGTCACCGCCGATATAAGTACACCGCTTCCAAGCCCATCGGAGACAACCCAGAGCTAAAAACCACTCAACTCCACAACACACAGACATGTAATTTGTTCTGTGACTTTGTGTTAGAAAACCCACAAAAATGGCGGATGATTCTTATAATTTAGTGGAGAGAATGAAGTGGGGCAAAGGTCACATGAAATGGTAGCTGGCAGGATGGAGTTGAGGAGGAAGAAAGGGATTATTACAGAGAATGCGTGGTGTTAGAAATGGAGATTTCACGTTCACGTGGTTGCCTATGCATTAACGGCTTGTACGGTATCTTCTACCTTGGCCTTTTTCTTCTTCTTCTTCTTTTTCTTTTCTTCCCTTCTTTTTTATAATTGAAGAGAATAAAAGTATGATGAAATAGGGAAGGAAACCTACTGAGACAAGTAAATGTTGAAAGTGAAGTGATGGTGGATTCCATATAAGAAAATATATTTATCAAAACAAAACTATAGTTAAGGTTGCGTTTATGTGATACTACTCTGTTTTCGTAATATCACTTTCTTATACTAGAAACTTTACAAAAAAATACTGTAAACGTAAAAAAAATTGAACCTTCACAGCAAAAACATTATGAATGTACGTTTCGCTATGAAGTTTCAACTGTAAAAAAATGGTCCCGGATAATCTCAAATCACTATATTTGTGGATCTATTTGTTATCTAGTTCATTAATATGTTGAAAGATATGTGGTAAATAAAGGATTTAATGTGAGTCCATTTTTATGTGAAAAATGAGTTAAAAATGATATTGTATTTTAGTAATAATGAATTATTTAGGTAAACTTAAACTTTTAGTTAAAAATAATAGTCCGAATTTAAAAATAGTCTAAAAGATATTTATATTTTTAGACCACTCCAAAACATCGATACTAAATCTTACACTGAATACCACATATGAGACTAGAACACTTCAACGGTACACTAAATATTACATCAAATTTGATGTAATGAATAGTAGTACATTGAATTTAGTATAACAATATCCATTTATACCAAATTTTTACCAATGAGAAAAGATAGATATATATATATATATATATATATATATATGATTTACTTCACGGGTGAGGTCTTTGGTTCAAGTTCAGGATGGCCCAGCTTATATATATATACACATAAATCATACACCAATGACCCATTCTTAACCAATCAAAGTAGCACATAAATCAGAAAGAAAAAAAGAACATATTGCAATCACTGGTGGTACGTGGGAAAAATTGAGAGTCAGGAGAGGATCAAGAGTAGCCAGTTACTGTGGTTAATTGTCAAAACGAGAGAATGAAGTGGGTCAATCATTGGCGATACGTGGGAAAAATGAGAAAATGAAGAGGATCAACTGTTGTTGGTGCATCGATTTGAGAGAATGAAGAAGCGAGAAATGGAGGGGCAATGTGGGAAAAAACTGTGATCTAAATGGTTTGGAGGATGAATTGTTGGTCAGACGAATCAAACTAATTGAGCCATTTTAGACCTGTTAAATTTTTTTATCAAACAAGATTATGTCTAATAAAATCATCTATTAAACAAACGTACCCTAAGATCTGATGTAGTCTTATTGGTTACCAAAACTTTAAAGATGTGATGTAAAACTGATATTATCTATTGAAGATGTCTTTATAGATTACTTTATTATAAAGATTGGATCACTACTTTAATAATAATTTTATAAAGAAATATTACAATAAAAATAGTATCCCTTTGATATTATAATTTAGTTAGCAAACTTTAAAAATGGGTTTTAATTGATTGTTTTAAATAATTATGATTAAAAAGACAAACTTGTAATATATATATATATATATATATATATATATATATATATATAGACCTAATCAAATAAGAACTAATTAGTTCGTGGTAACTGTGAGGTCTAATATAAGCCAATCATTTTATTATATTAATTGTATTACCTTAATTAAGAAAAAAAATGTATTGGTAATTTTATTAATATTTTTCTTAACGTTTATCAATCAAAGAGATTGATATTGTTTCTTTATTAATCAAACAAATTATGGAAGTTTCTTTCTATGAAGTTACAATTGAGAAAATAAATATATAACTAGTTGTGTACCCGCGCAATGCGGTGAGAGCCATGAATTTTACAATTTTGAAGTTCCACTGGTTTTATAAAATAAGATTTAACGATGATATATGCTACACTTGGTCTTTACATATTAATACAATTTGAATAAATAAGAGTTATGGTTCTAATTACAGACTATCGATGAAAAAAGTTGTATGACAATTTAAAATCCAACCTATTTAAACGACTCCACAAATGTGTTCGATTTACACCAAGAGCAAAGAAGCAAGAAACTTGAGTTTTAAGATAAACACTCAAAACCAATAAAGAAAACTACAAATTTGACAGATCATAAGCCATGAAAAGACCAAAAAGATGGGTTTTAGAATGAAATTTCAACTGCTTACCCTCTTTCTTGTCCAGAAACTCAGATTAAGGTTGAATTAATATATGTATTTATATATTTCAAAAAAACCCAAGAACATATTAATTAAGAACATATTATACAGTGCAATTTGGACAGCCTAACCCCAAAATATATAGTATATATATAAACAAATAACTATAAAAGTATAAATCGTAAATATTAAAAATATTTTTTCACAGTATATATAATATATAATAATATAATTAAGTAAAAAACTATTCAATATTAGACTCATTTCGAAGGTATTAACGAGACGATTATAATGGTGTAACTTGTTAAAATAAAAATGTATTTTTTAAACATGCTTTAATTGATATACAATTATGTATATTAATTTAATAAATGTTTAAAATGAAACATTTAAAAGTAAAAGACGAAAAGTAAATTAATTAACTAATTATARGGRTATAAAGTGTAAATTTAAAATTATAATTTAAAAAAAATTGGGTTGWGRGRGGKGRGKGKRKRKGRGGGKKTGGGTGTATATGAGGAGAAGAGGGGGTGAAAAAGTGATATAAAGGGTATCTTTGTCATTTAGTATTTTAAGACTTTAAGACTTTTGTTAAATTTGTTTTATAAGATAGTATAGATTTCTTAATGTTAAAAGTTGTTGGGCATCGCTGTGGTAACATTGTGGTATCACAATTGTATTCATCAACCAGATTTAGTATTATAGTGTGTATCACAATATATTTTCGTCGTTATAGGAAGTGTATCACAATATATTTTTGTTGTTTTACGAAGTATAACACAATATATCAGATAATGTTTTCTTTACCAAGTGTATCACACTGTGTTTTTTTTGTTTTTTTATGAAACATATCATAGTATGCATTATATGTTAATATGGTGTTTGTTGGAGAAATGAGGTGTTTGAGGGAGAGAGTTGAGAGGAGAGAGAAGGGAGGAAAGGACGAGGGAGGAAAAATCTAGAATGATTAAAATGTTCGTAATTAATATTTAAATTAAAGTTACTAAAATTATTAATTTCCTGATTTAATCTTTAATTTGTGGTTGACATTGGATCTCACGATTACCATAAACGAATCAGTTTTTCCTTGAATGAGCCTATATATATATATATATATATATATATATATATATATATATATATATATATATATATATATATTTCAAAATATAATACATTAAATACAAAAAATTTAAACATATAATGCTGTAATAAAAAAGTAAAATAATCTTACTATAATTTCAAAATTAAAATTTTGCATCATTTTGGACATTTTTACCCTTTTTTTAATGTGTTTTAATAATACGAACATACAAAATGCTCCTTTTTGGACCAATTATTTCAATATTTTATTTAATATTAATATGACATGACGATAATAAAAACAAAATTTATGAAATAAAAAATCCAAAAATAGAAACAAGTGTCAAGAAAACAACGAGTGACTAACCAAAAATTAGTGAAGTAGATAAAATATTGTTTTATTTTTTGGTTTAGTTTATATTTAAATAAAATATTCATTAAAATATATTTATGTTTTTATATTGAATTAATTAATCGTTAGGAAATATTATAAATATTTAATATTACTAAAAAGGTAATTGCACAATACAACGAGATACGTCTTATTTTAATATTTCATTTTATTTTTTATCTCAATTGATATTATAATATGGTCTTATGTGATTTTGAAAAGACGATGTTTTTATTTTTGAATAAAATATATATTTGAAGATATCATAAAAATTTGATAAAAATATATCAATATTAGTATCAAATTAACTATTTAAAATTCATCATTTTTTGTGTAATTTTTTAATTATAATTTAATTTACGTTCAATAACGAAGTAATTTATATTTGGTTTAATAATATGATTTTCTTATAAAGATAATNATTTTCTTATAAAGATAATAATTAATTATTTTATTAGAATTCGATAATTATTCTAATTATACTTAAATTTTGTATATTTTAAAATGAGATGTTCATTCTCTATTTGATTATGTTTATCCGCAGTTAGTTACACAAATTCAAACATAGAGTTTTAATAAGTTGTATTTATGCATAGTTTATTTGTAAACTTGAATTTTAAGTAATATGCATCAATATACAGTATTTTATGCATAACAAATGGTTTTTAAGAGTTTTTATTAATTAAATACTTTATAATATAATATAGTATAGATTTATGTTAGAGCATGTATTATAAAAATAAAATAAAAATGACTTGATTCTTATTTGGTATTATAGTTGTTTCCCAATCGATATAATAAACCTTTAATTCCTCTTCGATTATAGATATTTTGGACCATAATTTATTAATTATATAATATTCGATGAGGTAAATACAAAATTTATCAATTATATTGTAAAATTAATTACGTTAATGGCCAAATTATATTACTTTTTTGATTAAAAATCTCTTTTATCCTATCTGTTTGACGATCCTTTGATAGCTACCGTTGTAGCTGTTCACTGTTTGTTGCTAGTAAAGTTTCAATCTTTCCTTTTCCGGTCACTCTCATAGCTCTCTCCTTCCAAGTAGCGATTTTAGGGTTTTTTTTTTTTACGCTTTGTCTATAAGTTTAAAATGTCGAATTGATAATAGGCAAAGACGAGCCCAACCTTGTTGAAAAGGTCAATGATTAAAAATTCACCAAAATTATATATTATTAGAAGAGATAGATGGATGATAGCAACAATGATGGAGATGATGATTGGTACAAAGAGAGAATATCTCTCTGTTTCATTGAAGAAAAGCATGAACTAAAATACAGAGAATACATACATAACTTGACTATACATAATTGATAAAACGAGTCCCTGAAGTATGTACAACATTATAAATATGACTAACGACCAAGTTGAATTTGGAAAGAAGAGAAGTGAAGCACCCTGGATGATAAGCTTTAGTAAATATATCAGTCATCTGATCAATAGAGGAGATAGACTGATATTGCACAACGTTATAGACAACATGTTGATGAACGAAATGACAATCAATCTGGATATGTTTGGTACATTCATGAAGCACATAATTATGAGCAATTTGTATCAACATTTCTATTATCACACCATAGAGTTGTCGGTGAAAGATGAGAAACTGCCATATCAAATAAAATTCATCAAAGCCATACTAGTCCTTGAGTAGTATCAACAAGAGCATGACACTCAAACTCGGTACTAGAAGATGAGGTGAGAGATTGTTTCTTTCTGGACCAAGAGATAAGGAAGTCCCCAAGGAAGAAGCAATAACCGGTAGTCAAACGACGATCAATAATATCCCCATCCCAATCAACATCAAAGAAAGCACAAAGTTCAAGAAATGATGAAAAGGAGAAATATAGATCATGGGACATCGTACCTTTAATGTAGAGCAAGATTCGTAAAGCTACAACATAGTAAGACGTTTGAGGAGAGGCCATAAACTAACTGGCAATATGAACAAGAAAGGCAATATCCGGACGAGTGACCATCAAATACACCAATATACCACTAGTTATCAATAGCATTTAGGGTCAAGAAGAGGAGATCCATCACCCCAATGTAACTAGGAAATTGGGTTCTACCAGTATAGATGCAAATTTGTTGTCAGTCAGACAAACATGAGAGATAAGATCTGAAGCTCATTTGGCTTGATCCATCATCTTGTGTAAGAACCTCAAGGTCGTAAACCCAAATTCTTCATTTCAAAATGTTGGATGAGATATTCTTCCAATTTGATAATATCCAGTGTGTCACTACCTATGATGATCATATCATCAACATACAAAAGGAGAAGAATGGTGCCACCAATTATGGTTCTTATGAAGAGACCTGAACCATAGTTCCTGGCGGTAAAACCAAGGACAAAATAGTGGTGTTGAATTACTCAAACCAAGATCTAGGTGCCTGCTTGAGACCATAGAGAGCCTTTTGTAGAAGACAAACATGGTTGGGTGGATGCAAGACCCTTGGAGGAGGTTTCATATAAACTTCCTGATAACTATCATTTTTTTGAATTATTTCTTTTTTATTTCCTTCATTTTCGCATCTATTAAATACCTAATTTACTTGTTTTTGCCCGATATTTATAATTTTTTTAAAAAGATGATGAAACACAAAGGAAGAAA
>NC_037532.1:21782562-21786418 GCF_001531365.2 Cynara cardunculus var. scolymus | reverse complement strand
CTAAAACCCATTTATGCTAACACCACTGTGGGATGTTCACGAATTTTGTTAGCTTTCTACTTTTTGAAGATGTATTGCTTGAAGATCTTCCCCGGAGATTTCCTCCAGATGTAGTTAGCTGTGAAGTTGTACTTTTGTATTATTTTAAGTTGTTTAATGCTCTTTACCCAAAGGTTTATTTGTACTTAATTTCCTTTGGATAAAGGCTTCATCCTTATCCATTCCCCCTATATAAAGAGGTTTTGGGGCTCATTTGAAGATCATCATTTTATCATCGTTTAATCATCCCTTGAATCATCTTCAAAAGTATTTTAGCTGAAGTTCTTCTCTTCTTCTCTTAATTTTAGTTTAGCATTTTATTCTCTTGTATTGAAGTTGTAATCTGTCAACAATAGTCTCGCCACGGTGGGAACATAGTTTATTTTTATATTAATGAAAGTTACATTTCCGTCTTACTTATTGTCTTATATTATGTTTATTATGTCTATTATGAGCTAATTTACTCGTATGGGTGTGGATGTGAGCTTAACTTAAGATTTTTATATAATATTTGGGTATTTTTACTCTTTACCACTTCGTAAACTTGGTCACTTAAGACGGGATTTAAACCCGACGCGGATAAGCCGATCACTTTGAAGTGTTAATATTAGATCTTAGATCCAGAGTTGGGTGGATCCGAAATACGGCTTAAGTGATGCACAAAGAACTCGAGAGAGTCTTTGATAATTACGTAGAGATGCGAATTTTGTATGTATTTAGCTAAGGATTAAACGATGGTTATTCTTATCACAAAGAGATTTGGGTATGAATTTTATTTCTTCTTATATTTAGCTAAATCGGTAAGTTTCGAAGTGGTGAGTGTAGGAACTTTGTGGAACTTTATGGGGACCGTTTGTAAATTTTCACTTTCAAGAGATTGAAATTTTTACAAACAACTCATAAGTTTCTAACAATTTTATTGTTGATTTTATCTTAAGGAACACTTACACTCATGCCCATTCTTTAGTCTATTTTAGTCTTTTAAGCTTTTTATAAACAAAAATCCTTCTTTTATTCATAAACCAAAACACGAGCAAAAAGTTCATGAAAGTCTCAAAATCTCAGTAGTTCAGTCTCTGTGGAAACGATCTCGATATTTTACCACTTTATTACTTGCAAGCGATCATAGTGTCGGCGCGCACTTGCACCGCCACTGTGGGGACTTTTTGCCCATTGGGTGAACACGAACGATCACAAGCCTGTCAAGTTTTTGGTGCCGTTGCCGGGGATTGGCGCGATTTTATCCTAAGATATTGATTTTCATTAGAGCCTTGATCATTTGTTTTAATTGCACTTTCCGTGTTGTATGCCACGACTACAACACGGTGAACTTTTACTTGTCGATCTTGAATTAGAAAGAACCATTAGAAGACGTAGAAGAAGTAGAAATAATCGGCGAAATCCCAATTTAAACCGTACCATGAGGGATAATTTACCTCATCGGGAGGCCACGATTAAAATTGTCGATGATAAAAATAGAGGCATACAGGACTACGCAACTCCTGAATTCGATCATATGCTTCCCATTTCCCTTCTCTCTCATATGCTTCCTCTTGGTTCGCTTGTTCCATCTTTATTTCTTCGTTTCTTGGCTCCATCTCATCGTGTTGACTCTCTTCATCTTCCTTAATTTGTTTCACTGTTGTGCTCCCTCATTTTTTCTCCACATTTTACACAAATATACCAAGAAACATGAAATCGATTCAAAAGTTGAGCCATGATGGCGATCGGAAGAAATAGGAAAAAAACAATATAAAGCCTACAAAAAGGTGCATGAAATGTAAATAAAAACCAATCACTTGACCATCCTAACAACAAATCAAATAATCAGGTTGTTAAATAATCGGTCTCAAATCCATAACCGTTATGCAAGAAAAAAGATCTTTAATTCATAGTAATGGTTTAACGAGACAAGTTAACTATAATCGATCTGGTTTATTATTTATTTAATGATATTAAATATTTATTATATATTATTAACTTTTGTATAATCAAAATTTGTCTTAAAATCTTGATACATATAGGAGCCACTAGGATACTCGCATGCTCCTATCCCCCTTTTATTTTTAAGAAATGTTTATTCCTAACAATTGATTAACCATATGCAACATTAAAGTCTTAGATACAAGGTCAAAAGTACCAGAGGTTTTAAGTTCAAATTCAACGAAAAATAAAAATTATTTTATGGCCATGAAGGTTCAAATGCGGTGACTCCGGGCTATCTGCAAAGCATGTGGTCGTCCTAGGATTAGTCGGCTCGCATAGCGGGTTGGATATCCAAGTTAATAAAAAAAAAACACTTTGTCATTTGTTAAGCATTGGATGCATTATGTTTTTTACAGTCGAGATTGTAATTTGTTATTTGAAGTTACCTTTGTTTGTTATTCTGCTCCAAAAAAACCAATATCAGAATTTTAAATAATTTTATTTATTCATATTCAATACTCCTCTACTTCTAAATGGGTGTTTGAGATTAACAACTTGTTGACTTATTCCGGTATGACACCGGTAATAAGCACTTTTGAGTGTTTGGATAAACAACTTATATCGGTGCCAAATCGGTAATAAAAAGTTTTTGAAGAAGTTAAACCCTTCTGACTTATAATAAGTTGATAAGTGATTTTGTAAAAAATATAAGTTATTTCAAATAAACAATCCCAAACACCACTAACCCAAAGCTTTTCAATAATAACATATATCTATTTAAGATACTAATAAATTAATCACATTTGTATAATATAATATAAAATTTAATTCACTTATTTTTTATTTATTTGATTAAAAAAAAACATAATCTTCTAAATACATCAGAATTAGGTACATTAAGTTATTTAAAACTCGTAAGTACTAGAGCATTGTTTGTCGGAAAAAAGACATTGTTTTCAAAATCTTCAAGTCTTTTATTGGCGGTGTCGTTAAATTTTGCCTTTCTTCTACATTAGCTTTATCATTATAAATTATCAGTGGCGGATCCAAAAAGTTAAGCGATCGAGAGCTCTAGGGTATACAAAATCGAACCAAAACGATTTTGGGTTAAACAATTCGAATCGTCTTGGTTAACAGAATAAGGTAACTTTCGGTTTAATTTTTTTTTACTATATTAGTTAATCGAATAGTAAACTATATTATTATTTTATATAATTTTCTTCTTAATGAATTGGTTTGAACATATCTAAAATTAACATTAGGTGAATTGATTTATTTTTAAAAGGGAAAAGAAAACATATAATATTTTTTTATAGAAATTCTGATAAAAAATAATATTTTGTAGTATTAATTTTTTACAAAATTATAAATAATATTTGTAATAGTAATATATTTATAATTATATAACATAACTAAAAGAAAATTAATATAAAAAAGAAAAAAACAACAAAAAGACAAAGATACAAAAAGAAAACAAAAAAAAAAGGCACAGGCTAATGGCACCCCATCTTATACCAATGGCACCCCTATACTTAGGTTATCATTTCATTTTTTATTATTTTATTATTTTTTCTGTCTTTTTGTTGTTGTTTTTTTATATTAATTTTTTTAATTATTTTATAATAAATAGATACTATTACAAATATTATTTTTTATTCTATAAAAATATTAATATTAAAAAAATATTGATTTTTATCATAAATTTTATAAAAAATATTGTACATTTTCTTTTCTTTTTTAATATTTTTTTTAAAACGTTACTTTTTCTTATTAGTTATTTTTAAGATATATATATATATATACTAGAAGCGTACTCGCGCAATGCAGCGAGATACATCGTGTGTTTAATATTTCATTTTATTATTTATCTCAGTCGATATTATAATATGGC
>NC_037532.1:21769415-21782117 GCF_001531365.2 Cynara cardunculus var. scolymus | reverse complement strand
TATATATATATATATATATATATATATAAATTATAGGATATATATTAATATAGAAAGTAATAATAATAAAATATATTATATTATTTTATTTTATTAATTTTTTATCTTTTTTTAATGAGGTTCAATTTCCAATGTATTTGGCACCCCTATCAAAGGGGTGCCAATAGCACTCCCCAAAAGAAATGATTACATAGGAGGTAGGGGTGCCACTAGTAAAAAGTAGTAATGTCATTAGCAAGGGATATGAGTGCCATTAGCTTTCCCCCTATGTTAATGTTGGATTTTGGTTTCGTTCTTCAGGGGTGAGGATTGAGGGGAGAGTTTACGTCAATTGAGGGATGATACAAGATTTGAAAGTGAATCGTGTATTTGAAATCCGAATCACAATTTTTCCCTGGAACCGTTACGTTAGAAGTGAGATTAGGTAGGATTTTCAAAAATATTACAAAAATGCCACCATATTTAATGACCTTTGATTAAAACATTTAAATGATTGAGAGTAGTCGTCACGTTCCTTAACCTTTTTATAGTTTGTATTTGATTACCGTCATATATAAGGGTCGACTATTGTATAAGGGTTCATAGTCAATTTTAAATTTCAAGCATATGTTGCACCGTCATAAGCATTGTCAAATGAATATATCGTAATTTGTGATAAAGGTTAAAAGCCAATAATATATTTCAACCGTTTATATAGTTTTGCACCTTAGCGCACATCACCCAACCGCTCACGAAACAGTTTTGGGGTTGTTTGTTTACCTCTTAATAGTTTTATCAAGAGATAACCACTGAATCGTTAAGAGGTGAATCTTGTTTGACAAAAAAAAATTAGTCTCAATGATTTTAAAACCATCTGAATGATTTTGTATCCTGGGAACCATTCAACACCCTAATTCGATTGTAAACAATTACTGAACAATTATATTTCATTTTGTATTATATAAATGAGAGCCTCTTAATCATTCTGACTATTTAATCATTCTGCACCAAATCATTCAGCAACTGCCAACACAACCCCTAATTAATGTCTTATTTTGGTCCACATTGATGGATCGGCTTAACGGCACCTTACACAAATATATGAATATGGAAAATTGAGTGGAACACTCCAAACATCACAACTTAAAACGACACAACTTGTCAAGTTTAAATATAATTATCGCTTTAAATCTACGTAATTTTTCATAATTTAAAGTTGTCTCCTTTAAGGATAGAACGACGATTGTTTGCACGTACCTTATAAATTAAGGGGTTACCAAAATGTTTAAATGGAAACTCTTCCTGGATAGCAAATTTCGTTGTATACTCCTATTTAACTTGTTATGCTTCTACCAGTTTATGCTCGACTCGAATGCGTAGTTGTCTTTATTGCAATGGAAGACTTTCCAACCTGTCATTTCAACATTCATTATTCCTCTCATCATACCGCATGTTTTGCGTTGTGTTTTCTTTTTCCACTTGACGACGATATTGACAAGTCGTGATTTCGCCAAACGGATGATTTTTAGCAATGGTCAACAAGTTTTTCGACATGTTTAGGGATCAAGAACCCTACTTGTTTGATCTATAGCCATTTTAAAGTTATGGATTTAGTTAAAATCTAATTTAATATTATATACCTAAATAACTCACAAATTCAATCCATAGTCTCATATTAACTAACCGGTAGGGGTGTCTAGAAAGTCAACAACTCCAATCGAAACCGACCTACCATAATTGGATATTCAATTTGATTGAATCATGTCAGATTGAAAATTTCAACTTTCAATTTGGGTCAATCGTTTCTTGGATGGTAGTCCAGAACCGACCAACATCCAATTAACCATTTGGTTATCCAGTCATCCATCCAACCATTCTCCAATTAATTTGTTTTCCATTTACTTAACTCGGAATTTGTTTTGTGTTGATTTTCGGATTTTTGACCTCGATTGTGTTGGTCTTTTTAACACATTAAAAGGGATTAATTAGTTTGTTTCATTTTTGGAAAATTGAATTGAATAAATACATTGGATAGATCTGATTGTTCATCGGATGGATCCAATCCGATCCAATGGATGGAACTTAACCAATCAAATCATGCATTGATTTTGATCTAGTGTCCAATGTTAGTCGGATTGAATCAGATGACAAAATCCAACATCCCATAGATGATTGGATCAGGTCGGTTCAGTTCCCCTTACATCCAATTAATGTCAACCAATGAACATGCTTATTAACCGGTTCCATGCAAAAATTGTCTAACTAGTAGGGATCGGTTAAAGGCCCATCTCTAACCATCTCTGAATTGACAACAAAGAACAAGAAAAGCATCAGAATCAAACACGAAGCATTGAAAATTGAAAGCATTGGGTCAAAGGGAGCAAGTATATGGAACCTATGCAAGTTCACAGGCCAATTTTTGGCCTTGTAATGACAAAAATCGTAGGTTATTGCATTAGATGGCTTCATAATGTTACCATACAAAAAAGGGGCAGCAGCAACCATGCTAATCGAATAACAGGAGGATTTCTATTTCTGGATGCAATTTGCAGCTTCAACCAAGAATCAAAAGAAAATAATTACTCGGAGACCAAAATTGTTGATTGGAGAAATGATAAACGGGTTTTAGTTAGATTCAATTTCTCTTCTGCCTCGGCTGCCTTTTCACGAACCCCACGAACAACTTCCTCAGGAGCTTTCTCAACAAACTGTAGATGGTATGGTATATGTATGGTCAACAAAGTAATATGCACATGAGAATGATAAAATTATTACAGTCCATCACAAAATAAATGTCCATATTTATATTTTAATTAGTCTGAAAATAAGTGTCCGTTTTCAAAAGTAAAATGCCTCCTTTCCAAATCTACTCTTAATTATGAGATGAAGTTGATACTCTTTATTGTCAAGGATAAACCATGTAGTTAATTAAAAAGTGTAATAACTACGTATTTCTAACACTGTGCGCGTGTACATTTATTTTGGGGCGAAGAGAGTACCATATTGAATTAGTCATAAAACGAGTAATATCTCGACTTTTGCTACTTTGCAATGCTTTTTTAATCAAAATAAGCATCCCACAACCCATCAATAAATCAACTCACCCAACTTAATTAGCCTAAGAAGTTCCGTACAGTTATTTTTTGTTTTAAATTATAGTAATTATTTTGTGCCAACATTGAAATTTTTTCTGGATCCACTTCTGGTATGGTGTCATGTGAAGGGACCTCCTCACAAGTGCCTTTTAAATCCACAACCTTCGAACAGGTTAGACATTCTTGTATATGGAAGTAACATTCTTCTGTTAGTAGAGACATTCTGAAGATTGTGGATTAAAAGAACTTAAATGAAGGTCCTTTAACCAGAGAAACCGTGATGTGTAAGTGAGTGATAAATGTGCAGTGAATGCCGTGACCGGAAGGCATCAAGTAAGGAATACATAAACTACATACCTTAGGAGAGTTCAAGCGAGCGAGAAGTCCTTCGTATTCTGTTTGCATCTTTGAGAGACGCTTGGATAGTCGTTGAACTTCTGCAGAGATATCTACCATATCTGCAAGAGGAAGATACGCCTCTAGACCTTCCCCAGCAACAAGATGAACAGATTGATTTGCATCCCCTGAACCAATATTAAAAAAATGAATTTTGGATAACTGTGGGTATCTATGCGAAACCACCATACATATATGTTTTTTTTGATAACTATGGATGTCTGTGCCAGCTTGCAACCACCTCAACTAATCCCAGGAGACCCAGAAGTTAACAGCCAGTCAAACCCAAGACGTTAGAGCATCTTCAACAGATTCTCTAAAATAGAGAAAATGAATTTTGGAGATCTTTTTGCACAAACAAATTCTCTAAAATAGAGAAAACAGGAAAGAAGGTAAAAATCTCCAAATTTAGAGAAATCTCTATAATTAATGTTTAAAAAAGAGAAATAGTTTTTTAATTGTTCCCATCAATCAAATTGAATATATTTCCATACATATAAAATTTATTTGAAATTTCATTGGGATATTAAATATACTGAATTTTAATTAATATAATTAATGTTGATGTCTCCAAAATAGAGAATTTGTTGGGGTTGAATGTAATTTCTTTTAGATATTTTAGCTTTTAATTGTCCATTTTGAAATTATAGAGAATCTGTTGGAGATGTTCTTACTAGTTGAACTACCCCCAAGATTCACAACACAGACATACTTGAATGTAGCTAAACAGCATACTATTGAAATACTCACACACACATATAGATCTGATCTGGGGGGAAATCTGATAAAAGAGTGAGTATACCTGGGGGTGAATCCATAAAATTGATGCTTTGCATATCAAGTCTAGACAGAAGAGCCAATACATCCTTTTCTCTCTGAAATAGAAACAATAGTATCATATAAGCACCAATCTGTTACTTGCTTACAGGCAACAGTATAGACCTTAGAATTTCATCCAAGCAAAACTGCCAAAACTATCGTCTTTTGTTCAAAAAATAAAAAACTACAAGTCTTTGGGCTCATCTTTCTACAAGTACACATCTTTCATTCCTACTTGGTTAAAGTGAGAAATATACTTGTAGAGTGATAAATGTGTATTGATTAGTAGGGAGGCAAGCTTGAAATAAAATAAAAAAAAGTTATGTTTTGCCATTTTCTATAACCTGTGAATTAAGAAATAAAATTTTGTGAGGAACGTAGGAATGTTATAATAAAATGGTAAAAAATGTTAACATTGAAATGTTAAAACAAGTTAACATGAAACTGTTAACACAAGTTAAAATAAATAACCATACCTTAACATATGTTAACATTACATTAACATGTTAACTTATGTGAACATCTTTTACGCTTCTCATGAAAATTTGATTTGTCACCGGAACCCGACCTTATACACACACCACACACTTTGGTGGTGTACCTAATTTCAAGTGTTAAGCCTCAATTTTAAGTTTTTTTTTATCACTTTTGGAATAAGTTTTTAACTTCTGTCTCTTACATCAATTTACTTCACAAAGTAACATTTTTCTCTCTCGGAATCTCCTACATTTTAATTTCATCGCATATCCGGTCAGACATTCTAAAAGCATGTGCATATCCTGGAATAAAAAGCATTCACCAACCTGTATACTTTTATATAGTCTAGTACTATACATGAGGTGACCAAAATGAAATTTCAAAACTGAAAGATGGTAAGTCGAACAATTTCCTTTGGATCAAGCGTTTCAAATAATTTGGGATCTTGCACTCGGGATAAAATCGCACTATGGCTGGGTCATCAAATCTATAACATAGCAACCCAGGTGGTTCGTTGGGGACTAAAGTAGCAAGACCACCAAAGGGTTCATCACTCAGGTCAGCACAGCAGTAGAGGAAAACCCATATTCGCTTGGTAAAATAGGCCACAGATTAAAGAATTTGCAATAAACTATCTGAAGATCAATAGAAAAAGTACATTTGTTCACCAAGGATTTGCATCAACCAGGAAAATTGGGAGGGATATGGATACTCACAGAAATATACTGGATAACATCGGAGGTAGCAACGATAGATGCAGATATACGCTTTGCAGGCTCAACAGAATATTCTGCCCTTGCATTTCTTATTGCTCGTGTCTAAATCATGAAGCAAACTAAATGACAAAATATTCTAATTTCTTTTTAAGTTGTTGCAAAGTAAATACCAAAATGATGATCTCACCAAAGCTTGCAAGTTTTCAAATCTTTTTATGGCAGTGAGATTCCTTGGAAGTGAAGTAAGAGGCCATGGAGACACTATTAGAGCTTCTTTTCTATTAGGCAATGCCTGCAGACAGTAAAATAAAAGATCAAACCAGCATTTTCTATTTCACTGTAGAATTCAGGGGTCACAGGAAAAAAAGAGCAAACGCACAAGTCCTCCAAGACATTGAGATTAACATGATTTTTCTTGGGTAATGTTAGGTACATTTCCTCATGACATAAAATAAAAAGAGAAGTTACTTTTTCTATAATATTCCAAGGTTTTGAAGAAATACATTTGACCCAAATCCCACCTCTAATCATGGAGGAGGACAGGAGGTTGTGAAGAACTATAACATATAACCGATGCAAAGTTGCACATTAGCTTCGACCTTTGAATTAAATTGATAATTTAACATGAATTAAAAACCTGGAATTACCTGCCATAGTTCTTCAGTAACAAAAGGCATAAATGGATGGAGCATTTTTAATATGTTCTCATAAACATATAAAAGAACTGCCTGGGATGTAGAAGCAACTGCCTGATCTTCAGACTGGTAAAGGTGAGCTTTACTTGCTTCGATGTACCTAGAAGAGAAGGATAAACATGATAATCAAACATAAAGAATGTTGAAACAGGTCACCGAGTCATATAGCATGATAAGATTGCTTTTAATAATTACACCTAGCCAGAGTTCACATCCGTATGCAGTTGCAAAGACATGTGGCTAGAGTATGTTACATTCACAACCATCAAACAAACAAAAAAAATTAAACTGAAAGGCAAATAGGCAATCCAAGTTGATTTACAGCTATTCCCCGAAAAACCTTTATACAGAGAAGATATCTCTATGATACTAAGAGGCAGTTTCATGTTGCATTTCTTAGCCAATCAAGCTATATGGTCTCATCAGGTGCCCTTTTCTGGTAAGTAATTAAGATAGAGGTTCAGATCAGTCCTCATAATCTAAGGATGTTCTTTTTGGTCTTAAGTGAAGGTTTTTTATGGTATCACCTATAACTTCTACTCTATTTCACACTACCATTTCCCAGGGTCTTCATGCATGAGCGGAATCTTACAAAAAATCTACTCACACTACCATTTCCCAGGGTCTTCATGCAGGCCAGCAGAAACATATAAACAAAGATCTAATATACAGAACTGAAATTAATCGTAATAACTCAATCTAGAAAATTAAGATATACCAATCAGCAAAATCACCCCAGAAGAAATCATATGTTTCCCGTGCAACATCATTAAAGAAAAACTTGTCATAACTTGTCGTGACTGCATCAACAAGTATGTGCAGTTTTGAAACCTGTATATATATGTAGAGAGAGAAGTAAATTATTCACCAGTATAGTAACAATAAAAGTTTATGTTGCATACAATTCATCACAAAATCGGTCTTACCACCCAACACTCTGGTAAAGGCAGCCTGAGCAGAAACTCTTCCTTATCAAACTAAGAACATGATTAACTGTATCAGTACACGGAAAAAAACAGTGCAAACAGGACATGGTCAAAGTACATTAGAGACAGTGGGTTGGGTCCTGCTGATAAATCAAAATTTTGTGAGAAGCGTAAGAAGCACTTTGTTAGCGGATGTTCACATAAGTTAACATGTTAATGTACGTTAAATATACTAACATTTTATGTTAATTTATATGAACTTATGCTAACTTATGTTAACTAACAGATTTAGGAGTGTTTCTTATTCATTCTTGACAGAGAAACATACAATATAAATACACAAGGCAAAGGGAAAGAAAATGAAACTATTCTATGAATCCCTGATTTTATGGGATTGCCTACAATCACTAATATTATGGGATTATAATCGGCTCCCATTACTCCTACATTAAATACATAATCATTTACATTTTTACATTTTCCCATATTAACATGTGTTAACATTTTATTATAGTGTTCCTTACTCTTCTCACGAATTTTTTATTTCTCCCGCGATCCTAATTCTAGACTGAGTAGCCCAAATCATGAAAGAGCACCATTTACTACAAAAAGAACTTTATAACCGAGAATTGTGTATATCAACTGTACATTGAGTGCCCACATTCATCACCATGGAAGGTTTGTAAAAGAATCAATTCTTATTTGCTAAAATATAAACTACTGCATGTTTCATTGGCTTTGTGTAAAAACTTCTACTAGCAACATCTTAGACATGGTTCCAATGAAGGGACTTCTGCTAGCACACTGACAAACAGACTAAAATACTAAAGGATTCCTTTGACACTTTGAGCAAGAAAGCATTCACAGCCTCTTGTACTGTGATTCTGATAAGAACTTGTTCGATTACAATCGATCTCAAAAGAAAGAACAGAAATAAAGAAAATTGTTTGGATATTCGAGAACCAGACTCCCTCCCTATAAGAGAACTAGACAATTCAAAGATATCCCCTCATTCCCCCCCCCACCTATTATTTAATACTAAGATAGCAAAACTAAACAAGAAAATACCAGCATAAAAGGAAACACAATAAAGAGAAAATAAAAGGCTCCTATGATTGACAACTCACCCCACTACCCCCTTAAACTTCTTTCTAGAATACGCTTGGGTAATCGGAGCCTTATTGTTAGACTAAGTCAACTAGTCTAGTTTATATTATTAATATTGTCCAGGGTTCAAAGTGTAATTAGTTTTACCTATATATCTACATCTCTAAAGTGTATCTGATAATTATTATTTTCCAATCAATACAATCGATATCAAGTTTTATATGGTATCAGAGCCTAATCCTAACCCTAACCCTAAAATCGATTCTTTTTCCCTAACCCTAAAATCGGCGCCCTTCAATCTGCCGGCGTTCTTCAATTCTGCCGGCCGGCGCTCTTCAACACTGATTTCCATCGCCAGTCTACAGCTTTCGACCTTGACGCTGACGATTCAGCCCTGCTCTTCAATTCTGCCGGCCCAAATCAGCGTTAAAGACAAATCAGCGCTCTTCAATTCATCAACAATCTGCCGACGTTAAAGACAAGTCAACATCAGAATTCATGGCAGCTATAATCGCCTTTTCACATCAGGAGAAAACCATTCACAATTCCCACCAATTCTCCTTCTCTCTCAAACCTACCAACTATGGCTATTGGCATTCTACGATTGAAGCCTTTCTCACATCTCATAATCTCTTTGGTTATGTTGATGGAACAGTACCGTGCCCTGATCAGAAAGTCACCAACGAATCAGCAACCACCGACAATCCAAGCTACATTCCATGGATCTCAAACGATGCCCATATTCGGATGCTTATCATCTCTACTGTGTCCGAAGATTCTTATCAACACATTCAGGGAAAAACATCACGTGAGGTATGGTTATCTCTTGAAAGAGCTTATGCCCCTGTTACAGCCTCTCATGAATTTACTCTCAAAACTCAATTGCTTAGAATCACCATGAAAGGTGATGAAAAACCGGCTGACTACCTAAGCCGGGTTCACGAATATGCCACTGCTCTAGCTAACATTGGAGAACCAATGAAGGACAAAGACCTCGTAATGCTAACTATCGTAGGGCTTCGAGAGGAATACAATGTCATTAAAGGCAACTTACTGACCCGCTTACCTCCTGTTCGCTTCAATGAACTACATGGTCTTTTGTGTGATCATGACTATGTTTTTACAAAGACCTTAACTCCACAAGCTTTCCTGGCCAACACTGCTCCAATATCCCAGCCACTAACGGCTGCTGCATCTTCGGTTCAACAACCGAATCTCGATCAACTTCAGCAACAACTCCAAAGCATTCAACTTGTGGCTTCTCAACTTGGTTATCAATTAAACCCCTTTCCCACCCCATGGGCTCAAGCATATTATGGTTCTCGGTCTTTCAACAATAACCGAGGTGGTCGAGGATCTCGTGGTTCTTCTCGTGGCAACTCACGTAGTGGTTTCAATAATCGCCCTCGGGATAGCAATGGCTCCCGACAGTTTTCTTGGGCTTCAACCCACAACAGAGTCTATGGCCATTGCAACAGGTGTGGCATAGGTCATCTACCGTCTCAGTGCCCAAATCAGCCGAACCAGTCTCATCCGCCAATTTTACATCACACTCAGAGGCTGGCTCATCTTCTGGTCCTACTTGAAAACCAGATACTGGTGCAACTCATCATGCCACACCAGACCTATCTAGCATGGATAACTCAGAGGCCTACTACGTTAACGATTCTTTACTTGTTGGTAACGGTAATTCTGTACCCATTTTTCACATTGGTTCATCGAAAATATACTCGCCAAACAAAACCTTTACCCTAACCGACATTCTTCATGTTCCTCAACTAAAACAAAATCTTTTATCTGTTCAAAATTTTTGCCTTGATAACAATGTTTTCTTTGAATTTCACTCTTCTTATTTTGTTGTCAAGGACGAGTCTACTCGCACTACCCTCCTTACGAGCCCCAGTGAACAGGGTTTGTACTCCATTCGTCTTCCTCAACTCAAGTCTCTGCCGAAGGTTGCCTTCACTGCTGTTAAAGCTCCTTCGAACATTTGGCATCAACATTTAGGACATCCTCATGCTCAAGTTTTTCGTTCAATTGTTTCTTATTGTTCTTTACCCGTTTCGGACAAATTATCAAATACTTTATGTTCTTCTTGTCAATTGGGAAAATCTTCAAAGACATCTTTACCTAATTCCACTTTTCGTAGCAATAATATTTTAGATCTTGTTTACTGTGATGTTTGGGGCCCTTCTCCCTCGCCATCTCTTGATGGTCATCGTTATTTTCTTTTATGTGTTGACCATTTCACACGTTATATGTGGATTTATCCTTTAAATCAAAAATCTGATGTGTATATTGTGTTCACACAATTTATTACCATGACTGAACGCCAATTTAACACCAAATTAAAGTGTATTCAATCTGACTGGGGGGGCGAATTTCGGTCTCTCACCAATCTTTGTCGCAACCTTGGCATCATCCACAGAAGGTCTTGTCCTCACATCAATGAGCAAAATGGCATTGTTGAACGCCGCCATCGTCATGTTGTAGAAACTGGTCTCACTCTAGTGGCTCAATCCAGTCTTCCTCAACGCTTCTGGTCCCTGCCTTTGAAACAGCTGTATACCTCATCAATCGTCTCCCCTCTCGTGTCTCCTCAAACAAATCTCCTTTTGAACAAGTCTTCAAACGCAAACCTGATTATTCTTTCTTACGAGTCTTTGGTTGTCAATGCTTCCCTTATCTTCGTCCATACAATCATCACAAAATTGAATTCCGGTCCACTCCCTGCGTTTTCCTTGGTTACAGCACCGTTCACCACGACTATCGCTGTTTTGACCCGTCTAATGACCGAATTTATATTGCCCAACATGTTCGCTTCAACGAACATGTGTTTCCCTACCAGCCTTCACCAACCCCACCACCACCGTCCACTCCTCCTTACATTTCTATATTTCCTAACCCACCACCCGGTTTCCCACCCGAGCCTCCACAATCGCCTCCACCGCCACCCCCTCCTCAATCTCCTCTTCACGAACCTCCCTAATCGTCTCCACAATCATCACCATCACCACCTATTCCACCTCCTTCTGATGCCTCCCCGCCCGAACTTACCCATACTCCACCACCCGTCTCTCGACCTCGGCCTTCCAACCTTCGCCCCAATCCCAAACAACCTGACCAATATAACCCAGCCGCTTACTCTGCCACCGCTCCCTCACCTCTACCTCTTGAACCCACCAGTTTTACCGTTGCTAACAAGTCTTTAGAATGGCGCCAAGCAATGGCTGATGAGTTGGCTGCGCTTCATAGGAATGGCATGTGGACACTTGTGCCCCCTGTTCCTAATGCTAATGTTGTTAATTGTAAATGGGTTTACCGGTTAAAAACTGATGAAAATGGAAAGATTACCAAGTACAAACCCGTCTTGTGGCCAAAGGTTTTCACCAATAGCATGACGTGGATTATCATGAGACTTTCAGCCCCGTTATCAAGCCTGTCACTATTCGCACTGTCTTGTCTCTTGCTGTCACCAACAAATGGCCTCTCAGACAGTTGGACATTCAGACCGCATTTCTGCATGGTGATCTCAAGGAAACTGTTTACATGCATCAACCTCCTGGCTTCATTGATCAAACCAAACCTGATCATATCTGCTTGTTACACAAGTCGTTGTATGGGCTCAAACAAGCCCCTCGTGCCTGGTTCATAAAACTGTCTACTGCTCTTCAACAGTTGGGTTTTTATGGGTCCAAAACCGACCCCAYTTTTTATYCTCAAATCTCCGGGCTCTCTTATCTACCTTCTGGTATATGTTGATGACATCATCATCACCGGTAACAACTCCACTGCTATCGCCACCGTCGTTGACCAGCTCCATACTCTCTTTGCTCTTAAAGATATGGGGTAGCTACATTATTTTTTGGGGGTCGAAGTTGTTCACAAGGGGGCAGACTTAGTTCTCTCACAACGGAAATATGTTTGTGAGATCTTACACCGTGCTGGCCTTGTAGACTGCAAACCGATTGCTACTTCAATGAGCACCTCTCAAGTGTTGTTACCGGATGATAGCCCATTACTCGATGATCCCTCTCGCTATAGGCAGACTGTCGGGGCTCTTCAGTATGCTACCCTTTCTCGTCCTGATATTGCCTTTGCAGTCAATAAAGTTTGYCAGTTCATGCATGCTCCGACTGAAAATCATTGGGCCGGAGTAAAACGGATCTTATGTTACCTCAAGGGCACCATCAATTTATGTTTGTGGATTCGTCACAATACGTGCTATCAGCTTCAAGCCTTTTCTGATTCTCATTGGAACCAAAATCTTCAAGCTTACTCAGACTCTGACTGGGCTGGTTGCCCAATCGATCGTCGATCCACGGGGGGATATGCTATCTACTTAGGCTTGAATCTTATTTCTTGGTCTGCTCGCAAGCAGAAAACTGTCCCTCGATCTTCAACAGAGTCCGAGTATAAGGCCATTGCAGATACTGTTGCTGAGTTGATTTGGCTGAAGTCTCTTCTTCAGGAACTTGGATTAAATAGCAAG
>NC_037532.1:21736078-21769275 GCF_001531365.2 Cynara cardunculus var. scolymus | reverse complement strand
TTCTACGGTCCAAGTTGCAGATTGCTAACCGCGCTGAACTTGCGGGGGAATGTTAGACTAAGTCAACTAGTCTAGTTTATATAATTAATATTGTCTAGGGTTCAAAGTGTAATTAGTTTTACCTATATATCTACATCTCTAAAGTGTATCTGATAATTATTATTTTCCAATCAATACAATCGATATCAAGTTTTATACTTCTCAATAATTCCCCCCCAACGATTCACCTTGTCCTCAAGGTGAAAAGAAGGAAACTGTTTGCAGATGGCTGTATAAGACTCCCATGTGTCCTCATAATCCGGCAACCCTTTTCAACCAATGAGCACCTCCAATTCGTTATTATAAAGGAACAAATCCCTTTCAACAGTGTTGGCTTGACTACTACTTCCCAGTTATCCTTTAGTCCTGGCGGTAATGGAGTCGGTACCTATTGATCACCCACTGCGAGTTTGAGTTGTGGTACATGAAACACCGGACAGATAATGCTGTCGATCGGAAGCTGTAGCCGATAGGCCACCTTCCCAATTCTGCCGACAATGAGAAAAGGCCCATAATAATGCGGAGCGAGTTTGACATTGCGATTGGTAGTTAATGAAGCTTGCCGATACGGTCTCATCTTCAGATAAACCCACTGGCCCACCGCAAACTCCACATCTCTATGCTGCTTGTCTGCCGATGCTTTCATTTGTTGTTGTGCCCGCTCTAACTGTACTCGCAGGTCCTCCAAAAGTTTGTCGTTATCGATCAACAGCTGATCGACTGTGGAGTTAGTTGATTCTGTAGCTGGAAAGGGGACGAAACATGTTGGATCACGACCATATAGCAGCCAGAAAGGTGTAGTGTTGGTCGCCATGTGAAAGGACGTTTTATACCAATACTCGGCCCATGGCAGCCAGGTGGCCCATTGTTTGGTACGAATACTAGTGAAGCAGCATAAGTATGTTTCGACATACCTATTTACCACTTCAGTCTGTCCGTCGTTTTATGGGTGATAAGAGGTGCTAAATTGCAATTTAGTGCCTTGTAAACGCCATAATTCCTTCCAAAAATTACTAAGGAAGACCTTGTTGCGGTCCGACACGATTGACCGTGGAATTCCATGTAGCCGAACGATCTCCTTAATGAAAAGTAACGCTACCGAGTGTGCCGAAGAGGGTGTCAGAGCCCTATGAAGTGGTTGTACTTACTTAGCAGGTCCACTACCACTAGTAAGGCGTTATACCTTGCGGATAGGGTAAGCCCCTCCACGAAGCCCATGGATATGTCCTCCCAAACTTGTTGAGGAATGTCCAAGGGTTGCAATAATCCAGCCAGGGAAAGAGTGGATTTTTTATTCTTTTGACACACCTCACAAGCGTTGATGTAATCTTTGATGAACTTCTTCATTCCCTCGCACCAAAATTCCGCCTTGACCCTTTGGTACATCTTCAAGACTCCCGAGTGCCCCCCAATGGTCCCATTGTGATATTTCTTCAACACCTGGTCAATGAAAGTGGATTTCCTTGGAAGCACAATTTTCCCCTTTCGCAGAAATAAATTTCCCCATAATTGAAAAGTACCTGTCTCGGACTTGTCGGCAGCCAACCGGTCCTTAATATCCTACCATTTGGGTTCCTGATCTTTGTTGGTTTGCCATCTGAGCACTGTCCCACCCACAAATGGTGACAAGCTCCATGAGTGATGGACTGTGACTCCATTTCGAAAGTGCGTCTGCTGCCACATTTTCTTTTCCCGGTTTGAATTGAATTGAGAAATTAAACCCAATCAATTTTACCAACCATTTCTGGCATTCTGGTGCCACTTCACGCTGTTCCAGTAAGTATTTTAGGCTTTATTGATCGGTTTTGACTACAAACTTCTTCCCCAATAGATAGTGTCTCCATTTCTTAAGTGCCCATATAATAGCCAGTAGCTCTCGTTCATAAACAGACCGGTAAATGTCACAAGCTGGAAGATCTTGGCTGTAGTAAGCTATAGGTCGCTGTTGTTGCATCAACACAGCTCCAACCCGGTTCCCGACGCATCTGTCTCTACCACAAATTCTTGCTAGAAGTCCGGTAGAGCCAAAATAGGCAGCTGCATCATTGTTGTTTTCAGCTGTTGGAAGGCGTTATTGGCTTCTAAATTCCACTCAAGTGCATTTTTTTTAGTGATTGAGTTAACGGACGAGCCATGCTCCCATAACCTCATACAAACTTGCGACGTAAGCCCCAAAATCCACGTAGTTCTTTCACATTTCAGGGGGTTGGCCAATCTTTCATGGCTTGAATCTTCCCATGCTCCGCCTCGGCCCCTTTGTCCAATATCACGTGACCGAGATATTCCACCCTCGAGTGGCCGAAAACGCATTTCTTTCGATTAGCTGCTAGCTGATTTTCACGTAAAATGCGGAGTGCGGATGCAAGATGTTGACGATGTTCTTCCACATTTCGACTATAAATGAGGATGTCATAAAAAAATATGAGAACGTACCGACGTAATTGAGACCGAAACAACTCGTTCATGAGAGCTTGGAGGGTTGTGGGGGCGTTTGTGAGGCCGAAAGGTATAACCACGAACTCGTAGTGGCCTTCATGAGTACGGAAAGCTGTCTTCACTATGTCTTCCTTCTTCATGTGGATCTGATGGTAACCGGATTTAAGATCGAGTTTAGAAAAAACCCGAGCTCCATGCAATTCGTCTATCAACTCGTCCACTAGTGGAATAGGGAATTTGTTGGCTACAGTAACTCAATTGAGCGCTCGGTAGTCCACACAAAACCTCCGGCTACCGTCCTTTTTAACCAACAAGACTGGACTGGAGTAGGGACTATCACGAGGTCGTATTATTTTGGCTGCCAACATCTCATGGACCAGCCCCTTGATTTCATTCTTTTGCTCGTATGAATAGCGATATTGTCTAACACAAACCGGAGCGGTATGTGGTTGTAGTGGAATCGCATGATCTAACTGCCTCTTGGGTGGCAGTGCTTGTATAGGCTCAAACACATCCCCAAACTCGGAAATCACATCACCCAAATCAACAGCTGTCTCATTAGTGTCGGTGTTCTTCTCTTCATGCATCTCGTACAAATCTAGTAACATCACCTCCTCACCAATGTTCCAACATTTAACTAGTGATTGAAGGCAATCGTTGTCTTATGAAGATCTGGCTCTCCTTGGATTACCACCTTCCTTCCGTCAACTCAGAATTTCATGCTAAGAGTCTTCCAATTAACCTTCATATCTCCAAGCGTTTCGAGCCACTGCATTCCGAGATTACGTCGGTTCTTCCTAATTCTAACGGTAGGAAGTCGATCTTCACACATACCCCGGGCAGCAAGAGTTCGACACCCATACATACACCATTTCCTTAACTACTTGTCATATTCCCACCTTCACCCCAAATGTCGAGGTACCATTCACCTCCAATTTAGTCGCTCTAGTATCTATTTGGAGATAAAGTTGTGAGATGCTCCGCAGTCAATGAGCACAATCACCTTCACTTTATTAATGTAACCACAGATTTTCATAGTTCGTGGAGATGTTACACCAACTACCGAGTTTAGGGACAACTCCATTGCCGGTTCCTTGACTTCTTCTTGCCCTTCCTCGTGCACCATGGTTTCGACAATTTCCCATTTTGTGGGTTCATCCTGCAGGCATGATTTGCAACTCCTTATTGTTACATTTGTGGCCCACCCTATACTTCTCATCACAACGAAAGCAAAGACCTTTAGCCCGTTTATCTCGTAGTTCCTCCTCCATTAACCTACGAGTGGAACTTGCTTCGGAGTTGGAAGACATAGCAGTAGCCGCCGCCTTAACATTAGTGAATGGAGCGCTACTTGTGGTAGTAGTTTTAGTGGTGTTACCTGTCACATTGAGTGCTGGTTTGTACCGGTCGCTGTTAGATTTGTAACCCCCAGTCACGAGTGAGTTACGGTCTTCCACTAACTGAGCCATTTCCATAATCTTCAATAAGCGTTGGGGCCTTAGTAGTCTCACCTCTGCCTGGATTGGTCTGAGACCATTACTGAAGTTTCCCTCTAGAACCTTCTCCGGTAGATCAGTTGACGATGATGCCAGGATCTCGAAAGAATGTCAGTACTCCCGAATGGTTCCTTCTTGCTTAAGTGCCAACAGCTTCTCGAGTGCAAACCCTTGGGTCGTGGATCTGAACCAGTTAATCAACAACGTTTTCAATTCTTCCCATAACAGATTGAGTCTCCTACTGTCCTTCCATTTAAACCATGCGAGAGCTTCCCCTTCCATGCACCGTTTCTTCAAATTGTTGAAGAGCAAAATAACGCTCTGCTCAAAAAATCCATCCATCAGGGTCCTCTCCTTTGAATGTCGGCAATTCCACTCTGCGCAATCTCCAATCTGTTGTATTGGCTCCTTGGTTCACAGGTTTTGGTCCCCCTCCCGGTTTCGTTTGGTGAATATCAATGACCTCCCTTCCATGTGCAGCGTTGTTCTTGGAATTGACCCAGAACCAGAGGCTTGGGACGGCCCATTCGGCCTCCCAACTCCTGTCGACTTGGATGGTCCCTGTTGTAGCCATGCCTCTATTTTCTCCATAACCATCTGAATCCTACGGTCCAAGTCCTCCAGTCTTTTAGAATGTCCTGAAACTCGATTGCATAACAACTGCACGTCTGCCTTCATTATTTGCAGCGTTTCGTCCACCGAATCTAATCGTCCCCCCATCTCCTGAACCGATTCCTCTAACATGTCCAGACGCTCGCCCTGGTTCTTCGGAGGCATCGTCGCTGAGAATCGTTTGGCTCTAATACCAAATGATAAGAACTCGTTCGATTACAATCGGTTCTCAAAAGAAAGAACAGAAATAAAGAAAATTGTCTGGATATTCGAGAGCCAGACTCCCTCCCAATAACAAAACTAGACAATTCAAAGATATCCCCTCATTCCCCTCCCCACCTATTATTTAATACTAAGATAGCAAAACTAAAAAGGGAAATACCAGCATAAAAGGTAACACAATAAAGAGAAAATAAAAGGCTCCTATGATTGCAGCTCACCCCACTACCCCCTTAAATGTCTTTCCAAAATACACTTTGGTAATCGAGCCTTATAAGATTCCTTCAGAATCATCTCTGTGCAGAAGGTACACCATTCTGAGGCGGAGATTACACTATAGAGAGACCAACTGGGAAAACTTAAATTGTTTCGTTAACTCAAAGCTCCAAAAGCCTTACAATGTGAACCCAAAAGAGGTTGGATGTCATTAGTATAGAAGATAAAAGGCTTCCGCATATCATTGTCTCTGAAGCTTATCCACTGAGTGAACCATCTTGCAGATTATGTTTATGTTATTTTACACCTTAGCAACATGCTGTCTGTTTCTATTTTCAATTCCAGGTCCACAACAAAAGAAGGTAGCATCATATATACTAAACAATTGTGGTGAAAGAACCTTGGCAATGAGATATAAACAAACCTTTTGGGCCAATAAACTTTCCCAAGCTGATGGATCACTTCGAGTAGGTAAATTTTGCAGGACAAACTTGCCAGCATTCCACAATTTGTTGGTAAATGCCTTGTTAGATGTCAATCTCTCAGTTGATAAATTTAGATCCTAGAATCAAACAATGAGAATTAGTTAATTACTGAGCTACTGAAATATCAAAACACACTAGAAAGGAATATATATAAATAACCATTAGAAAAACACATGGGGGATTCAAATTCATCATATGCAAACTGAATGACAAACCTGACCCGCAGTTCCTAAAGCAAGTGTAAAGCGCAAAGCATCAGTGCCAAACTCTTTGATAGTATCTAAGGGATCTATAACATTTCCCAATGTTTTAGACATTTTTCGTCCCTGCAGAAATTTTGTTAAATATACAGTTAGCCATGCAGTTATACAAACAAATATGCATTATCTTAAGATACTACTGATAAATAAGCAAATAAAGATGCAATAATGATGATCGCTATTCTACTTAAAATATCAGAGCCATTGAAGAAAGGCAATAAATTGTAACTTCAGAGGAGAGAAAAAAGTTAAAAGAGAGAATCGGTCTCAGATGGAGGAACATGTAACTAAGAACAGAAAATCTTAGTACTCTTTAAGGCCTCATATTCCATTACATCAAATGCAATCTTTACATGGCAAACTCCCAACAAACATGCAACTCAAATTTACCAAAATAAGAAAATTGCTAAAGATTGAAGTGCCTTAAAATTTAAATAAGAATTAGACATGGTTACCCACTATTCACCAAGTATGCAATATTAAATAGGTCAAAACTGAAACATGATGACAAGTGGGCACCTCATTTAGAATATACATTGACCAGTAACGCCAAAGAGAGAAGTACATGACACGATAAGGAACAAACGGTAAAATGAAGACAATCAAACTTAAAGGTAAGAACTACAAGCAGATCACTAAGAACAAAATAAATATGTTACCACGAGAATCAATTTTGCTCATGCAAAGATTAGAGGGATGGGTGTAGAAGTGATGTATGAATAGATTTAGAAAAGGCATAACGAATGAAATGTGATATCAACAACAATATAATCTCCTATTATTCATTACTATTAGGTAAATAAGCCATGGATCTCTACTTTATCAATGCATTATACTCACCTGAGAATCCCGAATAAGTCCATGCAGATACACATTTGTAAACGGGACAGTACCGGTGAACTCGATGCCCATCATCACCATTCGTGCCACCCAGAAGAACAATATATCATGCCTGTTCATATATAGCAACAACTATAATTCTCATTTCACCAAGATTTGGAGCATGCCCACTCTTTGATAAGAAAAAAAATGACGACAATCCAATGCTTAGAAAGGATTTCAAGATCAACAGAAAAATGGGGGCATACATAATCAACATCCACAAATGGCCAACTAATTGCAGCCCAAGAGTACATGACACTATAATGCGGATATTGCTAAGAAAGCAACTTTTATTGGTATTCAAATAATGTCAGTTTAAGCAGGCAGAGGTAACCTGATGCGAACTTTTCATCTTTATTCAACAATCAAATGTTTACAAATTGATTTCCAGCTTTTTGAGAGACCCGGATCTCCAGAGAGGTTTTCCTCCAACTACACAATATAAAACGGATGCCTATCACTTCTATCCCCTTCTATTTATACTTCTAATAACCCCACAATTGACTAATTGACCAGCCCCCACAATTGACTAATTGACCAGCCCCCTATTATCCCTACTATCTATATGTAACAATACCCGCCCCCCAAACATCCACCTTGTCCTCAAGGTGGAAAGAAAAAGAAATCTGGAATTTTACACTTCTTGGCTTTGTATTTGTTCCAGAAATTCGTACTTCGGTGTATTCTTGAAATCTTTAGGGCTTGCTAGATAGTTAAAGTCAGTTTTTGGGCTTAAGAGAAGGATACAAATGTGGGCTTCATTGTTGCCTTTGAAGTCCAATAGAATGAATAAGCCCCTGGTTTTCTTTGAACGTACATACGGTTGTTCCAAAAACATACACAGATGAAGAACCATGGAAGACTGGTGACAGAGGTGGTTGAGACGAAGGTGGTAACGGCAAAAACAACACCGGCGGCGGTGGCGGTGGTAAGCCATGGTTGTACCAAAATCTTCCCATGATGCAATTACTTGCGCACTCTACCGAAATCTTGTTCTTTTCTTTGTCGATCGTCAATACAACCTGGACTAGCCTCTTGCGTGTTCTTCGTTTCTTCTCCGTCGAAGCCTTCTTTGTTGTCGATGTACTCCTCACCCTTTGATTTTGTCTTTGCCTTCCCCTTGTTCTCATAGCAGAATCTTGGGATCTTGAAAATGAAGTGCTAGGATGGGTTTAGAGTTTCAAATTTTGACGGGCTTGATGGAATAGGCTTGGATTCCTTAGTTTCATTCCTCGCTTCTCTCTTCTTGCTCTTCTTCTTCATGGGCCATTGAGTGGTGTTGTTTGCTTGGATTTTGGATTCCAGATCAAACCTCGATTCGAAATTAAATCTGATTTTGGCTTCAGATTCGATCTTTCTCCTTCTCCCTCTCTCTCAACTTGTTTTCTTTTTCTCTTTTCTGCCAAGACCGTAAGTTTGCGATCTTGATGAATTGATTGTTCTTGGACATAATTCAAGTCTTCTTGAATCGATTCCTTTATGATTTCCAATCTTCTTGAACCACATCCATGGAAGACTTCATCGAAGTAATATCCTCCATCATCTTTTGCGCCATGACAAGCATGCTCCTGGTCAATTCCTGAATCGACTGCTCTGATACCATTTGATGTGAACTTTTCATCTTTATTCAACAATCAAATGTTTACAAATTGATTTCCAGTTTTTCGAAAGAGCCGGATCTCTCCAGAGAGGTTTTCCTCCAATTACACAATATAGAACTGATGCCTAATCACTTCTATCCCCTTCTATTTATACTTCTAATAACCCAACGTACTTGACTAATTGACCAGCCCCCACAATTGACTAATTTACCAGCCCCCTATTATCCCTACTATGATATCTATATGTAACATAACCTTATGCACCTATGTTGCCAGTTTTAATGTGAAAACCTAAATATCATGCTTGCATTGGGAAGCACCATTCACAAAATGAAGGTGGAACAGCATAGAAGAGGCAACCCAAAAACAAAAGGCAAAAAGTTTCATAGAGGCCAAGGCACTTATTGTACGTGTCCCAAAGCAGCAAGTTGGCCCAATAACTTCTTAAAACCATGGTGGAAGTCATTGGTAGCTCACAACTTTGAGCTTATAAGGAGCTCACGAATCTAACTTCCTGAAATTCTTGTCAAGGCTTCCCAGAATTCTCACTGTAATCGCCGATGTAGGAGTTGCCTAGATGTTATAACCCCCCCTTCCCCCCGAGGACTTATCACGTTTATTGAGGTTTGCCCCACCATCCTGATGGTACAAGGATCAGCTCTAATACAATTTGAACCTTCTCACAGCCAAAGCAGCAAGCTAAATAACTTCTAAACCAACTTAAAACCATGGCAGAAGTTATCGGTATCCCACACCTGAGCTTACAAGAAGCTCACAAATCTAACTTTCTTTCCATGTGACATGTGTACACTTATGAAGGTAATAAAATGATAAAGCAAAAGTATAATAGTCATCAATGTCAACAGTAGATTTACTATGAAGAGATGAATAGTGGAATGCAATGTGCACAAGAGAAACATCCTAATAACAGATTTTATTCATGTAATTTCCCCTTGTAACGGAACACTATCATACAGCATACTTCTATTTACATCCAGAAAAACAAACATAGTAGTCTGAAGATGACATTGAATTTTATCGGAGTTTGGGCTTTTCTGTTCGAGTTTTTTCAAAAAGAGGATGTGAAGTTTTGAAAAATTGCCACTTTCAGTAAATTGCAGTAGCAGAAGGGAGTACTTGGAGGACGTGGGATGAGCGAGTGAGGTTGGACATGGTAGTGTTATACATTTCCAAGGACATGACCTCTAATGGGAGTACAATGGAGACATAGAACCAAGGTAGCAGGCTAGGTTTATGGACCGATACCTAGCATAGTCGGGCTGAAGGGTGTTGAACAGGTACTTTTTGAAGGGTGGGGGGTGGATGGCTCATAGTCTAGGCTAGAGATGTGTTCCTTTTGCCTTGCGCTGTGTGCGTTTTGCCTTCCTTACCTTTATCGCGCTTTGTTCACGGTTTGTTAATCTTTATGCCTTCTACTTGCTTGCCCATGCTTGTGCACAAGCCAGGGGTCTTCACAAACAGTCGATCTACTCTTTTTGGGTAGAGGTCCAGTCTGCATAAATCTGACACTCCCAATACTTTCGAGTGGGATTACTGGATCGTTTTGGTATGGTTTTGATTTGATTTGGTTAGTAAATTGCAACGGCATATTATAGACAACATTATCTAAGATCTTTATTAGTGCAGATAAAGAACTCATAATGTTTTTAATTTATACACATTAATAGATATATTTCTTGATCATTATCAAACATAACAAACATATTAAATAAATTGGATATTAACAAGATTGACATTAGTTTCTTCTTTTGCCATAATTAGTCAAAGAGACAAACAATAAATATTTAAATCCTATACAAAAAAGAATACATCAATTCGAAGAAAATTTGATAGTTACATTGATTTAAAAAAAAGAATAGTAAAGGAACTAATAAGAACTAATAAGAACTAACTTTCAGAAGTTAGGCCTAAACCTAATTACAGATAAAACTCAAATATATATAGCACAACAAAAAATGTAAATTATTATTTATTTTAAATATTTATATGTGACAACATTATGTTCAAATCCATGCTACTCTTTAATAAATTAGAAACACCTTCTGGTTTTTCTCATATCAATAATTCGTATAGTATAAGATTAGTACATCAGACTTGATAGAAGTATACATGTTGATTAAGTTTTTATCTTTAAAATCAATGAAGAGATGTTGAAACTAAAGCAATTATCTAGCACTTAAATTATACTGCCATCTTTTTCATAATAATGCAACATTTTATAAACCACCCAAATATTTTTTATCGACCAAAGTATTTTGAAGTTGATGTTTTGATGTTGAAACTATATATTTTTATTTGATACATATAATATGTTAAGTTATACATACATGTAATCATGTGTACATACATACACACATATATATGTATATAATTCTAATTATTATATAGTCTGCTATATCAAATCATGGTCTTGACCGCTATTTAAGATTTTGACCATTGTAACAGGATAGATAGGAAGTATCTTCGATGTGCTCTAGTGCTTTTGTAGAATAGTAATTCATGAAGCTTTGCAAGACACTAAGTGGCGGGCTGCAGTATGTGAAGAGCTTCGTTCACTTCAGAAAAATGGTACATGGGTAGTGGTTGAACGGGTGCACGGCAAGACCACAGTTGGTTGTAAAAGGTGTTCACGGTTAAGTACAAAAGTGATGGCTCTATTGAAAGATACAAGGCTCGGTTAGTAGCAAAAGGCTACACCAGACATGAATCGATTATCAGGAGACATTTGCCTCGGATGCCAAAATTAATACCATTCGGGTTCTCCTCTCACTTGCTGCCAACTTCGATTGGCCTCTTCATCAACAAGACGTAAAAAATGCATTTCTAAATGGCACCTACAAGAGGAGGTCTACATGGTTTTACCCCTGGTTTTCATGCTCTAAATGGCAGCCATAAAGTTTGTCGTCTCAAGAAGGCCATTTATGGTCTCAAACAGTCCCCAAAAGCATGGTTTGATCGGTTCACTCATACAGTTAAACAATTTGGGTATGCTCAAGCCCATGCCGATCACACTCTTTTCTACCTTAAAGAACATGGTAAGATCACTATCCTAATCATATATATCGACACCATTATACTTACGGGAGATCATGCAGTGGCCATCGCAAACGTTAAAGCCCATCTGGCTCGCTCCTTCGAAATGAAGACCTTGGTAGGTACTTCTTGGGAATGGATATTGCAAGAACGAAATCTACGATTAGCTTGTCTCAAAGGAAATATACCTTGGACTTGCTCAAAGACACCGGGATGCTCGGTTCTCGGCCAGCCTCTACTCCTATGGATTCTTCTAAAGCCTGATGCTAGTTTTATGGTTCCAGTCAACAAGGGAGATTTCAACGTCTTATTGGTCAACTGATATACCTTGCACATACATATTACATTTGTAGTTAACTATGTAAGCAAATTCATGCATTCACCATCCCAATGCCATCTTGATGCTACTCACCGAATCCTACGGTATCTTAAAGGAACACCAGGTCATGGTTTACTGTTTAAGAAACAAGAACGTTCTCATGTGCTTCCAGACATGTTGAGCTCCACATTCTTGTATAGTCAAAAGGGGATCGATTAATTGAAGTGTTGACAGATGCAAGTTGGGCAAGTTGTCAAATTGACTGGCGTTCTACCTTGGGTTACTATTCTTATGTGTTTGGCGACCTTGTCACATGGCGAAGCAAGAAGCAGGGAGTGGTCTCAAGAAGTAGTGCTGAAGCCGAACTACGAGCTATTGCCTAAGGTGTGTGTGAAGCACTTTGGCTAAGAAGATTACTGAGTGAACTAAGAATCCGGGTACTACACCCGATGACTATTTGGTGTGATAATAAAGTTGCTATCGCCATGACACATAATCCAGTTCATCATGATCTAACAAAACATGTTGAAGTGGATCGGCATTTTATCAAGAAGAAAATTGACAACAGAATCTTGAAGTCTCATACATTTCTACCACTCAACAAGTGGCCGACATCTTCACTAAAGCACTAAGTTTACCACTATTCAGCACGTTAATAGGCAAGCTTGGATTGTATAACATATACCATCCAGCTTGAGGGGGAGTGTAGAATCGTAATCGGATATGGATTAATGGAGTTATAGATAGACTCTAATAAGGAAACGTTTGTAGATAAGTGTTTATCCCATATTGTTAGGAGTTGTAGTCATAGTATATCTCCTAACCTCTACTTGTACATATAGTTCCTTATGTTGTAATCAACATATAGTAGAAAATAATATTCCTCCTACTTCTCTAAAGCTTTTAGCTTTCTAGCTAGGAAGGTTCTTTGCATTCTTTTATAATTTTACATTAACAAAAAAAAAAGATCCCCTTTTGGCAAATTTGGCGGCTTATAGTTGTGCTCTCATTTTTTACTTAACCTTTTTTGCAAGTTGAGGGTCTTCTTGAGAACAACCTCTCTGTCTTATTAAAACAGAAGTAAGGTCTATATACATCCTACCCTACTCAGTTTGTTTGGTTTACCATAAAATGGTAACAAAATAGAGAAACTTTGTTAACCAAAATCAATACCGGAAGTTAACCTTCATATCCTTAGGATAGAAATATAATCTCTTATTTCTTGAGATTATATTTCTATTGTTGGCAGATTTTGTGATTTTGTCTACAGTCAAAAACTTCTCTTTTTTTGGTTAGCTAACCATTTAACTAGGAAATGTACCTATGTATGTTTTTAGGTTGTATATAAACAGTTTATAAAATTATAATCAATGACATAGCATGACAAAATATCTCTAAAGTGTTAAGGTATCACAGCTACAACATTACCATGTTCTTTCTTGTTCTTTATTGCTCTTTCTTGTTCAACTTTTATCATTGAAACTATTTAGTCAATATTTAAAATCAATATTCCATCCTCAGTTTTCCTATCTAAAGAGAAGTATCCATGCCTTCATCATCCAGACTCTTTAAATGTTACTGGACCAACTGAAGTTGTCCATGAAGCATAATCAAATGAACTTGAGAATATTAAAGTTGCATATCGACTCAATGAAGAAACTACATGATCTGGTCCCAAGTGATCCACATAAAGCTCAATGGAAAAGAAGAACTTCACCATACTCGATCCTGCACCAAGAAAAGACCCCAAATATGACAAGTGCGATACTCAAGATTCACTAATTGTGTTGTGGCTATACTCAAGATTCACTGATTATGTTGTGGCTATGGGACTCGATACATACAGAAATAAGTGGAAATTGCATGTTTTTCACATCTATTAAGAAAATCAGAGTAAAAGGATGCTACACCGGTTTTCGAAATAAACCAAACCAAAAGTACCCAATATATCCAACTCAGAAGTAGGTTCGGAAACGGATGTACATAAAACGTTTCCTCTAACCCAAGGAGTAGAGAGACAAATTCCGTAAAGATCCTCGGCTTGCGATTTTTTTGAGAAGACAAAAACAGAAAGATTGTCAAAGATTGGTTTTCAAAATAAAAAACAAACAAGGTACCCCATTTGTCACCAAGTATTATAGTACCCTTAATAACTAATGGCTCGAACTTGATTACTATCACGTTAGTAAGATGAAATGCAATCCTTGCTGCTTAAGTTCATCAATGAAATGAGTTCTTAGCGGGATTGAACATGGAATTTGATCAAGTCCAAGTCCAAGTCCTTGAATAGGAAGAAATGTCATACTGATAGAAGCCCCAACTGTCAACAAGAAAAATCTACCTTGCTAACTACAAATGAGACCTCCAAAAGCCGAAAGATATGCCCGAGCATGTACAAATAGATTTGGGAAGGTAAAACCTCCTATCACCGAAGACAAAACAAGCATAAGACAGCCAAAAGTTCTACCACAAGAAATGACACAATGTAAAGAAGATTTGTTGGAAGTTGGATGGAATACACAATGTGAATAAAGCAACAACGAAAATTATCAAAGAAACAATCCTCAACGGAATTATGGGAATAGGAAACGTGGAATAGACAAGGAAATATGGCAATTACATAAGAAGCATCAGATCAGCAAGAACCATACTCCTTCAATAAAGAGGAGGTGAGAAGGATAAGAAATTCACTTACTACTTGCCAAACAAAGTGGCTCATATCTTGCAACAATTTTTCCCGAATGTGCTAATCAAAGCCATGGACAACATGATTAGTTCACAATTATCATTTTTCAACATACACACAATGTTCTGGACACCTAAAGATTCAAGTACCTGGGTGCGTTTGGTACGAGGAACAGGACGTGACATGACTCAAAAAGAACTTGTTGTCTTATGTTTGGCGGGACATTAGACTAAGGCACTAGGACAGAACAGGACTGAGTGGGACAAAAATCATTTTATGTCCCACCAAAATAGGTGGAACAAAAATCGGGGAGATGGGACAAGATTAGTAAACTAAACTACCGACGTACATGAGAACCCTAAAACCTTCTAAAAGAATTTCACCTACCTACCTCACTCTTGCCCAACCTGTCCATTCCTGACTGCGTACCAAACGCACTACATGGGACGGGACAGGACAGGACAGGACGGGATAAAACCCACTGTCCCATGTTTGGCACAACATGGGACAGAACAAGAACTCACTGTCCCACGTTTGGCACGACACGGGACAGGGACAAGGTGGGACGACATGGGACAAAAGAGATTTTTTCTTGTTCCACCAAAATAGGTAGAACAAGATGGGACAAGAATGGGACAGAAACTAAAATATTACTAATCTACCCTCGTTTGATATATAACCTTAATATGGTATTTGCTTTAATGGTCATCACCGCTAGTTTAATCCGCCGCCATCACTACCGGCTATCACCGGCGGCCACCTCCACCTCCACCTCCTCTTCCACTACAACATCCTCCATCGCCTCCACAACCACCATCCACCAAGTCCATTGCCACCTCTACCATGGTCGACCACCGTCCATTCCCACCACCATTACCGTCGTTCGCCACCTTCAACTCCTCCTCTACTGCAACCTTCTCCACGACCACCATCAGCCACCACCATTCATTGCCACCTCCCCTCCACCATAACCACCACCACCACCACCATCTTCACTACATCAACCACAACTACCTCCTCCACCGTTGTCAACTGCCACCACCACCACAATCTACCATCTTCATGTCTTCTATAACTACCGTCGTCCACCAAGCACCACTGCCTCTACCTTCATAACCACTGTCGGTCACCGACCACCAACGCCCGTCAGCCACCAAAACCACCTCCACCACCACCACTACTACCATCAATTATATCAATTTTTTTCATTCAAATTTGATACGAATATGAAAATTATATACAAATATTTATTCTTTAATTATTTACTTTATTTGTGTTAATTATAACTATTATATAATATTTAAAATAATCAAATAACTTTTGAGGGTAGCTTGTCTAGTTTTGTCTCGTCCAATCCTAGTCATACCAAACACCAGACATATTCCTATTATGTTAAGTCCTGTCCCGTCCAGTCCAGTCCTGTACAGTCCTACCCTCTTGTCATGTCCTGTTCAGTCCTGTCCAATTATGTCTGCATACCAAACGCTACCTAAGGGATCACTAGCCTTTATAGCTCAAACAAGAATTATCTTTATCACTCCATTTATCACCCTTAATTGTGTTCTTCATGTGCCTAAATTATCTATGATCCCAAAAATGACCAAAGATTTAAGCTACAAAGTCACTTTATCATCTAATACACTCGAGGAAGAATGGGTTGTTTAAGAAGAAAAATGGGTTGTACTACTTGGATACCACCAACAAACCTATATCCCTTTTTTCATAATCATTTTCATTATCCAATAAAATCCATATATGGCTTCAATACTTTAGATTAGGATATCCCTTTCATGCATTGAGAAATATGTTTCCTCATTTGTTCAAGGGAATAATTGCATCTCATTTTCAATGTGCATCATCTCATTATACTAAACATCAAATAACATCATTTCAGCCATCAATCATAAAACACTATTTCCCTTTACTATTGTCCGTATTAATGTTTGGGACCCATCTAGAATTGCAAGCTTAGACAGTGCATGTTGGTTTGTCACATGTATAGACCATTGTACACGAGTCGCATGGTTATTCTTGATGAAATACAAATTTGATGCAAGTACAGTTATCCACACTCTAAGCATAATCCAAAACCAATTCAACACCACAATCAAAGTCATACAATGGAAAAAATACTTCAACCAAATTTTATTTCCTAATCATTCAAAACAAAGGCATTACACTCCAATCCACCAATTAAATACACACCAAAAAATGGGGGTAGCTGAAAGAAAAAAATGTGTACCTACTTGAAACCACTTGACCGGTCCCAACTATTGAAAGAAAAGTTCCAAAGCACTACTGGAGGAAGGCAACCCTAACTGCTACCTATCTGATCAAAGGGTTAATTCACATGTTCTACATAACAACATTCTTATTCAGGCTCTCAAGTTTTTCCCCACATTAGAATCACATTGCCACCATAGACATTTGGACATATCTCATATGTTCGTATGCAAGTGTATATGTCATTTGGTTCAGAGATTCGATGTGAGAATCAAAAGATGCTAACAGTAACAAGCGAGACTGAGAAAAGATATAGTACTTGCATATACTTTCAATAGTTATTCAATACAAGTCAATCAATTAACTTGTTTTATTTTCACTCAACCAAAGCACATTAGACTTTTTATGGGAAATATCATGTTTTGTATTCTGATATGTCCACCCCAGCATTCCCTGACCACCACCGACATGGATTTGTCAAGTTTCAACAATTATACTTTTCACACACTTTGTACAGAATTTTTCATTTAAACTATACCTCTAGAAAGAAAACAGAATCCACACAGCAGGTCATCATTGTATACCGAAAAACTACCATCTTGTTTTTCTCATATTCGTAAAAGAAATGAAAAATGAAAGAAGCAGAAATGCATACCCTGTTTCAAGCACTGATGTTGGGTAGAACCGTCTAAAATCCTCTGCAGACACATCAGGCCATCCCAAAGTACTGAAGGGCCATAAAGAACTAGAAAAATGCCAATGAGGCATGCTTAGAAACATTTGCAGAACGGCCAGATAAGTATGCATATAACTGTATTAAGGTTTATCAACTAAACAAACCTCGAAAACCAAGTGTCAAGAACATCTGGATCTTGATATATTTCCACATCTTTTCCATACTTTTGTTGAGCTTTTTTAAGAGCTTCATCTGTGCTCTTAGCAACTATGTAATCTTCTTCAGAGTCTTTGCCTACAACATACCAAACTGGAATCCTGTGTCCCCACCATAGTTGTCTGCTTATACACCAATCCTTGATATTTGATAGCCAGTGATTATATATCTGAAGTAACAAAGAAGACATCAAATAAGCTATAACACAGAGCTTTAAATTGAATGTCAAAGCGCTTATAATCTTTTTTAGTGTGTAAATTGGTGAGGCAATGACACAAAGAATCATATTTGCTGATGCTCGATGGCAAACTCATTAATCGTGACCTGGTTACAGATGATGATGAGTAGAGAAGCCAATGTTGAGGTCATCAAAGCAGGTAATAGAAGCTTTTGAAGCTATAAAGATGAGCTAGTGATGCATGCAAAGATATAGAGAAAATTTATTGTTGAAGATATCATACATACTTTTTCAAATCTTTCAGGCATAATGGTTAGTTCTCCTTTTCTCACTGCCTCAAGGGCCTTTTCAGCCATAGGCTCCATAGTCACAAACCACTGCTTGCTCACAAGAGGCTCTATGATCTGATTGTTAGACAGATTAGCATAAAAACCCAATAGCTGGTGAATAAGCACATGTGAGAGGAAAGCAAGACAAATATAACTCACTTCTCCACCTCTTTGAGAACGAGGAACTCTTGAAGTGTGAGCTTCTTTCTTGACAGCTAAGCCTGTCTCCTCAAGTTCAGACCACAACTTCTTTCGTGCCTCAAAGCGATCAAGGCCACTGATTTTACATGTGCAACATTCATACATAAGCCAGAACAAGAATCCTTGGCAATTCCTTGTTTTTCAACAAGCTTAACATATTTTTAAAACTCACCTATACAATCCAGCAACCTCATTCAGGGTCCCATCCTTGTTCATGACATTAAGTATTGGAAGACCAAGCTTTCTAGCAAGAAGGTAATCATTGTGATCATGCCCAGGGCTTATCTTTAAAACACCAGTTCCAAAGTCTTTATCTACATACTGCAGTACAAGGCAAGAAGCATTCTATCAGAACATGCAAATTGAGAGTTTAAAATGATGCAAAGAATCCTCAGAAATAACCTGTTTGAGAAAGGAAGGAGGAGTTGCTGTTAACCACCGGTGGTAAAATAAGTGTTCTTTCAAATATACAATTTTGTTTTGATTCTTCTTCCTTTTTCCTTCTTTTAATTTTATTTTATTAGGTAAAATAGTGAATAACAGAGCAACTAATTGTTATCAGAACAAGCCTAGAACAGTTAGACCTTGCTGTCTTCATCTAACCACTTAACCTCAGACACTAACAAGTAACAAGAAGTTAGAATGGTTGAGGGAGGAGATACATCAAGATTCCACTTCAAATTCTTTTATTTAACTAGTTTTTGAAATAGAGGTGACTTCAATTTCTATACAACATAAATTTATGCCAATAAACAACTAAGCTTGGTTTTAAAAAGCGTGATGCGGTCCGAGGTGGTAAGGATCCCGGAAGCCGATGCGTGATGCGTGATGCGCCCGGTATTCAAAAAATACTTATAAATTAATTCTACATATCAATTTCTACCTTAAAAATACTTACCTATCAAAATACTTCATTTATAACATAAAGTAGTTCAAAAAGTGGCATTAGAATCTTAAAAAGTTTGTGAATCGGAATAATTAAACACACAAACTACTACCATGAAGAACAGAAGTAAATGTCTAATAGTCCCCAATCCCAAACTAAATGACCAAGTGATACAAATGCTGACTTATTGGTATCTAATAACAAAAGGCCCAGAATTGTACATGTCTATTCTAGAAGGACAAGAGGGGTAAATCAGGAAAGTGGCTAACAAGTCTGTTAGAGGAGAGAGAGAAGAATAAATAGAATAGGGAATGACGTTGTCAGGCATGTTATGAGATTTTTCTTTGATTTTGAATCTCAGCATTTTGCTTCGAGAGGGGAGTTTTCCCTGGAATCGTTGGTTCTTATTTCTCCATTAATACAAATTCCCTATTCCTTCTCCATTTCATCTACTGTTATTATTACTCTGTTTTCTGTTCTTCATCACCAAGTGACCAATTAATACTCCCCAAGATCAGCATCATCAAACCCCAACACGGGTTCATCTCCCTCATCATTATCAAACCCTCCAATATCTGCTTCCACCTCAACTTCATCATCTTCATCCTGAAGAGCATGTCCTTTTCCTCTAGCACTTATAGTTCTTGATACACCCGACCCATCATCATTTACTCTCCCTCTTGATGCTCTAGTGAAATGAGGAGTCTCATACGCCCCGGAAGCTCTACCTACGTCATCCCACGTAAGATCATCATCAATAAACACCAAATCATCATCTTCATCATCAGTCCATCCTCCCCATCAACCACTCATCACTACTTCCCTCTTTTTTATATCGACGTTGTAAGGCACGATTAAATTTCACTTGAGAGGGGTTCTATTTTATTAGGTCATTATTACGTTCTATTTTAATCTACAAAATGCCCAACTAAAAACCTCTAAATAATGAAAAAGGAGCCTAAACATGAAACATATAGGATGCGCTAATGCATGCATCATGTGATGCATAGGTGATGCGACCGCATCAGAGAGCATCATGGAATCGGTTCGCATCAGCCCCTCTGATGCGTTACCTCGAGCGCATCGGAGCGCATCACGCATCGGAATTATGCGCGCATTTTTAAACCAAGCAACTAAGGTTTTCAAAAGAGAAGAGTCCTACTGATATGGACCTTGTTCCTTCTAAAATAAGTTCGCTCATCTTTTTTCCTGAGGTTTTTCATCACAAAATAGTGCATTAACCAACTTCTAATTGTGAACATTAATGATGTAATATAAAAAAAATCATAGCATCCTTCTGAACCATAGAATCAGTAACTTTATGCTTTCAAAAAAAGTAATGGCAGGACAGCATATAAATATACTGTTTTCTCTTCTCTTTCTATATTATATAAAGCATTGATAGTACCTTGTCAGCAATAATTGGGACATGACGACCGAATGTCATTGGAACTATGGCTGACTTTCCAATATATTTTGTGTATCTTCCATCCTGTAAAGGTAGTAGTAAATCCATCATTAACCGATTGAATACATAAACATTCATGCCATACTGAAACCAACAATGGCGACAAAAGCAAACACTGTTCTGCTTTGAACAGATATTCAGTAAAAAACGAAGTAGCCAACTTTTACTGAAAGCAAGGGGGAAATGCATTCTCGTTTATTTCAGAATAGAAGTTACGATCGCCTTTGGCACACATGTTTAGGCAAGCTACTGACCATTCATACTACTGGTTTTTATTACATAACAAAAGGATAACATATACAAGTTGTCCATGGCATTCCTCTCTGTATGTAATGGGCTAAACATTGGCAGAAAAGGTAATCCTGTTGAAATACCACTAAGTAACTTACTACTCATCCCATTACTCTTCATCATGTCAAGAAGACCAAGGTTACTCCCATATCTACTATGTGTAATGTGATGCAGTAACCGAGCTAGCTAATCAAGTAATCATAATTATATTTTAGCTTGATCTAACTTGGTTGAAGTGAGCACTTTTACCTCAGGATTCACCGCAACAGCTGTATCACCAAATAAAGTTTCTGGTCGTGTGGTTGCTATTGTTAGATAGTCACTCCTACAACATGAAAAGGATACAAACACGAATATGGTTAGTAAACATGCATGGCTAGAAAATTAAGGGACATGCAATCTCTAAATGAACCATTGAAGAAAAGAATTCAAAGTGAACAAACCATCAAGCAAGTAGAGGCAAGGTTTGCTGCATTTAATGACCTACCAAATCTTTATTCTTTGCTTGATTAGTTCCATAAGCACATAACTTTGAAAGTTCATAGCAATCTTCTTGTATATGCAGATATAGAGCAGCTTCACAAAGAAGACCAAAATCTACAACAAGAAATAGTCACACCCATCCTATCTTATGAATCTATCATTCTCTCCTTCAAAACACAATTTAAAGTTCTAGTACAAGGTTTTGTCTTCTAATAGTAAAACAACATGATGGTTCCCCTTTTCTCATAAACCTGAACAAATGATAGATAGAATGAAATTAGCACAATTTGTCCTGTTTTGGGGTCTCCAGGTCGTTGCAGAAAGGATATTGAGAGGAGAGGAACTTCTTGGGAAGTGTAGATTTTTATGCTGAGAAGTTTATAGCATAATGGCGAGTGTAATCAAGCCTAGTGATTTGTGAAGAGGGTAATAGTTCTTTTTCTGTTCTTCTGTAAATTGGCAGCGGTTTTAAATTCTCAAACAGACTTTTGATAGTATTACAATGTATATAGAATTAAAGCTTTATGCCAAAGACACTTAAATACCAAGCTAAATTAATATCCATGACTTAAAATCTGGAAGCCATATTTAGGTAGGGGTTATGGACTCAATCACAAGCACAGTTAAGGGAATATATTGCCTAGTACATCTAAAAGCAGAAGAAACACATGTGCACATAAATAGATGTGTGAGATGTAAATTGATAAATGAGCATATAATTAAGGACGATCTTGGGCAACTGGTAAGCTTTCCTTTGTAACCAGGTTGCAAGGTCGAGTCAGGGAAACAACCTCTTTGCAAACTCCAAGCAGAAGGTAGCATACAAGGATGTCTCTCCTCACCCCTTGCAAAACCAGATCACCTTTTAATGAACATTATAATTCATAGCACGAAATTTCATGCCTTTTCGGACAAGCAAATGAATATGGAGTATGAAATAAGAAATACGGACCAATTACCTAGAACCTCCAGCGACACGATACTTGATATGATATAGAGTACCAGGTTCTTCAGAATATTCAACTTCCTATGAAATCATGGATAATCATGTTAATTTGGGAGCTTGCAAATAGATAAAACCCATTGAGAGCTGATCATAAGTGATCCAATATACCAAATCAGAAACTGCAGTCTGTAAATTTGGAGACCAGTTGACCATGTAAGAGCCTGCAAGAAAACATATATGGAGGGACTGAGCAAGAAATTTTATTGTGAAGAGCCAAATGGCATTGGTAAGAATTTTTATAGAATAATTAACAATTGGCCAAAGAAAAGAATCAACTGGAATTTATCCAACAGTTGTTGTCAATTGTGTTGTTTGCTATAAGCTAGGCAAGCATTAACAGCAGCACATATAGATTGCAACTATATAGTGATTGATTAACAAGCTAAATAGCTGTAAGGGAGAGAATTAGGATGAAATTAGCTCATCTTTAAGTAGTATTCAAGCAATTTTAGTAATGAGAGAAGAGCACAAGAGCAATTTGAGGACAGTACTTACATTTTGACTACTCTTTATTAACTTTTTCCCAATTACTCTTCTCCCATTGATGATTCTTAATCACTTCCATTAGAAACTGTCTCAAAACCAAGCAATCCCCTACACTTTTACTTGTCATATACTTGCATATGACTAGATTAGAATCGGCAGATCAAATTCAATAAGTTCAGAAAAAGAATCTGGGTCAATGAGTAGTAAAAATCTTTGTTTCTCAAGTTATTTCTAAATCATATAGAGGGCAACCTGGACATTAAATTTGGACACAATTTGGGTTTTCTAAGATGGTATCTTCAAAAAAAAAAACGGAGCCATGGTAAAGAATATATATAAACCAAGGTACCACCCATGGAAACATTAATCAAGTGCATGCGGGCAGAGATTAATGCCTCCTTTGCCATCAAATAGAACTAACAAATATTACAAGTCTACAAATAACTGTAAACCCATGCCTTGTAACCAAGGTCAATCTATAACATCAATCAAATGAAACTACAATCCAAATGCTATTATGAAGTTTTATACATGTACCAAAATTAAAAAAGAAAGCCACATAGAGATTAAGACCAAGGCAGACCTCAGTTCATCTCTCTTTGCACACAGTCCGATGTATCAAAGCACGATGCCAAAAATTTATTATGAGAGCAAAAACAAAGAAGTTTATATCAGAAACCAGGAGCGGAAGGTCGTAAAGGAACCTCACTACAAATTACAAGGTAACTGAAACAAAACTAGGACTATGGCACATAATTAGATACCTCCAAGCAGCCCTATACTCCTATTTAAGGTCAAAACGTTTTCTGTTTTTCAATCATTTAAACTTTCCTGACTACTAAACTTCTGCTATGATAACTTTGGACCATCTATGCCTCTCTCTGTGCCCTCTCCCTGGTACAAGTCTCCTCAATTCATTTAGAGATCTGCAATGGAGATGACCAGACCACTCAAATTTACTTCCTCCATCACAAAATATTGCAGGACTTTCCATCTTGGGTTGTCCCAAATAAAATGCAAAAATATCCTTTTTTAGTAAGTTTCAAATCCAAAATTGCTCGTATGCCTACTAGCAATCATTACAAGATATCAGTGACATTGGTTTTAGTGCAAAATTCTACCACTGTTGTCTTATTGAAGGGCATCTTAGACATTTGACCATTAGTCAAAGTTACTCATTAAGCTACATGCGAAGTCAAACGTTGCATTCTTTAGGAGAGGAGAGAGGAACCTTTTCTTTCCTTTTCTACCCAGAAGATAAAAGCATTCCATAACCAAAAGACTTGATGATCACATAAGTGGGTAATTCATACATCTGTCCTTGTTCTTTCTGCATCTTCGTCCCGTCTCCATCCTCTCACATTGTTGCTACCTCTCTCTCTCACTATTCCTATCATTGTTGTGGTCTCACAACAATATTTGTTAAAGCAAAACCAAACAAACCCACTATATCACGCTTGAAAGCAGGGTCTAGAATGGGTAGAATCCACTCTATAAAAACCGGCTTGTGCAAAAGTGTGAGAGGGAAGGAATAGACACCGGCAAGTAGAATACTTAAGATTAGCATAAAAAGAAGGAAAAGGGAAAAAGGCACAAAGAGACATAAACCAAGTACAAAAAAACACACAAACGCTCCTTCATCGAAAGTAGGCTTTGTATCCAATTTGTCAGCTCCCTAAACCTCCTATCCTACCCTCACCCTCGATAACTCCCTTCTTTCTATCCACACTAGCGACTAGGTCCCTACTTTTAATCAACTACCCTGATCCGACATCCCCGATAACTCCTATCAGAGGTCATGTCCTCATAAATGCCTAAGATTGTCATGTCCATCTTCAATTGCGCATCTCAGGTCCTCCTTGGATTGCCCCTCGAGCAACACATTCTCTACTCTCCTCACTAGCGCCGACCTTGGTCTCCTGCGTACGTGTTCAAACCACGGCAGTCCTCCCTCTCTAAATTTATCCGTGATACATGCAACTCCCAACTCCACCTGTATTGGCTCATTCGGCATCCAGCCTAACAAGGTTCGACCACAAGTCCATCTAAGCATCCTCATGGGCCTTCCTTAACACCCAACACTGTTGACCTAATATCACATAGTTGGTCACCCACCACTCTTGACCCATATAACATGGCTGGTGTAGTGGCTACCCTGTAGAATTGGCCCTTCAATTTTTGTGGAACCTTCTTGTCGCACAGCATCCCCCTCACAGCTCTCCATTTTAGCCACCCTACCTTTATGTGGTGCATTACATCCTCATCAACCTCTCCATGAGCTTGAATCATAGAGCTTAAATACTTGAAATTGTCCTTTTGGGGTACCCCTTGCCCTCCAATCAATGTTGACATCTCCCCTATCATCAATGTGGTCCTCACTAAAATTGCACCACATATATTCTATCTTTGAGCGACTAATACGCAAGGTTATTTTTCCAAAGCCATCATCCACTACTCCAACTTCACATTGACCTTTTCCTTCAACACCATAAACGATATAATATCATCCGATAACATACACCATGGAACACTTCCTAGAACCCCCACGAGATCGCATCCAAAAACACAACATAGAGGAATGGGCATACACTGATCCTTGGTATAACCCTATACCCACTAGAAAATACTTAGTCTCACCCACCGCTGTCCACACACAAGTCTTTGCTCAGCCATACAACCCCTTTATCACCCTGATATACCTCCATGGTACCCTCCTCTTCTCTAGGCGTTTTATAACCGTGGGTGTTCGGGCCAGCTTGCATGCACCTTGACTAATCCCATGGGGCCCTAAAGCTAAACAGTCGGGCAAACCTCTGACGGCCCCTAAGGAGACTCAAACCAGCGATTAGTGGGAAGCAAACCAATGTCTGACCGATTGAGCTACCCTCAAGGGTTAACCTACACATTCTTTATAATAGAAACTATCACAAGTCTCTCTAGGTGTCTTGCCTACGACTAAAATAATAGCACAGTTACTTAAGCACTCCACCAACATATCCCATCTTCAAGAAGTCACCATTCGCAGCGCGCTAAAAGTGTGTATTTCTTCGGTAACCAAATAGATAAAATTTGATGATTAACATTTTACCTTTCACAAGAGTCTCGATCAGCTTTTTAATTCTATATGTGCAAGCTTCTAATTTCTCTGTCTCTCTATTTTATGTATGTGTATTCACATGTAATTTTGCAATTGTCTGCCACATCATTGTTCCATTGTAAATAACGAAATCCAAGTGAAAATGACTGAAAATAATATGCTTAAAAGATTAACACACCCTCAGCTTCTCTTTTTCTTGCTATTTCTTTTATTTTTATTTCTATAAGAGCAAGACAATGAGAATATAATATACTAGCCACAAGTATTCTCATATAGATTGGCACTGAAATTGGATTCAAAAGTTAATAGAAAAAATACTAGATCAGCTTTTTTACTTATGAAAGAGCCAACTCACCAATAGCAAACATGTTAAAGCAACGAAGTTGGCTGAGAAGAAATTTTAAGGATATGGTAGTGTTAGGAACAATGGATAGGTAAATGAATTTTCCAGGTTCTAAATAAATACAACAAAAACCAATAAGTTCATCACCATAAGTAAGAAGCCCCAATAGGGGTTAGACAAGCACAAGGGCTTTATATTTGATGTTTCATAGAAACCAAATGGAAGATAAAGGATTCATGTAGCCAACTAAGATACTAAAAAGGTCAAGTTCAGTTTGTGTTTGGATTCTACAAATGAGAACCAAACTAAATGGGCCCAATAAATCCCATGCAAAGATAGGGTTTGGGGGTAGGATGCAAACCTTGTCTCTATCCCAAAGGGTAGAGAGGTTGTTTCCTTAAGAACCTGTCGCTGGCAAAACAACAACTAAGAGAAATAAACGGGCAAGCTATATGTGAGAGTGTGTGTAAACAAGCAACATGTATAGCAAACAAAAAACACAATCAAGGACAAATCTGAGGGGAATACGTTAAATAAACAAGGCAATACAAAAATATAAGGCATAATACTAACAACTACTAGTACACAGAAAAGATAAGGCTAGTGTAAAGTTGTTAAAGGCTCAAGGCGCACTTGGCACAAAGGGGTCTGGGGGCCTAGCATGAGGCGCAAACCTCAGGAATGCAAGGCACATCTTATCAGAATATATACACACACAATTACACAACTCAAATATGCACCAAATACAAGCCTCCAACACAGCAACCGGTAGTACTTTGATAGAGGCAAAAGGGAGAAGGGTTTAAGGCGTGAGCCGTGAAGGAGAAGTTTTAAGGTTCGGGTATTTATAGAGAACGAGGCTTGAAGTTCTAAGGACTGGGTATTAATATTAGGGTATAACTTATTATGTCATCTATTTAATAACTCTTTTTTAAGAAGTCTAGGAGATGAGAAGATCAGAAATTTTATTTCATATTAGGGGTTGACTAGGTATTCAATAACTCTTTATGCGGCATGCCTAGGCCCACAAGGTGCCTCAGCCAAGACGCAACGCCTTAGTGAGCCTCATGAATAAGCCTAGCCTCGACTCTAAAAAAGCCCAAGACCTTGAGCCTTAGAGCCTAGGCACGCCTCAAGTGCGCTCTTAACAACTAAGGGCAACTATACCTCGAACAAGTCACACAAGCAAAAACAATATTAGACTTGAAAGGTAGGAAATTCCCCCCTTTTAAGACAACCCTCTACTGGGCATAAGGCCCCGGTAGCCTAATTGCCACGACGCTACCCCTCCCCCTACCTCATCCTCTATCTACTCTTAATTACCCTCCTTCCATCCATTCTACAAATCCATACCCATAGTCTACTACCTAAACCATGCGTCTCAAGAGCTCCTATCGAAGGTTATGTGTAAAATACCACAATAGAGAACGGAAATGAAACAATCAACCATGAGAAGTGAGAACATGAAATTGATCCATACCTTGATAGATAAGCCCTTTCTCGTGAAGCTTAATAAAGGCATCAATAACAGCACCTGCAACAATTAAGAAGAAAATGAACTCATGAAATGTTAGATGATAAAACTTTTGTCGTTGAACAACAAACATGTTCATCATTATTGCAAGACATAAGAAACAGGATAACATTCAAATGCTTATTGCCATTAACAAACATGGTTCTCAAATTATTGGGGGGTTACAATTTGATAGAAATTTGTCTTACGACTTAGCTGGTCATCAAGTGTGAAATGTTCTCTAGTCCAATCACAAGAAGCACCCAGTCGGCGTATTTGATTTGTAATGGTTCCCCCATACCTTCAAAGATAAATCCAAAGTAGATCATCAGAGATGGTAATGACGTAACAAGTGTACCATTGACATGGTCCTAACCCAGGCAATTAATTTTAAACCAAGGAAAATTTATGTTGGCAATATGATCATGATTATGTGTGGGTTATAAATTTTGCCACCTTTATTTTTACTTTTTCCCCTTTTGTATTATCAGTTACATGTTACTCCATGGGCCATCCAACATGTTCCTACATAAAGGTCAACTATAAGGATGAGTTGTTTCCTCCATGCTTCAGATGTGAAGTTTGCAATCATTTGATTAGAATATTCAAATTTAACAAGATGTATTAGAAAGAAACTATCAAAAAGATTCACATGAAAAGACTATAACTTGACCAAAAAAAATATTGGCTCAACTTAATATTTGGCAATATCTTGAAAACCCCAAATTACATAAATGTCGTCCAAAAAGTATACCAAATTAAAGACCAGAAAGATAAGGAAGCATAATATGTTTTATGGGTAAGTGTGTGAGAAAGAGAAAAGGGAAAGGAGTGAGGGAGGGGGAGGGGGAGGGGGAGAGGGAAGGGGAAGGGGAAGAGAATATAGTTTGGAATATATATTTCAAGGTAAATAGCATTTACAGACACTGTAACTTTTCAGCTTCCCCAACGGTCCCATTATGATTTCAACTAGGATGATTTACCTATTGGGGTTCCTAATTTGTTTCTATTTAGCTTATTTTTTAATCTACTTGAAAACTTTTTTATTGAACTTGCTTGCAATCATTCAAACTGAAAAGGAAATGAAATATCAAAAGAGAACTTGGATTAGTTTGGTCAAACAAAAAGATCTATGTAGAAGTCACATAACTCATACAACTTCAACAAATAACTTATTGACCGATTAAGATTGTGAAAGTCAAGAAAAATGGTGCATACATACAAACCCATCAAAAAAAGAATTCTGAAGTTTATGAAATAGCTTTAGAGATTGAGCAAGTGTAAAAAGCAGAGTCATTTGTTTTGTTCAAAAGAAAAGCAAATGAAAATGGAGCATAAATATTTTGTAATGTTAAAGGGATACATTATTTATTTTGTGAACCATATGCGCTATATGTTCTGAGAGAGAGATATCGATTGAATTGGTGAGATTGCACAATTGCCTATCACATGAGCATTATAACGGGAAAAAATGAGAACCACATTAAAACTTCTAGTTAAGTTTTTATACCACCTGCCACATGCAATTTTAATGGTCACATAAAAATAAATATTGAGAGCCTTATGGGCAAATAGTCCAAACTGAAACCACAATAGGCACATTTAGAGGACCCAGAAATCCATAGTGGGCAAATGTGCCTACTTTGAATGCTAATAACACGATAACTGAAACAAATAGACATACTTCTCCTTCCACTCCCAAACTCGCTTGGTGAACTCCTCTCTACCCAATTCAACCCTCTTTATTCCTTCAGAAGCCAACATTCTTTCCACGACCAACTGAAAAAGTAATGTATATTAAGATAAAAACAAATAAGTAAACTAAGAATACAACAAGCAGGAATGGAACAGTTGCCATTGAAGGTGCAGTAAATCTATATGAAAGCTTATACTTCAACATGCAATTTTATACGAACAACAAAATATCTGCATGACAAGATCTCACTTGCGTCAAAGTATAGCATAATAGAATCCGATGCCAGTATATCACATATTGATGATTCTTATTGGTGATCCATCTTAAATATCAAACTTAAATTTGGAAACTATAACCATGCATAACAGAAACATAGAAACAAAAAGAATATATATATATATATACACACATATATACTTAATTAAGTAACGTCCATTTCTAGATAAACTCGCACTTCCAACATTCTTCTACTCCTATACTGGAAGATATAATTAAGAATTACAATTTAAAGATATTAGGGAGTTATATAACATAACATGTGAGATGGCTGGATGGATGGTTTGTAAAGACAACACAGGAAATGTGCCTGAACAAAATGAATTATCATAACATGAATCATTCAAGATGGATTTGTTAGCTCAACAGCACTCAAAAAATTGTCAATTGCTTGTATGCGGTTAAGCTAGACCATATATGTTTATAACAATTTAAATCATCACTTTTAGATCATGAACCACTTCAAAGTGGTTTAGAGACTCTGTTTCAAACTTTGCACACTAGCAACAGTAATTTAATTTGAAATTTGAAGTTCGAAATATTTTGAATCAAAAAAGTGAGGTTGTAATAGGGAAAGGGTTACAGTCTTACAGATCCGGTATAATAGTATTAAAACCCAAACCTGGGTTGCAATGCCAGCATGATCTGTCCCAGGAAGCCAGAGAGTAGGCCTGCCCCTCATCCGGTGGTATCTGATCATAATATCCTGGAGACGATTGCACATGAGTTGCTAAAACACCATAAAGTTACTGTGATGACACAGAAAAGAATGGCAACATGGTTAAAATATGTAGTGCTAAACTGCTAATGCAATATAAATGCTTGCTCCTAGAAAGCAATTGGATTATAGTTTTTTTTAGCATAGAACAACACACTCTTCAATATCATTTTCCTGTTTCAGGTTCTGTAACAAGCTTGACACCAATATCATCACTGCATATGTGGCGGGCCTAGAAGAAGTTTACATTCATATTTGGTTTCCAAATGCAGGTTGATGATAACTATTTGTAGTTGTCCTGTTATGCTGATTCCAGATGATTGAATAGACAAATAGCCATTTGATCCACGTAGGGATAGTGTGAGAGTCCCACATGGGCTAGACTTGGACCATTTCTCTTCTATATATGTTGGAACCTCCCTTCTCTCCTCGAGAGCTGTTTTGAAGAGTAATTTAATGGGATTCCAAATATTCTCACAGATAGCATACTCTTATTCACATTGAATGAAGGGTTTAGCAATAAGACTAAGAAGTAGAACAAAGTTTTCACATAAAAGAAAGATGCATCTATGTTAACCATTTACTTAACCTCAAGAGTCACAAACATAGCATGCCCCATGTGCAACGAACCAGTCACATTTGGAGGCGGCATAGTAACAACAAAAGCTTCACTTCCCTTATCGAAGTTCGGCTTGAAATACCCTTGAGAATCCCACCTAGAAGCAATAACATGATAAATTACGGAATGAATAATTTCAAAAGCAACATTCTAGTAACAAATCTCTTAGGACAGCCTTTCCCAACAAATGATGTCTCAAAAGACAATTATGGAAAGCACATCTACATAAAAGCCAATGCAAGCAATATTGTGGTAAGAACACAAGGTATTCAAGAGAGAAAGAAAACTGGCATCCTTAAATAGTAGACTGAGGGTTGAACGTATATTTGTAGGAAACTTCACCTCTATGAGATGATAAGTTAAAATGTAAATTTTGACTGCAGAACCAAGGAGAGAGATAATCTAGGAAGAAATGTTTCCAGTCTCCATGCCATTTCGGTGTCAAAATAGGCCGTTTGACATTGTTGTCTATTCGGACATAACATACTTGTATGTTTCAACATGGCTAACCCAGTCCACAAGCATACTTTCATCCCATTCCAGCATTAAGATGATGATAAGTGAGTCATTTTTCAGTTCAAATAGAGCAATGTGAATTACATGCACAAAACAAACATGGCACATTCGATCAAAACAAATACCAGTTGTATATCCGTTCCTCGGAAGTAAAGTCAAAAGATTTTGCTATCTCGGGAGAAGTAAATACTCCATTGTCAGATGCAGCAACTGAAATTTCAGTTAAACAAAAACCATTGCATAAAGATTAGCACATTCCAATGAAAAATTATACCTTTTTTAAGAGTTAAAATTAATGAAATTGCTACGAAATCAAACACTTTCCGAAATTGATGGACGAAACCATGATTACCTGCTAAAAACCTTGATTTGAGGATACGAAGATGTAATCGATACAAAGTGACACTACAACGCCGATGAGAGAAGAGAACAGGATTGAGTCTGTATAAAGAGCAAGAAGATAAGAGGGAGGCATTGGAGAACGCCATTGAAGGGTGACAAGAAGCAAAACCCCTCGCTAGGCTATTTGGGGTTTTAGTGGCAGATAAGCGTGGGGAAGATAAAGGTTGGGTAGTAAGAGCTAGGCATGTCGGGGTGGGGCGGCCCCGGCCCGGCAGTTAACACCCATCCCCGGTCAAAACCGGGTCAATGAAAAAGCTTGAATGACGAATCTTTGGACTAAAACTCAGTGGCGGACGCAGAAAAATATATTGTAGGGGGCATGTTATAAAATAAAATAATAATTAACTTCAAATTTATACAAAAATGATAAAAAGTTACCTCTTACAACTGTGCCCTACGACTTTTCATCTTTTGAAATTGCGTAATTACATCATCATTTGAAACTGCGAGAAGTGCTTTTTCTATAGTACATATCATTGCAGCATTCAAAAATTCATCACCGATTTTGTTGTGTAAATCTGACTTCACAATCTTCATAGCAGAAAAACATCTTTCGACTGTTGCAGTAGCAACTGGCAAAACCAAGGCCAACTTCAATAACCGATAGACTAGAGGATAAGTTTGATGCTTTTTTGTTTCCACTAGCAGTCTAGCGAGCTCGGCAATACCACTCAAATTGGCAAATCTTTCATCTTGACGCACAATCAAATAGCACATGTTAAGTTGTTTCTCAAGAGCGATCCTTTCCATATGACTAAAATCTTGAGGATACAACTCACTCAACTTCAATAAATCTGATACATTGAATTGCGAAAACGAATCGCATAGGCTCAAAACTGCTATATTTTTAAGCAATTCAGTACTTACCTCACTAAATCGATCCCCAAACTCTTGAATTTGCATGTCCACAACAGTGTTGAAAATATCAAACTTGTAATAATGACAATTGGTGATGTTGCTCCTTTGTCTTCCTTTTTTTGAATAACAGTCTTCCATATCCAAAGCCTTAATACCATTTGCTTCACAAAAAGAATACATTTTCTTCAAAAGTGGATCAAAACCAGTTTCTCTAAATTGTTGCAATAGTTGTTTGGTTCCTCTTATCAATGAAACCGCTTCCAAAATATCTTGATCCTTTTTTTGAAGAGCCCGTGACAACAAGTCTGTGATCTCTAAAATATGAAACATCAAATGCAAATAAATCACAAAATCAAATGTCTTCAAATATGCTAAAATACCAGTTGCTTGAGTGCGACTAAAACCATTATC
>NC_037532.1:21726778-21735048 GCF_001531365.2 Cynara cardunculus var. scolymus | reverse complement strand
TCCCACATTGTCCTACGTAATTATCTCTAAACAAATAACAACACAAACAAAAGGCTCTATCCGTTTTTACACTATACTCCAACCAATTAGCATATTGATCAAACCAAGTCGGACAAAAACGTCTTTCTTTACTCCCGATAAATTTTTTTGGAAATGCATGACCTCGTGGTTGACAAGGTCCTCTGAGCAAATATTTTCTCCTTATTTCATCCCTTTGATTAGGATGATATTCTGAAATCTTTTTTCTATCGGCCGGATCCCAAGGAAGATCGTTCAAATCAATTTCGGAAGACATCGAAGGAGCAGAGCTCGATTCAGGTGTTGAAGCTTTCCTTTTAAAAAATCTTTCCATTTGATTTGTCTAATTGCCTACAAAATTACCCACAAAAATAACCAACAAAATTAACCTAAATCCTAAAGCATTTACCAAATACCAATTACCACAAAATTAACCAACAAAATTACCCTAAAATAAATACCTAACTTAAAGCATTTATCAATTACCATTTACCACAAAATTAACATAAAATAAATACCTAACCCTAACCTAAAGYATTTACCAATTACCAATTACCACAAAATTAACCTAAAATACTACTAATTGAAAACTTGAAGATGGAAATTAGAATTAGAAATTTAGAATATTTACTTACCAATTACCAAGGCAGCAAGCAGCCAGGAGCCAAGTCGTCGTCGGTCTCGACTCTCTCTCGCGGTCTCGCCTCCTCTCGTGCAGGTCACAGGCGGCAGCACCAGTCGACAGTCGTCGTCGCAGTGGCAAGGTCTCGCCAGTCGCCAGTCGCCTCCTCTCTGGCTCTCTGCGTCTGCGGTCTGTCTCGCTCTCGAGTCTCGCATCCTCTCTCGTTCCCGTGTGCTGGTGACTGGTGTGCAGGTTAGAGACTTAGAGTTAGAGTAGAGGGGCCTTTGTCAAATATTGTTGGGGGCCCAAACAACACTTAATTAAAAATACAAGTAAATTTTTTTTTTGGGCTTTGGTGTTAAAATGTTGTTGGGGGCCCAGGCCCCCTACCCCTTAAACGTGCGTCCGCTACTGCTAAAACTGCATATATTTACATGAAAACACAAGTAGATCTTACTGCTACACACAAAACAGAAAACTAAATACCAAGATTTCATGTATTCATAATTTAACATTAAAAGATTTCAAATGATTTAATCCAACAAAATTATGAGAATCCTATAAAAATGATGACATTAACAAGAGTAAATGGATGAAAGACTTTAAATCAGTGGTTAACTCTCTGTTTTTCCAAGCAACACATAATTATAGTTATAATTCCACTCAACAATCAACATCCTCATTGTGTGCAATCGTTTGATCAAATTCTTTTTGTTCTCCATGTTTTTTATCTGAAATAAAAATAGTGTAAGTCAGAAAAATTGTATATAACAATTTATATAATTATTATAACAAACAATTTATATAGTTATTACCGTCAATTTATTTCTTTAACCAACTTTGGTTGCACATCAATGCTCCAACTGTTTGCGATTTAGTCGACTTCGTTGTTTCGTTATCTTGTTTCCGCTCATGCTAAAAGCCGATTCTGAAGCAACTGTAGAAATAGAAATGGTCAATACATCCCTCGCAATCCTCTGCATGATAGGAAACTTAGCACCGTTGCACTTTCACCACATTAATATATCAAATCTTTCATCTTGCGGTAACAATTTCTTTAACAAATGATCATCCAACTCGGTCGTTTCAAACATGTCATCTTCAGAGATCATATTCTCAAAATCCAATTATCATGAGGCCTTGTTTGAATAAGAGTTTCCCCCCACTTTAGATAGTAGTGCTACTTTGTCCTTTCCTTTTATTCTGATCATTTTTATTTTTGTACTCTTCAAATAAATCATTACATAGAGTAAGAATCCTCATAACCTTATCTTTTTGTGTCCACATCATAAATTTTTGGGAAGAAATAATTGATCAACTTTAACTTATATCTAGGATCTAGAACAATAGCCACACTCATCACATCATATATGACTCCCCAATATTTATCAAATTTAAGCAACATACTTGATGTCATGTTCCTAGTAACGTCATTCTGATAGTCTTGCCAACTCTTAGTTGATAATTTTATGTCACATATCAAGGGGAAGAACATGTTGGAAGTAGGATACTTGGTCCCGAAGAATGTCTCAGTCCCACGATAAAATAAACCTAATTTATCGCATACATCAGTCGTCATTTCTCATTCCTATTCACTAGGTAAAGAAACATAATGTTTCTCTTTCTTGCTCAAACGAGTAAAAAACATCTTTATATTCTAAAGCAACATTCAACATTATATAAACAAAATTCCACCTAGTCTTATAATCAAACACTAATTCTCTTTCACAATCTACACCTAATTGTTGTGCAACAAATCTAAATTCTTGGGCTCTTTTAGGAGAACATGTCTAAAATGAGACACCATCCATAACATTCTTGAATGTTTTCTCAATCACAGAAAACCCATCTTGCATAATGAGATGAATGGTATGCGCACAACATCTCATGTGAAACAACTTACCCTTTAAAATTAAGGAAGAAGAAGTAAGAGTACCAAAGAGCCTGTCAACCAAAGCATCATTTGTTGAACAATTGTCAAATGTCAATGTTGACAACTTGTTCTCAATGTTCCAATCCATAAAGCACTCGATCATAAATTGGGACAATGCATTAACAGTGTGTGGAGATGGCACATGTAAAAACTTTCTCAAAGATTCAAAGAATATATTAAAATGAGAATATTAATATTGAATTATAAAGATTCACAGAATACTAAAATGAGAAATAACCTGATAATTCCTTTGTAACTTTCAATTGGCATCTCTGTAGTGTGTTGTTAGTGTCATGTAACCTTTGTTTTGGTTACCGACTGTCCACATATTCGAAGTAAGAGCAATCCCACTTTCGTTTTCTGCAAACAACGCAATATACCACCTTTTTTTGTTTCGTATATCTTTATAATATCAGACTTGATTGTAGATCTACAAGGCACCTTAAATAAAGGTTGAAGACCATTTGAATACTTTCGAAAGCCATGATGCTCAACAATATAAAGTGGATAATCATGAAGAATGATCATCTTAGCTAAATCATCCCTTGAACTTTCAGCATTAAAATTATAAGTGCTCAATAAAGATGTTTTTCCATCCTTAGTAGTCTGCTCTTGAACTAGAATATGTTGCTTTATGTCTTTAGTAATCCTAGGACATATCTTGAAGTGATCTTTTAAATGTGTCGTCTCATCATTGGGTCTAATAGTCATCTGTTTATTGCAATACTTACATTTTGCAAATCGGTGAAGACCATCAATATATATTGCTTCAAAATGGTTCCAGACAACAGATTTCAATCTTCTGTTTGCTAGTTAAGTGACTTCAGTCTCAGGGCTAATATTTGACCCCATAGGCATGCTTACAGATTCGTTGGTGTCATTACAAGTCGTATGATCTTTATCATTTCCTTCCGTAGCATTACGTCCAATATCTTCTATGTTCTTGTTTTGTGAATTTTCCATCTTAAAAAAATCTGAAATTAGGCACAATGTTTATAACATCACATACATAGCAACAGAACAATATGCTGATAAACTTGTAGCCTATTAAGAACATTAGTTAAAAAGACATTTTCTATAGTTCTTTATGTTAGTTTAACCGTTGATTTGTTTCAAAGTAAAAGATATTGGTATTCTACAATATATCAATATCAATATTCACACTAAAGTAGTAAAGAACATCAAGTCATCAAACAAATTACATACAAATCTCAATCAAGAAACAAAAAGAAAGACGAAATTAAGTAGCTCCATGATAAGAACAGGAAATTACATACCTATTGTTTCCTAACAACTTACATACCCACTGTTTCCTAACAAATTACATACCAACTTCGTTGATTTGTTTCATAACTATTATGCACTTTTCCTTCATGTGATAAGAACAGGAAATACCCACTATTTCATGTGGTTTTTACAAAGAACATGTAATTACATCATTAATTTAGATTCTTGAGCAACAGACGACAGTGAGAATCTTTGGGGGTGATGTTGGTCCTGTTAGGGTCTACAAGATGTGTATTGCAGTTTGTAGAAGGGGGGGTGAATATAAACACAATATTTTTAAATTTAAAATATATATTGATAAGAGAAGATCAATACAGATTTTACAGGATTGTTTGTGGAAAGATAAGATAAGAAAAACCTATCTAAACAATCTAAAGTTTACACACTTAATTCTTAGCAAATAAGAAAAGATTTGTTGCTAAAGAAATAGAAGAAAATAAGTTCTGTCTGGGAGATAACTTGTTTAGAATACAATAAAAGGGATTCTAACTTGCTCTTGAAGATGAGCGTATTAGTTCTTAGATGTGTGTTCTTTTACTTAAGCGCAAGAAAGCTCAGAGTAAGGTTTTGTTCTAAGTGTATCTCTGCATGAAGATAGAACACATCTATTTATACCCGTTGCATTAAATGCACATTTAATGCATCATGGTAGGGTTAGAATGCGTGTCAAGCCTTAAGAGGAAGGCGTGTCCTTTGCTACAATGAATAGTACAAAAGTCTATTCATGAGCAGACATCATTTCACAAAGTTGGTGGTTAATAGAGTCAACTAGCCGGCTCTGTACCGTACTAACTTTTAGAAAGGATATGGGTTTGTCTTTTGGTGTATAAGGACAGGACAACAACAATCGTGCTTAACAAGCTTCTTTTGATCGCTGAATGCTGGAATAACCTGGAGGTCTCTTCAGCATTTATCGAGGTTTGGGTAGTCTTCACACATATGTAGACAGGTTTGTAATCACTGAATACCGCTTCAGATCACGTACTCGCCATTCTCTAATCTTCAGTTTCAGTCTTCGACTTTCGCTGAAGGTTTTTTGGTGTGAGTGTTGTCTTCTTGAAGTATCGTTGTCTCTGATTGGATTTACAATAAAAGTTCTTCAGCGATCGCTGAACAGACTCAGTAATGATTACTGGAACTGAAAAACAGAAACATAAATTCATCACATAAGGAAAAAAGGAATTATCATCAAATCATTGAGAGAAAGAATCAACAAGTGCATTTGTTCCATTCCTGAGAGCTTATAAATATTCTTAGTGCCATTATAGTATCATGTATAATATATGTAGTAGCTTCAAGAGCTGGAATATGGCTCTTCAGTAGTAGAGCTACATATATTTTAGGAGATATTGGAAATCTAGTGATGTAACCTTTTTGTTTCCTCATTTGCTTCTATTTGATTCTTCATTCGCACTAAATAGAATGACAAGAACAAGAAAGACCCACTGTTTCCTTCAATTTCATAAAGGTAATATAATTTACAGTATGTCAATATCCATAGACCAAAATCCAAAATTGGAAAGATTTATATGATATCCTTACAACGTGAATGGAAACAAACAATTAAATTAAGGAAAATTATGCCTCTTCTATTATGACATGTTTGACTTGCTTACAAGTCAAGACTCAATATCAAAGTCCATCGGGTCAATTGTAGCAGTTTGAGATTCTAGTATGGAAATGGGATCCAATGACTAGATTTTATCACCAAATTTCCAAGAACGCTTCGAGGGCATGATACAATTTGGATGATAGTAAATTGGTTAACAAAGTCTGCACACTTTCTATCAATTAAATAGTTATATTCGTTGGAGAAATTACCACAACTCTATGTTTCTGAGATTGTAGCAATACATGGAGTACCCCTACTTATTGTATCAGATAGAGACACTAGATTAACCTCAAAGCTTTGGTTATTTTAAAAAAAAACGTTCGATTTTGTATGTACTAGAAAATTTCTTAAATACCCTAGAGGTGTTAAGTTTGCAAAAAGAATTTGGATATTTTTGAAGATTAGCAAAACGTTTTAAGGTTTCTTATGGGAAATTATTTAGACTTTTTAATTTTTTAGCGAGTTTTGTTTTTAAAATTCAAAACAAAATAGAAATTTAGATTTAGAGGGGCATTAGTTTTGAGTTGACAACCAATTAAGTAAAACTTGGTAGTATGGTCATAGTGATCAAATAAAAAGTTTCTTGGCAAGTGTTCTTAGCCAGAATGTTATAAATTATGTAGGTGCAAGTTAGAGGGGATAAAGAAGCCTACACAAACACGAGGTAAGTTCATTGAACTTGTAAAACAGAGATGCATGCATAATATGCAAATATGTTGCAAAAGTTTTACAGTCAAATTAATATATATTTTGCAGTATTTTCAGTTACATGCTTTTTTTTTTACATATGATAGTTTTAAAAGATATGATATATGTGATTTTATGTATGCGTCGGGTTTCTGATAGACTAGGGCAAGTTTATGCCATAATAGCATACCAGTATTATTTTGGTTATGGCTTGGGAAGATAGCCCCTATCAGCGCGACAACCTTTATGTAGGCCAATAGCGTGGTAAGTTAACATCTATACGCTTGGTGGAATAGTTATGTTATGGTTGTATGTTTTATTGTATATATCTCTATAGTTTAAAGCATGTTTTTTTAGTTTTCCTTAAAGCATGTAAGGAAACTGTGAATTCACTAGGCGAAAGCTAACGTTTTAGTATGCATCTCTCAAGAGGTGTCATAGCGGGTAGCTTGAAGGGCGAAGAGAAGATTTGACTATGACCAGAGGCCGCTATGTTAGCAAATACTATTTACGTTGATGAGTTGAATAAAAAAAAAATTCCCAGAAGTTTGTGATTTGTTATACTTTTGCTGTAAGTTTTTAGCCTGAATTATTATGTTTTGGGGATGATTTTTACTATTAAGGTTAGTAGTCATAACCCTGATTTTTGGGGTGTGACTATAATCAAGCAATCTTATCAATAAAAACATATATGAATCAAGAAATGAACACAAATTGGGGCTTGGAAGTTACCTATCATTGATCGTCAAAAGGTCACAAGGTTACAGAGAGAGGAGTATTCAATACAATACAAATGAATAACTGTCTAAAAGCTTCCCCTAACAGACTCTCGAGAAAGTATTTATACTTTATAAAAGGCAACTCTAAAGATACATGATTGTGGTTTACAAACAAAGTTTGAGACACGTGTTCTAATATACTCATGGTCCTTTATGCAAGATATGAAAATTGACATTGAAGTACCAAAGTCTAAACATGCAGTTCAAACTTTCCGTCAATCTGTAAGTCTTCTTCTTCTTATCTTTGATCCTTCAAATTAGACTTCAACACTTGGGGGCTGTTTACCAAATACTTACCCGGTAAGTGCTTACAGGTAAAAGTTAACACTATTATTCACTCACTGAATAAGATTTTAGTCCACTAAAACGGTATCGTATGCAACAATTTACCCGGTAAGCGCTTACCGTGGTAAGAGTTGTTGCCCTCACTTACCGGGTAAGACTCTTGGTCCTTGTCTCACTCTTACTGGAAAAATCTTAATCATTACCATATTCATCCGATAAGGTAATGTGACTTGGTGTTCACTGATCCGAGTAAGCGTTTGATAAACGACCACTTAGTCAAATTCTACTCAACAAAGTTTGAACCTTTATAAATGTAATTTAATGTAACACTCCATTCTACATTTGTATGAAATTCACATATTCCATATAACATGAAATATAAATATTAACATTGGTCCCAAATATATGCATTGCTACAAGCTGAAGAGACTTTGGGTTCATTTGAAGATCATCCTTCTGAAGCACTACTAGCTGAAGTCTCTCTTCTCTTCTTCTCTTAAGTTAAGTTTAACATTTAATTTTCTTGTATTAGGGTTGTAATTGTAATTTGCTGCCCACAATCTCACCATTGTGATGACAAACTTTAGTTCTATTTGAATGAAAGTTACATTTCAATTTCATTGTAACAACCCTTACATTCCAAATACATAAAATTCACATCATCATACTCATAATACTAAAATAGTATCATTACAAAACATAGAATATCAAAATGTATCTTTAATACATAAACGAGTAAACTATTATCATCATTCAGACTTTTCCCTTGCCTTTATCTTTYAACATACGCTGATCTGCAAAACAGGTTAGTCCAACATCTGAGCGTTAGATCAAAAGGTCTAGTGAGTGTATAATCTCATACAACAATATATATTCCAAACAATCAGTTTAGAATCAAACCTGTTCCGAAACATATCATATTTATATTTCTCGCGGTTACACCGCCATTACATTCTCTTATCTCTTTCTCACTTGCGGTTACACCGCCATTACATCACTCTCGCGGTTACACCGCCATCTCACTCGCAGTTACACTGCCATTATATC
>NC_037532.1:21707890-21726699 GCF_001531365.2 Cynara cardunculus var. scolymus | reverse complement strand
CGCCATTATATCACTCTCGCGGTTACACCGCCATCTCACTCGCAGTTACACTGCCATAATATCACTCTCGCGGTTACACCGCCATCTCACTTCATTTCAAAAACATTTCCCAAAAACATTCTATTTTCATCCGGACTTGAAGTCCGATAAAAAACTTGTCCGGATTAAAAGTCCGGTCAAAACACTTGAAAATATATTAACATCCTTGTCCGGTTTAGAAGTCCGGACAACACATCACTTTCTTTGTCATCCGGTTTAGATTTAAACCGGACAATACATCACTTGAATTATTTAAACGGTTTACACATTATCCAGTCACCTCTTGTCCGATATAAAAAAGATCCGGTCACCACTTGGCCGGTTTAAATAATATCCAGACAAAGCTTAAACGGTTTAAGTATCCGAATTTCAATCCGGACACCACTTGGCCGGATTTATTCAAGAATCAACATAAAATGTAATTGAATTCACAATAACCAGTTCTAAAATGCTTATCAAATCATATATAAGCAATACATAGTCAAAGATCTAAACACTCACCTTTTAAAGATTGAGAATCAAAGCTTTGGAAACCTTTTCTTCTTCTTCTTCCTGTGCAATCCTATTTCTTCAGAGTAAAACTAAATATGGTATGTGTTTTTTGTGTGTCTTTTACTTCATAAACAATTATATATACATGCACCACCAAAAAGGAAAGTGAAGGGCGGTTCATGAACCGACTCCCCCTCTTTTCTTATTATTATTATTTTTTTAAATAAATCCATACACACTTATCCATATCATACACATATATATTATATATATACATAATAGTAGAAAAGGTAATAGGTGGCTACATTGCCGACCTCTCCTTTTTCTTATTTTAAAAACAACAAATATTATCCACACACACATATCCAAATACATATATATATCATACACACACATGTATATATATATATATGTATATATATATATATACCTGATATAATAACCAGAATATTACATTCATTTATTGTCTTATATTATGTTTCCTATGTCTATTATGAGCTAATTACTTATATGGGTGTGGATGTGAGTTAACTTAGAATTTTTATGCAATAATTGGATGTTTTTATTCTTTACCACTTCGTAAACTTGGTCACTTAAGTCGGGACTACAACTTAACGCAGATAAGCCGATCACTTTGAAGTGTTAATATTAGATCTTTGACCAAGAGATGGGGGGATTCGAAATACGGCTTAAATGATGCACAAAGAACGTGAGAGAGTCTTTCAAAATTACATAAAGATACAAATTTTGTATGTATTTAGCTAAGGATTAAGCATTGAAGATTTATATTACAAAGAGATTTGAGTATTAACTTTTTTTTTCTGTTTAGCTAAATCAACAAGTTTCAGAGTGGTGAGAGTGGGAACTTTGTGGGATCTGTTTATAAATTTTCACTTTCGAGAGATTAGAATATTTAAAAACATCTCATAAGTTTCTGACTATTATATTGTTATTTTTATATTAAAGAATACTTACACACATGCCCATCTTTTATTTTGTAAGTCTATTTCATTTATTTCGTATTTTAAAGTTTCTTACCAACAAAAACCCAACTTTTATTCACAAATCGAAATATGCTCAAGAAGCTCATGAAAGTCTCTAATTCTCAGTAGTTCAATCCTTGTGGAAACGATCTCGGTACTTTACCACTCTATTACTTGCAAACGATCATAGTGCCGACGTGTACTTGCACCGCTACTATGGAGATTTTGTGCTCACTGTGTGAACGCGAACGATCCTAAGCTACCAACTCTTTGGCGCCACTGTGGGGGATTGGCATGATTTTTGTTCTGAGATATTGACTTTCATTAGAGCCTTGGTCATTTGTTTCAATCGCATTTTTCGGTGAACTTTTACCTCTTGATCTTGAGTTAGAAAAAACCATTAAAAGATGTAGAAGAGGTAGAAATAATCAACAAAATCCCAATTTAAACCGTACCATGGTGGATAATCTACCTCCTCGAGAGGCTTCAATTAAAATTGCCGATTATAAAAGTAGAGGAATACGGGACTCTGCAACTCCCGATTTCGGTCAATTGGTTGCGGGAATAGGTAGGCCCGAAATGACAGCAACACCTTTTAAACTAAAACCGGTTATGTTTCAAATGATTTCTAGAATGGGTCACTTTGAGGGATTATTGTCGGAAGATCCGCACTTTCATTTAAAATCCTTTATAGACATGACATATGATTTTAAAATTCTCGGAGTCACACAAGAAACCTTACGCTTAACACTTTTCTTTTACACATTGAAGGATAGAGCTAGAGTGATAACTCTTATTTTTAAGAGTTATTTCCTATTTATTTCCTCCCTTTTTGCTATTATTAAATACCCAATTTTCTTGTTTTTATCCTTTTATTCCAATTTTTTTTAAAAAGATGATGAAACACAAAGGAAGAGGTATTATTCCAAAAACCTGTATTTTTCTGTTAGCACTGCCCACTGTGGCACCACTGTGGGATGTCTACCAACCTTGTTACAGCTTCTTGGGAAACGTGCAGCTTGAAGATTCATCCAGATATTTTCTCCAGTTGTTTATAAGTTGTCTTCCTTCTTCTATTTTATTTTTATTTGTATTTTTTAGACTTGTACTAATTACCCTTAAGGTAATGATTGGTTGTACTATCCTCCCTTCCCCTCCCCTATATAAAGAGGCCTTGGGGAGCCATTTTGAAGAGTGCCCAACATCATCTAAGACACAATACTCTCTAATGTGTCTCTCTTCTCTCTTTCTTTTATTTCTTTTTATTATTATGCTTTTTAATTAATGTCTTTAATTTATGTCTTTAAATTATGTCTTTAATTTATTTCTTTAATTTCTAGTATTTTATTTTCCTTGTACTTGTAATTTAGTTTTACATTAATGCAATTTATAGTTCAGTATTATTTTATGTCTTTAATTATTTTATTATGTCTAACTAAATTACTTGTATGGGTGTGGGTGTGAGTTTAACTTAGGATGTTTATATAATATTTGGGTGTTTTTATCTTTTATCACTTCATAACTTGGTCACTTAAGACGATACTTAAAATGCGGATAAGCTGATCACTTTGAAGTGTTAATATTAGATCTTAGACCCAGAGATGGGCGGATCCGAAATACGGCTTAAGTGATGCACAATGAACTCGARAGGGTCTTTGAATAATTACGTGGAGACGCGAATTTTGTATGCATCTAGCTAGGGGTTAAGCAATAGATATTTTATCACAAAGAGATTTGGGTAAAAATCGCATTCCTTTTACTTTTTAGCTAGATCGGCAAGTTTCGAAGTGGTAAACGTAAAAACCTTATGGAATTTTATGAGGTCCGGTTATAAAAGTTCACTTTCGAGAGATTGGAGCTTTTATAAACAACTCGTAAAAGTCTAACCATTTTATTGTTAATTTTATCTTAAGCAACACTTGCACTCATGCTCATCATTTAATATTAGAAGTTTATCTCGTTAATTAACTAGTCGGTCCTATTTCAGTCTTTTTATAAACAAAAATCCAACTTTATTTTATATCTCGAAACTCGTGCAAGAAGTTCATGAAAAATCTCTGAATCTCAGTAGTACCTTCTCTGTGGGAACGATCTCGGTACTTTGTACCACTTTATTACTTGCAAGCGATCATAGTGTCAGCATGCATTTGCACCGCCACTGTGAGGACATTTTGCCCACTAGGTGAACATGAAAGATAGAGCATGACTAAATTCTCAACCACCAAACTCGATCCTCACTTGGAATGATTTGGCGAAAAAATTTCTAAGAAATATTTTCCTCCGACAAAAAATGTAAAAATTGGAAATGAAATTATGACGTTTTGTCAAGAAGACGATGAAATTGGTATCAGATGCATTGGAGAGATTCAAAGACCTTCTGCAGAAATGTCCTCACCATGTAATCCCTCATTGTATTCAATTGGAAACATTTTATAATGGACTTCCCAGTGCCACTAAAATTATTCTTGATGCAACGGCCTCTGAGGCTTTCTGATAACTCTTATTTTTAAGAGTTATTTCTTATTTATTTATTTATTTTTGTTATTATTAAATACCCAATTTTCTTTCCCCCTTTTGTTTCAAAAAGTTTTAAAAAGATGATGAAACACAAAGGAATTAATTTTATTCCAAAAACCTGTATTTTCTGGCAGCATTGCCCACTGTGGCACCACTGTGGGAAGTCTACGAATTCTGTTTCTGCTTCTTGGTAAACATGCAACTTGAAGAATCATCTAGATATTTCCTCTGGCTGTTTATGAGTTGTTTTGATGTAACTATTTTATTTTATTTATTTTTATAACTTTGTACTATTACCCTAGGGGTAATCATTTTAGGTTGTCTTTTCTGCCTTTCTTCTCCCCTATAAAAGGAGGCCTTGGGAGCTCTTTTGAAGACACCATGCAAGACACAATATCCTCTAGTGTGTCTCATTTCTCTCTTATTCCTCTCTTTATTTTTAAGCTTTTAATTAATGTCTTTAATTTTTAGTTGTAATTTAGTATTTTATTTCCTTATACTTGTAATTTAGTTTTATATTAATGCAATTTATATTTCAGTATTATTTAATGTCTTATATTACTTTTATTATGTTTAGCTAAATTACTTGTATGAGTGTGAGTGTGAGTTTAACTTAGGATGTTTATATAATATTTGAGTGTTTTTATCTTTTACCATTTTGTAACTTGGTCACTTAAGATGGGACTTAAACTCGATGTGGATAAACCGATCACTTTGAAGTGTTAATATTAGATCTTAGACCCAGAGATGGGCGGATCTGAAATACGGCTTAAGTGATGCATAAAGAACTCGAGAGAGTCTTTGATAATTACGTGGATACGCGAATTTTGTATGCATTTAGCTAGGGATTAAGCGATGGGTATTCTTATCACAAAAAGATTTGGGTAAGAATCGTATTTCTTTTACTTTTTGGCTAGATCGGCAAGTCTCGAAGTGGTAAATGTAAAAACCTTATGGAATTTTATGAGGCCTGGTTGTAAAAGTTCACTTTCGAGAGATTGGAATTTTTATAAACAACTCATAAAAGTCTAACCATTTTATTGTTAATTTTATCTTAAGCAACACTTGCACCCATGCCCATTCTTTAATATAAAAAGTTTATTTCGTTGTTTCGCTAGTTCGGTCCTCTTGTCTTTTTATAAACAAAAATCCAACTTTTATTTACAACTCGAAACTCGTGCAAGAAGTTTATGAAAAGTCTCTGAATCTCAGTAGTCACTTCCCTGTGGAACGATCTCGGTACTTTTTACCACTTTATTACTTGTAAGCCATCATAGTGTTGACGTGCACTTGCACTGCTACTGTGGGGAGTTAATGCCCACTGGGTGAACACGAACGATCCTAGCCTGTCACTTTCACAGGTAAAACTTACAACAAAGGGTATAACATTTTGGAGAGAATTTCTAATAATAATATTGAATGGTCAAACCCTTGTGCTGTTGTTTATAAATCTGCTTCGGGAATTCATGAACTTGATGTCATCTCTTCTTTAAATGCTCAAATTGTAGCTTTAACTAATTTGGTTAGGAACAATTAAAACTTAAATGGGGAAAGGAATAAAGTTCAATCCATAATGTCCAATCCATTTATGACCTAATCTTGTGTCCTTTGTAGTGAGGGCCATTATTATGAATATCACCCTGGAAATCCCATCTCGGTAAATTATGTTGGGAGTCATGCTAGAAATAATCCATTTTCTCCCACATATAATCCAAAATTGGAGAAATCACCCCAATTTTTCATGGGCCAGAAATCCTGGACTTCAATCCCCCGGGGCAACCTAAGTTCAAAATCGACCACAAAATCCCCCGGGATATGGGCAAGGTGCTCCTCACAATTACCTAAATGGGCAAACCTCACAATCATATGTGCCTAGGAAAAATTCATTGGAAGGTAATGGCTCACTCAAATCATTATCCATAGGTTTTATAAACCAAACCAATGCAACATTAAAAAGTTTCGAAACCCAACTCGGCATATTTGCCGCTGATCTCAATGGTAGACCTTTAAGAACTTTGCCTAGTGACACAGAAATCCCTAAGGGTAAGGAGCATATCAAGGCCGTAACCATACTAAGTGAGGATAGTTCAAGCGTCAATAGTCATACAAATGAAGCCTCCGAAAAACCGACCCATCAAAACGAGTTTTCACATGCTTTTTTATATGTCAAAATTTCCAATTTTGAGTCCTCCCAATGGAGAAACTCAAAATTATTTTTTGTCCAGAAAACAGTCCCTACATCTACATCCAGCACTAGACAACTCTCAGCTCAAACTTTCCACAGTGGGAAGATTGTGCCCACTGTCCAGCAGAAAAAGTCTAACCAACCAGCTCTAGATTTGTAAAATTTACCTTTTCGAAAAAGAATGAAAACCAAAAATGTAGACGAGCAATTTAAGAAGTTTTTGGACATCTTTAAGCAACTCCACATTAACATACATTTGGTATAAGCTCTTGAGAAAATGCCAGACTACGTTAAATTTTTGAAAGACATTTTAAATGAACGAGAAGATTGAATGAATTTGAGATGGTTGTTTTGACCAAAGAATGTGATGCACTCCTTACTTGCAAAAGTCCAACCAAGCTAAAATACCCAAGAAGTTTTACCATCCCATGTTCTATAGGAGGAAAAGAAGTAGGTCATGATCTATGTGATTTGGGGGCGAGCATAAATCTTATGCGATTGTCAGTTTTTAACAGACTCGGAATAGAAGAAGTCCATCCAACTACCGTGACTTTAAAATTGGTAGATAGGTCCATTGTTTATCCCAAGGGTTGGGTTCAAATAATAGTAACCCAATATCTACGGTTTGAAAAATTTACAACTCGATTAGACATCGGGTTGCTTCAGGTTGAGTTATTTCTCGTTGGGTTAGGTTGGGTTGATCGGGTTGGTCGGATTTTTAGGCACCCCTAACTGTGACAATAGACTTTAGTTCTATTTTAATGAAAGTTACATTTCAATTTTATTTACAGCCTTATATTATGTTTCCTATGTCTATCATGAGTTAATTACTTATATGGGTGTGGTTGTGAGTTAACTTAGGATTTTTATGCAATAATTGAGTGTTTTTATTATTTAACACTTCGTGAACTTGGTCACTTAAATCGGGACTAGAACTCAACTCAGATAAGCCGATAACTTTGAAGTGTTAATATTATATCTTTGATCAAGTGATTAGCGGATTGGAAATACGGCTTAAGTGATACACAAAGAACTTGAGAGAGTCTTTGATAATTACGTAGGGATATGAATTTTGTACGTATTTAGCTAAGTATTAAGCATTGAAGATTTATATTACAAAGAGATTTGAGTATAAATTATATTTCTTTCTCTGTTTAGCTAAATCAACAAGTTTCAGAGAGGTGAGAGTGGGAACTTTGTGGGATCTGTTTATAAATTTTCACTTTTGAGGGATTGAAAATATTTATAAACATCTCATAAATTTATGACCATTATATTGTTGTTTTTATCTTAAGAAATATTTACACCCATGATCATCTTTTATTTTATAAGTCTATTTCGTTTATTTCGTATTTTAAAACTTTTTACCAACAAAAATCCAACTTTCATTCACAAATCAAAACATGCTCAAGAAGTTGATGAAAATCTCCGATTCTTAGTAGTCCAATCCCTGTGGAAACGATCTCGGTACTTTACCACTCTATTACTTGCAAACGATCATAGTGTCGATGTGCACTTGCACCGCCACTATGGGGAACATGAACTGTAACACCCCATTCCACATATTGCATGTAACACATACTTCATATATAAGAAATACATGTTTATACACCACATTGGTCCCTTAGTACGAGAATCTATCAGTACAAAATACATGGTCCAAAAATTCCAAATACAATTCTTGTACTAAACCAGATCATCTATCAAAACTATACATGTCATCAGAAAATCTTCTTGTAGATAATCATATAGGGAAATATTACATTTTTTCCTTCCCCTTACCGTCAGCACTTCCTACAATACATATTTAAAATCACAAAACGAGGGTTAGACCAAAAGGTCTAGTGAGTTACCCTATTTATGTTATTGCAGAGTGAAAATCACCAAAACTTTTAAGTAAAACAACTTTTCATATATACATCACAAATATATGAACAAGCAAGAACATAATATCGATACCTTTTATTTTTCAAGCCAATAATGTCTGCTTGTAAACAATACATCAAATTCCAACAGGTTATTACAACGTCACTTTTAAACCTTTCAAATCAAATCAGGCTTATTCAAAGTTTCAGGCCAAACCTGTTATATTGTCCTTAATAACATCCAGACTATGATTTCCAATAAGAATCCAGATCTTAAACCTTTAAATCACCAAGAAATAAAGATTCCAGATCACGATAATCGTAATGGATATAATAGTAAGAGTTATATTATGTTACACATACAAATGCCACCCTTATATCCAGATGTACATCTCTCCTTGATATGCCACTCTTATCCCATGATACACCTCTCCTTGATATGCCTCCCTTATCCCATGGTACACCTCTCCTTGATATGCCACCTTTATTTTGTCATCAAAATATTTCATAAAACAATTCCATATAGAATAGACCGTAGTCAATGAAATTATTATCAGTTCAAATTCATTTTGTCAAAATTCCCATTTATTGTTCCAAAAGAATCATATATTAACAAGTGAATACATAATCCAGTCAACCTTGTCCGGATAACAAATCTGGACAGGACTTTCACAAAACTTGTCCGATTAACACTTGGCTTAAATCGCAAGATCTTATCCGGATAACAAATCCGGACAACACTATAATCCGCTTAACACTTGAATAAATTCCAACTCTTTTGTCCGGATAACACATCATACCCTTTTTGTGTTCTCAATAGTTTCATTATGAAATCCATCGTAATATGATCCCACTTCCACATTGGAAATTTGTTATGACTGTAAATTTTCGTAGAATCATTGATGTTCTACCTTCACTTGCAGACACGTCAGACAATGTTCTACATAGCATGCAATATTCTTTTTCAATCCCAGCCACCAGTAAAATGGTTTTAAATCTCTATATATCTTGTTAGTACTAGGATGAATAGAATATCGATAGTTGTGGATTTCATTCAACACTAACTCTTGATTGTTACCAAAACGAGGTACCCAAATTATGTCTTCAAAACATAGAATTCCACGATTATCTTTTACCAGATTTGTTATCATTCCTCCAATTCTTTGTGTCTTTACATTTTCTTCTTTTAAAGTTTCATTTTGACATCTCAATAATTCATCAAGAATGTTTGGGATTAAATTATCTTGCAATTCAACCACCTTGATTGTTCCACTCTTTTCTTTTCGACTGAGTGTGTCAGCCACCACATTTGCCTTTCCAGGATGATAAAAAATCTTGCAGTTATAATCATTAACCAATTCTATCCATTGCCATGGCCTCATGTTTAACTCCTTTTGATTAAACAGATGTTGACTTTCATGATCTGTATAAATCTGACACTTGCTTCCCAACAGATAATGTCTCCAAATCTTTAAAATAAAAAACAATAGCTGCAAGTTCCATATAATGTGTGAGATATTGTCGTTCATAATCTTTCAATTGTCTGGATGCATAGGCAATAACTTCCCCCGTTGCATCAAAACACAACCTAGATCCAACTTTGAAGCATCACTATATACGACAAAATCTTCTGACCCTTCTGTTAATGACAAAATCGATCTGCTGCACAATCTTTCTTTTAGTAATTGGAAATCTTTTTCTTGCTCTTCTTCTCATTCATACTTCATATTCTTTCTCGTTAATTTTGTCAGTGGTGCTGTGATACGCAATAACTCTTATATAAACTTTCTGTAATACCCAAGCAAACCTAGGAAACTTATAATCTCTGTTGGCGTTCCCGGTGCTTCCCATTCCTCGATAGCTTGAATTTTCAGTGGATTAACTTTTAACACCTGTTTCTGAAACCACATGACCCAAGAATTGAACATCCCTCAACCAAAATTCGCATTTCGACAATTTAGCATATTACTTTTCTTTCTTTAAAAGTTCCAAAATGACACAAAGATGTTCTGTGTGTTCTGCTTCTAATCGAGAGTATATAAGAATATCATCGATAAAAACAATAACAAATTTAGCTACATCTGCTTCCCAAACTTTTAATTGATGATAGCCTGATTGCAATAATTTTGGAGAAATAGCTAGCCCCAACCAACTGATCAAATAAATAATCAATTATGGATAGAAGGTATTTATTCTTTATTATCAGTTTGTTCACTTCAGGATAGTTAATACACATTCTTATTGATCCATCCTTTTTCTTGACAAATAAAATTGGGCACCATAAGGAGATGTACTAGATCTGATAAAACCTTTACCCAGTAATTCTTTCAATTGAGTCATCAAATCTTTCAATGCAGATGGAACCAATCGGTATGGTGCACGATCCACTAGTGCCGCTCTAGGTGTTAGATCAATTCAAAATTCTACAAATTAGTCTGGAGGTAGACTAGATAACTCATCTGGAAACACTTCTGGATATTCACTAACCATTTCCACCTTACTCTTCTCTTTTTTGGAATATATTACATACACTAGGAAGCATTGACACCCTTTTTGAATACACTTACGGGATTTCAAGACATAAATCAAACTAGTGTGACGGTCTTGCCGATCACCATAAATCACAATTCGTCCCTTACCCGACAGATCAATATGAATCATTTCTTTTTTGCACACTATACTTGCTTGATTCTCTGACAACCAATCCATACCCACCACTATATCAAATTCCCTTATAGGCATAGGAAACAATCGAATTGGTAACACACACACCCTTCTAGTTTCATTTGGCAGTCATTATAAACTTTTGTGATAGAAATTTGACTACCATTAGCAGTATCTACTACTAATCCATAGTCTAAAGGTACAAGTTTCATGTATAAACAGCCAACAAATGAAGTTGACACAAAAGAATAATTTGCAGTAGAATCAAATAACACCTTGGCATATACGGAGTTAGCAAGAAATGTACCCGTTACCACATCCGGTATTTCTTCAACTTCCCCTCTGGACATTTGAAAAGATCGTCCCTTTGCTTTATCTGGTTCACTTCTTCTTATACCCCCCACGGTTACTCTGATTGCCACCAACAAAATTTGATCTTTGATTCCTTAATTGAGGATAATCTGGTTTAATATAATTCGGAGAATTGCAATGGTAAAAATATTCGACAATATCTGGAAATATGCCTGGTTCTCCATATCTGTACATTTTCTTTGATCAATATTACAGTCACTTTAATGGACACAGTGACATCTCAGACAAGGCCTTCCGTTAAATCTCTGTGTTGGACGATTATCAGTTCTCACAAACTTTGGTCTACAAAAGTTGGTTGACGATCCCTCCCACTTTCTATTTTCCCCAACTTTTTCTCCCATTTGTCTATTTTTATTTCTTTCAGTTGTTTCTGCCGTATCAACTGATGATGGAAATGTGATATCATCCATTGCTATAACAAACTCTAGAATGGAAGGTTTCATCCCCAAATGTATCTTTCAACTTTACGGGCCTTTGTAGGAATATAATGTTCTGCAAATCGGGAATGTTCCAGAAATTTCTCAGTATACTAAAAAACAATCATATTCCCCTGTTTCAACTTTAAGAATTCCTCCTCTAACTGTCTGACTGCAACTTTAGGGAAAAACTGCTCTTTATATCTATCAGTGAACTCCATCCATGACATTGTTCTCAAAATATCTGGTTTGGATAAAGATTCCACTTCCCACCAATATAAAGCATTAGATTTTAACATAGAAACAAAAAAACCCACTCTATCCTCATATAAACATTTGTTGGTATTAAAAACTGACCCATTCTCCTTCAACCAACACATTTCTTTTATTGGATTTCTTTCACCGAAAAAGTTGGAGGTTTGCATGTTAAAAACATTTTTATATCACCTCCCTTTTTATTAGTAGTAGGAACTTATGGATTAATCTCGATTCTTTCAGTTTGAAGATGAGTAGGATATCTCAATAAAGATATTAGAGTATTTCGAAGTTTACCCATTTCTTCAGCTAACATATCCTGAGTAACATAGTCTGGATGTTGAGTCTGATCTCGACCTATGAATCTGTTTCTGTTCTGTTCATCATTCGCGATTTTCTGATTTAATTCTTATTGTTCAGGATAAATTTCAGGAATAATATTTCTACCTCTTCCTTGACCTCTGTCTCTACCTCTGCCTCGGCCCCTACCCCGACCAGCAGTTGGATTTTCTGGAATATTTTCTGGTGGACTATCCCTTCCCTCCGAGGTAATAAGTGCAATTCTTTCATATCATCGTGAATTGCTCATCTGATAATTCACAAGGATATAATATACACATAATCACATTCCCAAATATAATAAGGTATTCAAGTACAAATATGCACCTTTAAACCCAAGATTAGATTGACCATTTGTAATTCGAATGTACCTTACATATCATTCTTTTAACCTATTATATTTATTTCCAAAGGTTCGATAAATGCAAGGACCCTTAATTATGCAAATAATATATGGTTTAAGTCTAGACATCAAGCTGAATATCTAAATCTCTTAAACTCAGGCTCTGATACCAAACTTCTAAGACCCCATTCCACATTTGCATAAAATTCACATATTCCATATAACATGAAATACAAATATTACACACAGGTCCCAAATAAATACATTGCTACATACAAAAGTAGCTACAAACTGTTTGCTTCTTATATACATAACTTGAATAACAGAATTTCACAAGTTCACGTATAACTCAACTTTCACAAAATTCACAAATGTAAAGCTATAACATATCTTTTCACATATTTCCCTTCCCTTTACCTTCCGAATGTGCACGACCTGTAATGCATTTTTGCGAAAATAAAATGAGGGTTAGACCGTAAGGTCTAGTGAATAATCCCTTTAAAGATATTATATGGTGAAAATCACCAAAACACTTTTGGAAAGGCAATCTTTGAAAATATAACATTTAAATAACATTTATCATATAAAACCTCATTTTTGTCGCATCATATATATGAGACAACATCTTATCGCATCCCAAGGATGAGATAACCCATTTCATCGCATCAAACAAATACGATAACACCTTTTGCTACATCAAACACATGTGATATACCAATCTTATCGCATCCCTTTGGTGCGATAACACACTCCTCGCACCATACAAATACGATAACACAATCTTCACACCATACACATGCGATAACCCCTTTTTGTCGCATCACACTGATGCAATAAACCCATTTCCTCGCATCACCATTGATGTGATGACTTACTTTGTCGCATCACACAGGTGAAATAACCCCAATCTCATCACATCATACAGATGCGATAACAGTAACACATATGATCAAAATCTCATTTAACAAAGAGTATGCCACCCATATCCTAATATACGCTATCCTGATTATGCCACTCTTATTTCAAAATGTACACATTTCCTGATTATGCCACCCTTATTTCAAAATATACACCTATCATGATTATGGCACCCATATCCCAATATACACATCTCCTGATTATGTCACTCTTATTCCATATAAGTTATAATACAAAATCAAAACCCAATTATGCTAACAAATAGCAAATACTTGTGTTCAAAAACATCCATTTCAAACCATACGGTTCCTTATAAAAATATATCAAATGAAGCTTTTAAAATAAAAAACTCACCTTGAATTCGTAAATAGATGAAGACTCTCAACAACAAATTAATATAAGAAATATGAAAGCTTTTCTTCTTCTGTTTTGTTCAAACCCAGGAGCCAAACACACACCAACTTTTTCTTATCTCTTCAAAGTTTTTAAAATGAGATAAAGGAAACACATGCATTCACATATACGAATCTAAAAGAAGAGGCAGTGAGTAAAATATATTTTTAAAACCAAGTTTCAAAACACACCCTTTAACTTTCAAACCAATTTTACAAAACAACCCCTACTTTTATAACCAACATACGCAATTATAACATTTAGTTATATAAATATTACTAACTAATTAATATAATAAATATATAAAATGAGAAAAAGGAAGTAAAAGAAAATAAATAAAATTTTGTAAATGTATAAAATATAACTTTTAATGAAATTGCAAAGTAGAAGATACTTTATATACGATTTTATATCTTTTTCTTTTTTGTTAAATGTTATTAATAGTAGAAACTATAAGTGTATTAACTAAATAAAAAAATCAACATATAACCTATTTTAAAAGTGTCAATGAGACTTTTATAATGTTGTAATTTGTAAAATAAAACATGCAATTTTAATTATTCTTTAGTTGAAACATTATTAATAATTAATATAATAAGGATATAAAATAAAAAATGAAAAGGATATATATGATAACCTCAATTTTTTTTGAGTTATTTGTCATCTTTTATAAATCATTCTTACCCTTTTTTATACTCGTTTGATCCTTCTACACTTGGTCTAAATTGTTTCTAAAAATGAGAAAACTTGGAAGATTGAAAATTAGTGAGTTAGATCGCCATTGTGGCCACAAGTGTCACCACAATAGTGATAGAGACGGAAGATTGTGCATTGATTTTGTTTCCAAAATGGTGAAATTAAAGGTTGGTCTAATGGTCTTGCCAAGAAGTCAAACCTGAAGCATTCATGGAAGAAGAGGAGAAATAGACAAATGGGTTCAGGATAAAGGAGGAATAGAAGACAACCATGTGAGGTCCCTATCTCTCTCTCAAGTCAACATCACTCACACACACACACACACACACACACACTCTCTCTCTCTCTCTCTCTCTCACTTTTTTTCCACCTATATAATGGTGGATTGTAAACGACTTGCAGGGCACTCCTTGACCCTGAAGCATCATCTATAAGTGTTTTGCATTATATATCTTTTATTTCCTTTGGTTAGAAGCTTAAAGTAATTTTATTTCCAAGTATTTCAATTTCCAGCACTCGCCATTGTGGAGACACTGTAACTTTCATGTGTAATGTAATTTATCTTCAAATACTTCTTCTCTTTTGTTGGTGCAAGTGTATGAAAATCATTTTCTACTATTTTATAAACACTTGACATTTTTGTCGTTTTGATAATTGAGAACCAAAAACAAAAACTCAGTTTTTTGTATTCTAACAAATTAATTTGTCTTGTGAAATAATCAACTATTATCTTTCTATGTAATCGGCGAAATGGGTGTGTAGGCGTTAAATCTGCAATAATGGAACTTGAGTTAGGAAACATGCCCTCTTACGAACTTCATCAGAATATAATTCGAGAAGGGAGCAACATTAATCTTAATGAATATTTAAACCCAAACAACATCTGGAATGTGTATGGTCTTCAGATTTTTTAATCGGTAAACTCTCTCGACAATATCAGTAAAATACTTGGATGAGTTTTATAAAATTCAAAGTTTTTGTTAAAAAATAAATCTTGACAACTTAAAAAAGGTAATTATTCCATCTTCATAATTATGTCTAGAGTCATTTTTTCAAGATAAGTGACATGTTGCTTCTTAAAGCATAGATGCATTAAATGCAAAGATGACTCAATAAATGGTGATGGTTGGCAAGCACAATGTGGACGTCCACTTGGCTCATCCAGAAGTCCACATTGAAATTTGATATGATGCTACAATACTTTTCAAACAGTCCTTTTTAAGACATCCACTTGATGCATATTGCAAACGATAAACATAGCTCCAAATTCTCAATTTTCTTGTATAAAGCTAGGTTTTTATCCCAACCTCTAATATAAGTCTTGAAGCATTGAAAGCAAAAATCACTCTAGTTGTTTAAGTAAAACTAACATGCATTCAAAGCTCTCAAACATTCTTTCATCATCCAAGTATTGTATTGATTACACAAGAGTGATTACCATAAAATATCCAACACCTTGTGAGTGTTTCTCTTAAGTGTGAGTGGTCCATATTGTTCTATAGCAAAATCAAGAGAAGATTACAAACATTTCTACCAATGTTTGTGTTCTACCACAAAGAACACTATATAGTGGATTGGTGTCTCGAGAAGGATCTTGGAAAGTGGATTAGCCAAGTTGGTGAACCACGGTAAACAACGGTGTTGGTATTACATTGTCTCTTTACTTTTATGCATTATTTATCTTGTGTTTGATAGTGTAAAAGAGAATTTTTCTATTGTGATTATTTTGTTGAAGGATTGTTAAAAATGTCATTTACAATCCTTATCCCCCTAAGGTTGTCCTACTATTGGTACCAGAACGGGTTTTTCAAAGTTACATACATATACTTTGTGATTTCGAAAACCCGCAAATTGATTTTTAAAAGTGGTACACCATGAAGGTTCTTTATCCAAAGAAATTGATATTGAAAGTTTTGGCATTTGGGCCGAACTATTTGAATGTCATGTTCGTGGTAAAAGTAGAAATGTGTGGAATATTAGTGTTGGTGGAAACTATGTTCCAACAAAAATACAAGATGGGTAAAAGTGTTGAAAAACTGATTGCGGAATGGTCAAATAATGATGATGCTTGGAATTGCTTAAATTATGAAGAAAAAAGTATGATTTATGTCGCTTTGAACTCGGATGATATTGAATGTGTTTTTACTTGCAAAACCGCGAATGAGATTCGGCAAAGCCTGAAAGATATTTATTGTGGTAACTCTCAAGTTAAAAGTAGTAAGATTAACATTCAAGTTCATGATTGTGAATTATTTGAAATGACTCAAGGCGAGTCAAGTGACTCTATGTTTAGACGTTTTAACCTTATCATGATTACCTTGAAAGGACTAGTTGTGTTGAGAATGAGGATTACATAAGAAAAATTCTAAGAGCTCTAACTTCGGAATGGATGCCCAAGATTACATCTTTGGAAGACTCTCATGATCTTTTAGAAATGAAGTTGGACGATCTCATTGGTAACCTCAAAGTTCATGAAATAGCCTTGAAGAGAAACAAAGCTCGTGACCAAGGAAAAAAAAGAAAACATTAGCTCTCCAAGCTAGTGCTACAAGTGAAAGAGCAAAAGAAGAAAATTATAGCCAACCAAGAGAAGAATCCGAGAAAAATGACTCTACGGATGACATTGCCTTTTGGTAAATAATTTTAATAAATTTTAGTCTTACAAACGTTTTGGAGGTAGTGATAGGTCGATTTCTAACCAAAGAAATGAGAATGACCAGGATCAAAACATGCTCGAAGATTCCCAATAAGAAAGGAAAATTGTTTCAACGATTTAACAAGTCTCATAATCGTGGGAGCTACAATTAAAACTCCAACAACAATGCTCATTGCTATGTATGTAGGGACAAAACCATTAAATGTGTCCTAAACATGAAAAGCAAAATGATATTGAGAAGGAATTTGTTGAAAGATCTTGGAGTGATAGTGAAGATGACGAAAGAAAGGAAAAAGTATGTCTCATGACCGACAATGGAAAAGAGGTAGTCACTTGCTATACAACAATAACACCCTAAAATCTGAAAGTGCGACTAATTTACATTTTTTGAAATATCTCTATTGAAAGATAAATCTCTTTCTATAAATCAATACTCGATTACCTCAAATAGAAAATCTAGATTTAACATCAACAAATAATAAACAAAGTCCTACATAAAGTCCAGGTTAAGGTCGAGTGTTACTAAAAACCCAACAATAGTCGCTATCTTCAAAATATAAAAGACGTCCCCGAATACTAAATCCTCTTCGTGCCTTTAACTATCACTTATCTCGTCACAATGTCACTAATACCAATCCCAAACGAGGACCTGATTCACATCCCGATAAATAAAACGGTTAGTGTGATAACCAGATCCTGGTTATTACCCAAGGTATTTAATACATGATTATTTGATTTAATAATTACGTGACAGCATGATAATTTGATACGTGCCGATATGAAATTTTGTGAAATATTTGAATGTATATCTAAATATATATATTTGTAAGAATATATATATATATATATAAATGTGCATATATGTGGTCATATGCATACGTGTATATGTGAGGTACATATATAATATATATATTTGTGTGGGAAGGGTTGTGCATACGTGTATGTATGCATGAGAGGTTTGAGTGTTGAGGTGGCAAGAAAAAGGGGGAGGGGGGGAGAGGCGGTAACCGACCTCCCATTATGGAAAGTATATAAAGGGGGTCACCCCCTTCATTTGAGGTTTTCTTTCCAYTTTTAGAAAGTTGAGTGTGTTCTTAGAAGTGTTGTCCGGTTAAGCTTCAAGAGGTATTTTCAAGTGCTGATTTCAAAAGACTGATTGCAAGCGTTTTGGTGTCAAAAACTTTATAAGGTGAGTGGTTCTAAATCTTGTTACATAAAAAGCTTTCTATTGATTTTGAATTCATATTTCGTATTATTAGTTTCCTTTGAATACAAACCTTGTTAAAATTGCCTAAGTGTTTATCCGGACAAAGTTTGACCGAATATAAGGTTGTAAACCAGACAAGCCTTGTACGGGGTGTTGTCCGGATTGGTTTTAAACCAGCTAAACTTTAAGCGGTTTAGTGACCGGATTAGTTTAAACCGGACAAGCCTTGAGCGGTTTGTGTCCGAAGTTGATAAACCGGTTGAGTATTGGGCGGTTTATAAATAATGAAATTACTTAGAATTTTATGCTGAGAAGTAGGAATACGACTATGTGGTGGGCGGTTTAGTCTTAAACTGGATAAGTCATGAGCGGACTGTTGTCCGGATTCGTTATCTATCCAAAATGTGAATTGATTCTAAGTGTAAAACCGTTCAAAGCTTATGTGGTGTGTTGACCGGATTAGATGTCC
>NC_037532.1:21704490-21706192 GCF_001531365.2 Cynara cardunculus var. scolymus | reverse complement strand
CATCTGCTCCAGTCACTCAGAATAGAGAAGGAGATATTAAGACTTTCTTAGCATGTAAACCACCAACCTTCTCTGGAGAAAGAGATCCTGTAAAAGCAATGTGCTGGATCAAAGAAATGGAATCTGTATTTAACACTATTCGATGCCCGGAAATGGATAAAGTATGATTTGCTGTTTCAGTATTGAAATCAAATGCTTTATTCTGGTGGGAAGTGGAATCGTCTACCAGGACGGATGTGTTACAAAGTATGTCATGGATAGAATTTGTGGATCGATTTAAGAATCAGTTCTGTCCTAAAACTGCTGTTAGACAAATGGAAGAAGATTTCTTGAAATTGGAGCAAGGAAATAAGACTGTACGGGAGTATACGGAGAAATTTATTGAATACTCTCGTTTTGCTGATCATTACATTTCAACCGAGTCAAGGAAGATAGAAAGGTTTATATGGGGTCTAAAGCCCTCAATCAGGGAATTTGTTATTGCAATGAACCCCAATACCTTTCCACTGACGGTAGAGGTGGCAGAGGTGACGGAAAGAAACAAGAATAGACAGTCAGAAGGGAAAGTTTTTGAAAAGAGGAAATGGGAAGGACTTTCGACTTTTCGAGGATCCAAGACTTTAAAATATAATAACAGATTTGAGCAGAAGAACAAAGAGAAAGTTCATCAAGATGAGGGTAAAATGGATCCGAAGAAATGTTATAAATGTGGTGAAGCGGGTCATTTGTCCAGAAATTGTCCAACCAACAAAAGATGTTTTAACTGTAATTCCCCAGATCATATTCGACCGAATTGTCCCTTGTTAAGAAATCCTCAGATAACAATGGGAGGTAATGCATCAAATACTCGGGGAAGACCTACTGGAAGTCAAGGAGGACAAGGAGGGGCACGGGGACGATCCTTCCAAATGACTAAGAAGAGGCCGAAGCTTCGCCAGATGTAGTAACAAGTACTTTTCTCCTGAATTCAATACGTGCTAAAGTGTTATTTGACTCTGGTGCAAACTTTTCGTTTGTATCACYGTTGTTTGCTCAAACTGYATGTCTGAATTCTGTGCTRCTTGATGATAAATTAGTAGTTGACACTGCTAATAATCAAGAAACTGTTACTAGTATGTTCAATGACTGCTTAATTATTGTTGAAAACATTGAACTCCCGATCCGATTATTTTCGATGCCAATTAAAGAATTTGACATAGTAGTGGGCATGGACTGGTTGGCAAAGTATTAGGCTATCATTGATTGTAATCAGAAGATGATCAGAATTATTTTGCTAGACCAGAAAACAGTTATTATTTATGGTGACCGTCAGGATCATCGTATTAATGTTCTGTCAGTAATGAAAGCCAGAAAGAGTATTCAAAAGAAATGTCAGGGGTATTTGGCATACGTGGTTGATTTAAAGAAAGAGAAAAGAAAGGAAGAATCAATTCCGATAGTTTGTGAATATCCTGAAGTATTTCCGAAAGACTTAACTGGGTTACCACCAGATAGAGTTGTTGAATTCCAAATTGATCTTATACCAGGGGCTGCACCTGTAGCTAAGGCTCCGTATCGTTTAGCTCCGTCCGAACTAAAGGAATTGGCAACACAATTGAAAGATTTAACCGATAAAGGATTTATAAGGCCTAGCACTTCGCCTTGGGGTGCTTCGGTCTTGTTTGTCAAAAAGAAGGATGGATCCATGCGAATGTGCATAGAT
>NC_037532.1:21702201-21703260 GCF_001531365.2 Cynara cardunculus var. scolymus | reverse complement strand
CGGTATTCTATCCATCCAGGTACCAATAAAATGTATCATGACTTAAAACCTTTTTATTGGTGGCCCAGAATGAAAAGAGATATAGCACGGTATGTGGAACAGTGTCTAACGTGTTTGCAGGTCAAGATTGAACATCAGAGACCTTATGGAAGYCTTCAATCTTTGGAGATACTTGTATGGAAATGGGATCACATTACCATGGATTTCGTTATGAAATTACCGCGAACACCAAAAGGATATGACGCGATTTGGGTAATTGTGAATCGTTTATCTAAATCTGCACATTTTCTACCGATAAGAGAGAGATACTCTTTAGAAAAGCTAGCGCAGATTTACATTAAAGAGATTATTACTAGACACGGTGTTCCCTTGTCTATTATCTCTGATAGAGATAGTCGATTTACCTCAAAGTTCTAGGAAGGGTTACAAAGAGCTATAGGGTCCGAAATTCGACTGAGTACAGCTTATCACCCACAGACTGATGGACAGAGTGAAAGAACTATTCAAACTCTAGAAGATATGTTGAGAAGTTGCATTATTGACTTTGGAGGATCGTGGAAAAATCATTTACCATTAATAGATTTTGCATATAACAACAATTATCATTCTAGTATCCAAGCGGCACCATATGAAGTATTGTATGATCGTAAATGTCGAACGCCATTGTGCTGGAATGAAGTGGGTGAAAAACAGCTAACAGGTCCTGAGATTGTTCAAGAAACTTCCGAAAAGATTGAACAGATCCGCGAAAGAGTCAAAACAGCACAGGATCGCCAGAAAAGCTATGCTGATAATCGTCGAAAATCCATTGAATTTGAAGTAGACGATTTTGTGATGTTAAAAGTTTATCCATGGAAGGGTGTTGTCAGATTTGGAAAGAAGAGAAAGCTCAGTCCGAGGTATGTAGGGCCGTTCAGAGTATGTAAACGAATTGGGCTTGAAGCATATCAATTAGAGCTACCAGAAGAGTTGAGTCTGATTCACAACACTTTTCATGTGTCGAATTTGCGAAAATGTTTGGCTGATCCGAATTTAGCTGTACCATTGCCAGAGATTCAA
>NC_037532.1:21697164-21700591 GCF_001531365.2 Cynara cardunculus var. scolymus | reverse complement strand
TTATATAACTCTTTCTATTATATCCTTTAAGATTACTAAGATCTGGAGTCTTTATTTCTTTGTGATTTAAAGATTTAGGATTGAGGTTCTTATTTGGAAATCATAGATTGGATGTTATTATGGGAAAAAGATATGTTTTGGCCTGAAACTTGTTAAACCTCGTTATTGAGAAAAATGTTTAAAAAGTGGCATTGTATGGAATTTGATTGGTTCAAAAGTTWTGAGATTTGAATAAGCTAAGTGATAGCTTGAATTTGAGAAATGAATTGGTATTTCGGTATTATGGATTCATATATTTGTTATTTATATGAAAACTTGTTTTTGTAAAGATTTTGGTGATCCTTCACCCTGCAATAACATGAATAGGGTATCTCACTAGACTTTACAGTCTAACCCTCGTTTTTGTGATTTTAAATATGTGTTGCAGGTCGGGTAGAAGGTAAAGGAAAGGAAAAGATTTAGTGCTTTTCTTACGTTCTTTTTGGTTGAAGAATTGCTTTTGATATGTAACTCTGATGATTAGTACAAGATTGTAATTTGAATTTTTGGATCTTGTATTTGATCAAGATAGTTTCTTGCACTAGAGGACCCAGTTGTATATGAATATGTATTTCTTGATGTGAAATATATGTATTACATGCAATATGTGGGTTGAGGCGTTTCAGTTAGGATTAATGCCTAGTGAATTCAAACAGTTTTCATTCATAATTATAAAACGGTAAAACTAAAAAACTGCTCCTTTTAAAATATAATTTCGCAAATGACATGTCTTTATCATACAAGTAACATATTCCCGAAGCCACCATTTTCATGATAAAAGCTATAAATCAAAATACGCTTTCGAATATGAATTAAAACCCAATGCCCATTCAAAATGTGAATAAAGTTCAATGTTCAAATACTAAAACTTGGATAAAACTCTATCATCCGAAACACCAAAAATATGGTAAGACTCAATACCTAAAATCACAAATCATGGAAGCACTGCATACTCAAAATGTCACAAAAAACACAGATAAAATTCAATACCTAAAATGACAGCTTTCAATGACGGGGGTGACCCGTTTCCATCAATCGTGGAGAAACACAAAGTAAGCCATTTAACAATATTACCGAGTATCTCTTAAGGTTATTCGGATCCGTATACCACTCCAATGAGTACCACTGCTAGGGATGGTAATGGACCCCGACCCGTCGGGTAACCCGGTCCACCCGCCCCGATCGGGGACGGGGATTCCCTAAAAAATCGGGTCCCGGGGACGGGGACGGGGACGGGGACGGGGACGGGGATCCCCGCTTGGCGCAATCCGGGGATGGGGCTGGGGACGGGTATAGCACTCCCCGCCCCGCCCCGTACCCGTTATATATATATATATATATATATGTTTTAAAAGAATTTGGGCTTTGGGCTTTTGGCTTTGGACTGTAAAATGTGAATGAATGCATCCTCCTTAGTCTTTAGACCTTAGTCCTTCCTCAGCCCAGTCCACACTCCACAATTTTCTCTTAATCGGCTAATCTCCTCCACGACCAGACCACGGCGCTGCACTGCTCTTTCCCTCATCTGTAGTCCATGATTTTCTCCTCCACGGCGCTTACTCCTCTCCCGACTACATAATCGGCGACGACGACAGGCCGACGACGACGGTGACAGGCCGACGGCGACAACCCTACTCCCTCTCCGGCTCTCCCTCTTCGGCTCTCCCTCTCCCTGGTGTGTTACGATTCAATCTTCTTCATCTAATCATCTTCACCTCTTGTTATATTATTGGCTTACCTTACCTATTTGCCTACTTGCCTTCTTGATTTGTGAACTAATGTGGACCCAAATTAATATATTATTGTGGTTGGTCAATTTATTTAAACAAATTAGGGTTTTGACTTCCTTTATTAATATTATAATGATCATACATAGTTCTGACTTCTTGTTGGCAAGGCTTCAATCACAGATTTACAATAATATATTAATATGTACAGTATTTTAGGTATACATACATACGAGTATCTTTCTTTAATTTTTTATGCTTCTAAGTTTGTACTTTATAAGTTTATTATATATTCTCATTAATGGTTTTTTCATTCACATTATGTCATTATCACATACAAACTTTTTAATTTTAGATGGAACCTACGGAAAACGAGAACATACATGGTGATGAGAATGAGATGGAAGGAAACAAGGAACAAGTAACAACTGGTGATGATACTTACGAATCCGTAAGCATGCCTGTAGGGACTAACACTAACATGGGCAATAAACAACCACAAAAAAGATTAAAGTCGGTTGTTTGGAATCATTTTGAACAAGTGTATGTTGATGGTGTTAGACAATATGCAAGATGTAATTATTGCAATAAACAACTGATGGGTAGAGCCAACGACGGAACTACACATTTGAAGGACCATTTTAAGAATTGACCAAGAAGAGTTACAAAGGATATTAGACAACATATCCTAGTCCAGGACCAAAAGACTTCAGACGAAAAGGGGAAAATGAGTAAATATTCATTTAATGCTGAACTTTGTAGGGAAGACTTAGCTAAAATGATTATTATACATGATTATCCGCTTTCTATCGTCGAGCACTATGGTTTTCGAAAATATTCAGAAGGTCTCCAACCTTTATTTAAGGTACCATCTCGAGCAACAATAAAGAGTGACATAATGAGTATTTATGAAAAACAAAGAGGTTACACTTTGCGGTGTTTGGATGAGAATGAGAGTAGGATTGCYTTAACTTCAGATATGTGGACAGCAAGTAACCAAAAGAAAGGTTACATGGCGATTACGACACATTATATAGATGGCAAATGGAGTTTACAAAATCGAATCATCAAGTAATAATCTCTAGTGTAGCATCTCTAGTTTATATCGTGGATTAATTTATTGATAATAATCTATTATTTTGTTTAATGCAACTTTATACACGTGCCATCTCCATACACGGTTGGAGCATTGTCACAAGCTATGATGGAGTGTCTTCTCGATTGGAATGTCGACAACAAGCTGTTAACTTTGACTCTTGACAATTGCTCGACAAATGATGCAATAATCGACAAGCTTTTAGGTACTCTTTCTTCTTCATCACTAATGTTAAAAGGGAAGATATTTCATATGCGATGTTGTGCACATATAATTAACCTTATTGTGCAAGATGGATTTTCTATAGTTGGGAGAGCTATTGAAAATGTTAGGGATAGTGTTGCATTTTTGGACAAACTCTCCTAAGAGAGTACAAGAATTTAAACTATGTGCACGACAATTAAGTGTAAATTGTGAAAAGGAATTAGTTCTTGATTGCAAGACAAGGTGGAATTCGGTATATCTTATGTTAAATGTTGCTTTGGAGTATAAGAACGTCTTTAGTCGTTTGAGCAAAAAGGAGAGAAGTTATGTTTGCTTGCCTAGTGAAGATGAATGGGCAATG
>NC_037532.1:21689186-21696376 GCF_001531365.2 Cynara cardunculus var. scolymus | reverse complement strand
TTTTCTAACTTGTCTTACTTTTTGTAGATAAAAAACATGGAGAGCCCCAAGCATTTGATGAAACAGTTACATATGATGCGGATGTCGAGTAACAACTAACAAATGGTTGTTTTATTTTTTTTGATGGTAGATARTATGGAAATTTACTTGATATGTTTTGGTCCTTTCGGATAYTACTCRATGTAGTTTTAGTACGTTTGACGTTAACTTTGATAATATTAGTTTAAACTTTTTGGTCTTGTTTAAGTCTTATTTTAATATTAGTGTATTTCAATAAATAGTGATGTTTTATAATTTTTGGTTTTTAAAAAAAATCTCCGTTTCCCTGTTGGGGATCCCCGTTCCTCGTTGGGGACGGGGATGGGGATGTGATCTTAATTCCTGGCGGGGACGGGGACGGGTATTGGGGTCCCCGCCCCATCCCCGCCCCATTACCATCCCTAACCACTGCATACCTCGAGGGTAATCTTTTATTCCTGCTCGTCCTCTGGATGAGTTCACTAGAAAAGTCATCAGTCTCTATATATTGCTCCAGGGAATACCACTACAAGACCTAAGCCTGTGTACGACTCAATAGAGTACCACCGCAGGTTACTAACTCCGTATACGACACAATAGGGTACGACCTCAAGCTCTCAAACCATGACTTGGTGACCATTCACTAGATATTATAATGAAAACATCAAAACTCCTTACTTAAAACAATAAGCATCGACAACGTATAAATCCCGAAGTCTGAATCTGGTTGAGCCTATTTTCGCAATGCCTATGATCACGGAGTCCAACGCCACATAGATTCCTCTTCGCAGTATCGACACGATCAAACTTAACCACTCCAGGTCTATCGCTCACATAAGTGCCAAGCTTAACTACTTCAGGTCTATCACTCGTATGGGCCGCCAAACTACAAAACCAGAACAATGATCCCATTTTCAAACCAACAAATTGACTCCTAAGTATATGGATCCATTGCATTACAACCTAAATTACACGACACCAGTTAAATGACTAACATATTCAACACATGTAGTTTCCAAATAAATATGCCATACTACATATCACATTTCAAAGCTCCACCTTAAGTGGCAGGAGCTTTTTACACATCAACAAACTTAGTAATTAGAACCAAAAGCAAGTATACAGTTAGTCCCAATATTGTTTTTCAAGTAATAAAATGATAAGTACCAAATATCATATTCCATAGTGATAGGTATCTTGAGTTGCAAGATCTCGAGTTAAAAGACTAACTTCAGATGACGAATTTGAAAACTTTGATTGGATTTGAGTTAACACTATTGAAAATGATAGAAAATAAAAGAAAGCAAGGGTGTAAGACTTAGGGTGAGATATAAATACAATTTCTAGTAGACAAATGCTGTCAAAATGTCACAAGATAAACTAATGCTGTCAAAATGCTACAACATGCAGTTAGTAACAACTATTTTAACCATGCATCTTGGATATTCCTCTTGGACTTCACCATTGAACTAATATTATAACTTTCAACCCATATCTCAATGTGGTATGCGGACCAGTGAAAGTGACAAATGGTGTCCTCAAAATATACAGAAAAACAAATTTTTTTTGTTAAAAATCACTCTTTCGAGTGGATTCCCATGTCATTCAGGTTGATGTGTTCCGAGTGACTCATCTTTGAGTCCATTACACTTTAACACTTCAAAGTGATCAATTTGTTGAGAATTAACAATTTAGAAAATACTATTAACAAATCTCTTTGTTAGTAACTCTCTCAAGTCTACATATCATTCAAATTGACGTGTAATCAATGACTCACTTAGAGTCCATGGCATTTTAACACTTTACAATGATCAACTTGTCGAGAAGTGTCATTAAGTTTATAAAACTTGAAATGAAATAATGAAACATTGCTGTTACATAAAATGTCTATTTTATTTTGATTTACAAAATCACCTTTTCCGTCTTACACCCTAGCTATGAAGTTTAGCTACTTATAACGGAAAGAAAATTGCAAGAAATATAAATTGCGATAAATAAATATATAAAAGTAAATAACGAAAAGAAAATTGCAAGAAATATAAATTATGGTAAATAAAGACATACAAATAAATAATGGAAAATAAATAACGGAATGTAAAAAGTGGAATGTAAAGAGCGGAAAACATAATAAATAAATAAAGGAAAGTAAATTGCAAGGAATAAAAGACAACTAAAAGTAAACTTGGAAGAGAGAATTCAACTAAAGATTATTTAAATTACTAGAGAGAGAAACTTGCTATGCGATATCTAACCACTAACCCAACCCCTCTATTTAAACTAAGCTAGAGGTGGTAAAATTCAAAGATTACAATACTTAGTAAGTACATTTAAAGTACACAAAAAGTCAATTAATGAGATAAAAAAGCTAAAATTAATTTTAAAACAATTTCCAATTGTAAACCATGAAGGGAAAGTGTCAAGGAAGCTTCCAAAAATTGTCTTTTAGCAACTCCCATTAATCTTCAAGTTCCCAACCTCTATTTCGAGCTACTACCCTATGCTGCAGTAATGCTTCAGTATGAATGATCTGTCAAAATAAGCAAGTGGACCATCTATTCATCCTAAAAATAGGTAAATTATAACATTTAGCTCCAAGAAACAATAAATGGAAAATCAGAAGATAAAAGAATCAAAGTTAAGATGTAAATAGGAAAATAAGCTACTTTTAGGTAAAGAAATGAGTGTGAAAACACTAAATAATCAGTGCATATCACACCCCCAAACTTAAAGTGTTCCTTATCCCGAAGCAACCAAAAGACAACTCAAAATGACTCAATATGAGAAAAGTGTAAGTCATAGCAATAAGTGCATATATAACCACTTATATAAACCATATGCTAGCCCCACATTTCTTTTTGTTAGGTAAAAAACTTGCCCATTCAAGGATCAATAGGACTTCTCCAACACTGGTTCTCATTTGACACATTTTTTTCACAAAGCCTTTTCTCTCATTTTTGCTTCAACATTGGAATTTCTCATTTTTTGGCATTTTTGCTCTTTTGTTGACAACATGCACTTGTCCCTATGGGACTTTTTAGTGCTTTTGATAAATCCAAAACATGACATCTCTTTACAGCTTTGTTGTTTTTGTGTTGATCTTTTGGCCTTTTTGGATATCCCTCCCCCAAACTCATTTGAAACAACGTCTTGTTTTTGGATGAATTATTGAGATCAAATGTGTCAAAGGGCTATGATGAAAAGAATAAATAACCTACATCTTTTCCTAGAATTTTAGAGCAAATTTAGACCAAATTGTGTTCCAGAAATAGAGTGGCTAGTTCTAGCAAAAAAAAAAAAAAAAAAAACAATGCAGGTTAAAAGATGGTAAAAAAAACTAGTAGTTTATTGGGGCTATGAACACATTTAAAATAATAAGAGCAACTTACTTGGCTTGCAAAAAAAAATCTAAAATAAAAGACTTCCCATACTTAAATAAACGAAAATAAAAAAGAAAGTTTTGAGCTAAAGAGTCATGATTAAACCTGCCCTACTCTAATGGAGTAGGTTATGGTGTCGTTCTTGCTGTCGAAATGAATGTTGTAGCACCAAATGCTGTATTGCCTTCTTTTCACATGGTGTTCTCCATTTTCAGCAGTTGAGTCTTTTGATGAGAACTTCTTAAAGAACGGTAGAATTTTTTGGAGCACATCAATATGCTCCTCATGTCAGACCATCCAAACCAACTCATCTTGGTATTTCTCTTTCCACTTATGCTTATATATTTTTCTCACCACTTGCTTCACTCCTTGATCACATCATAATATTTTAACGGCACAAAGACATTTCATCCCACAAAGAGTTCTCCACACCACCTCACCAACAGTAGAACATGATTTTATGAAGCCTCCCGAGTGCTTGATTAAGCGTCACGTCCCTTTGAAAAAACTTCTTGAAGATTTTCTACATAGCTTTGCTGCAGGAATGTTGCAGTATCTGCAACAATATGTTTTTCTATGCAGATTCAAAGCATGGGGTAATGACAATCTTCACATTTTGTTGCACCTCTTCACTATTTTGAATGAAGAGGGGTTTCTCAAATGCTTAGGCGTTTCCTCGAAATTCTCAATCTCTTGACTAATTTTCAAAGTATCAACCTCACTCATATCTTTTGGTCCCAACCAGATCTACAAGAGTTATAGGTAATCAATTTGTAGATGAGGAGAGATGAATACAAACATATAAACTTTCACTTTTAAAAATTGTATATTGATAAAGAAAGATCAATTCAAATTTTATAGATTGTTTACGGAAGAGATAAGATAAAGAAATCTATCTAACCAATCTAAGGTTCACGCAGTTACAAAATAGCAAATAGAAAAGATTTGCTATAAGGAAATAAGATAAGAAATGTAAATGCTCTTCACTTGTTCTAAGTGGATCTTTCTCTTCTTGGGTAAGTTTCTAGGAGATGTAGAAGTGATAACTGAGTAGACAACACTTAGCTATTTATACCTATTGCATTTAATGCAATTCAGAAGGTACAAAGTGTTATAACTAGGCTTTCAACAACCTGGGTTAAGGTAACCTTATGTGGTTATTATGTGAAATATGTGTTAAACATGCATGTTATTTTAATATAAATATGTGGATGGTATGCATATATGCGGTAACGTGATACTGAACATACATGTGGTAATATATTATGTGAAAATATTATTTTAACATATAAAACACAACCTTCATGGTTAAGAAAGGTTGGTTTTAAAAAATTAAAAAGCTTTCACCGTCCAGGAGTTTTATATTGATAAAATATCAACACCGCCTTAATTAGAGGTATAAAAAGAAAGAGATAAGGTAAAACCTTATCTGATCCTTCTGTTTTTGGAAAAGAAGTATTTTTGAGAAAGAAAAGAGCTTGAGGCGGCAAAAGTGTTCTTGAAAAAGAACCTGTGTGCGGTTGGATTGCTGTGTGTTTAAACCTGCAGAATCTATTTAGTTAAGGCGAGTTTTGATAAACTAAAACCTTTTATATTTGTAATTATAAACTGTTGGGTTTGGGAATTTATGATTTTGAAAGAGTTTGGTAAAAACTGTTTTCTAACAGTTAAATGAAGAGTTTATGATTTAGGAGTTTGAAACTATTTTGGGAAGATGAAACAGTAACTGTGCTTTAAAACAGCTTTGGAAGATGATATTATGTTTTAGAGGTTTTAAAAAGAAATTTGATATATGGAAAATTATGAGAGAACAAATTGTTCTTGAGTTTGAAGGTTTTGATGATAAAACTGTTTTTGGAAACCATTATTGGTTGAAAACTATAGAGGACATATCATCAAGACGGTTGTGACTTTGGTCTGTCTTCGTTTGGGATTAATCTATAGATTTTTGTGGATAAAACTATGGAGGATGTTTCATCAAGACGGTTGTGACTTCGGTCTGTCTTCGTTTGGAACTAATCCATATATTTTGATGAGGAAATAAAGGTGGCATATCAAGGAGAGGTGTACCATGGAATAAAGGTGGCATATCAAGGAGAGGTGTACCATGGGATAAGGGTGGCATATCAAGGAGAGGTATACCCTCGGCTATAAGGGTGGCATATCAAAGAGAGGTGTAACTTTGGATATAAGGGTGGCAATTGAGTGTGGTTATTATAGCTCTTGCTATTATGTCTTTTAAGATTACATTAGATTTGAGTACTTACTTCTTTGTGATTTAAGGACTCAAAGATATTGTTCTTACTAGAGATAATAGTATTGATGTTATTGAGAAGGGGAAAACTTGGCCTATGGCCATTGGTTTTGGATAAAAATCTATTTTGGATCAAAAGATTAAGTTTAGAGGAACCAGAGGCTCTGGTTGTTCCTTGAAAGTAACCAGAGGGGTTTTGGTTGGTTCTCATTATTGAACCAAAGGGTTCTAGATGTGATTTGTGAATTATGCAAGTCTTTACTAAATATTTTAAGTTCGACCAGAGGCTCTGTATCTATAGATAAAAGCTTCTGTGTCAAAATCATATTTTAAGAGTTTTCAAGAAAGGGTTTTATACTTGGAAAGTTTTCTTACAAGTAAGATGGACCAGAAGCTCTGGTTGGCCTTCGCGGGTTGGACCAGAAGCTCTAGTTGGTCTTGCATTTTGGACCAGAAGCTTTGGTTGGCCTTCGCGGATTGGACCAGAAGCTCTGGTTGGTCTTGCATTTTGGACTAGAAGCTTTGATTGGCATTCACGGGTTGGACCAGAAGCTCTGGTTGAGTCTTGCGATTTGAGCCAAAAGCTCTAGGCAGTAGAACCAGAGCTCTGATCATACAAAGATCTTTTCAAAAATGTGTTTTTATCTATACAAAAGCTATTTTATTATCTATAAGATTGATCTATGAATTATTTGAGAATTTCCACTAAGTAAGAGGTTCTGGTTGGCTTAACTAGAAGCTCTGATAGAGGAACCAGAGGAGCTCTAGTCCTCTTGTTTGTTGAAATATTTTCTAAGTCTGTCTATGGAACCAGATGTCCGATGGACTCAAACAGAATGTGGATTTACATGTTGAAATGTGAAATGATTTTATTTGAATAAATGTTATGGTGGTTATCACCCTGCAACTACATGGAAAATGGGAATCTCACTAGACCTCTAGTCTAACCCTCAATTTGTGTTTTCAAATATGTGTTGCAGGAAATGTAGATTATAATGATAGTAAAGGAAAAGGGAAAATATGAATTATTTCCCTATGTGCTTAGCTTTAGAAGATCATACTGAATATGTTTTGGAGAATAGATGTTATGGATATAAAAGCATGTATTTTGGAATTTTCGAGTTATGTTTTTTTGTATTGTAGACTCTTGTATTATGGACCTTTGTGGGCTTGAACATTGACGGATGTCGAGTCCGGCAAATAATAAAATTTATAAAAATAAGCCTATTACCTCTAAAACACAACTTGTAATAGCGATAAGTAAGGTCGTTTCCTCAGGGACTCGGTATTAACCGTAAGTCCAAGACGTAACCGCGTGCAAGTTCATTGGCATTAAAACAATATATATAAAAAAGGGGGGGGGGGTTGGATGATTTATAAATAAGTAAAAAGATTGCCAATTAAATAAACTCTTAGACGATATACGAAATAATCTAGCAATGAGTATCGATTGAAGAATCATGTGAATTGTGTATCACTGACCCAACCAAACCATTCTCAAAGGATCTCAAATCGGATTGAATACCAATACGCATTGACAT
>NC_037532.1:21670920-21689086 GCF_001531365.2 Cynara cardunculus var. scolymus | reverse complement strand
TACATACATACATACGTACATACATACATACGTACATACATACATACGTACATACATACATACGTACATACATACATACGTACATACATACATACATACACACATACACACATACACACACATACATACGTACACACATACATACGTACATACGTACACACATACATACGTACATACGTACATACGTACATACATACATACATACATACGTACATACGTACATACACACATACGTACATGCACACATACGTACATACGTACATACATACATACGTACATACATACATGTGATTATGAATGTCCAGATTGTAGATCTAATCCAAGGGTTCAAAATTAGTCTTACGGGCCTCACGAAAAACCCTTGGTCTCACGTGAATCCAACCCTATATATATATATATATAATTTTACATATTATATAAATTTATTTATTTATCTAATTAGAATTTAGAAAATCCTAAATCATAGTCGGTCGTAATCTTTTCTAATTTCTAAACGGATTATCAATTACATTCATTCTCAAGATCGATTAAATATATATTTTTACATATAACTACACCCGAACATGATTGACCCCAACCCGAAGCAATCCAAAACCCAAAATTCGGGGCTTGGTTTTCATATCTGAAATCGAATCAAATTTTTGGTTTGTCCTTCATAACCCATCCGAACCGTCAGATGCACACCTCTATTCATAAGAAACTGTAATAAGTTAATACGTTTTTATTTCAATTTTAATATAATGCTTTAACATTTAAAAATTCGTTACTAAACCATCTAATATTATCATTTAATTGTATGCTATTCTATAGGGGGTTTCCATTAAAATTATCCAAAATAATTAGCTTTGAGAAGTGAAGTTATTCTAGTAACCATAGTTAAAGTGCGTGACAAAATTAAATAATAAACTTTATCAATACGACTATGGAACAACATGAGGAAAAGAAAACAAGAATGATTAACAAAATGAATATGCAAGCCTCAAACACAGAGATTTTGTATGGTTACACTTTGGTCTAGATGGTGTATTTCCACTCAGTAAAAGAAAGATGTCTTATTCACCAAAATTGAATGAGGATTAAGACCATGTCCAACCGATGCCACTAAATGAACCATTAGCATGGTGATACTAAGTGGTCGTTTGCCAAACGCTAACCAGGTAAACAATTATCGGGTCAATTACATGGCATGGATTGAGAATCTTACTCGGTACAAGACATTGCAAGGACCGAAAATCTTACCTAGTAAATAAAAGTGATGACTCTTATTGGGTTAGCACTTACCATGTAAGATTATTGCCTACTAAGTCATTTCGATGATCGGGAATCTTTTCAGTTAAGGTACATGAGAGTGGATAAGCGCTTGTCTATTAAGCATTTGGTAAACTACCTATAAAATCCGTTTCTATTTCACCCACACGCTAAAAATCACAAATAGGCCAAGTTTCACAACCATGAATAGTAGGATGCTATATTTGACAGTCTCCATACCAAACACAAAAGACGCGAGCCAAAATAGCGGTTAAAGGAGAGAATCGAAAGACCAGAAAACATTCATACCAGCATATGCATTAAAAGGACCCAACAATCACAAATGTTTTCACACAAAAAGGCTCTCGGCATTACTCTCCTATTGGTTCTCTAACATTACTTTCTTTATGTGTGTATTTCAAACCATATGTCCCTTAACCTCGTTTGTATAAACAAGCAACTGTCCTTGTGTTAGAAAGTTGATTTCCATTTTGGTGAAAGTCTTTAAACTGAAACCTATAGAAAGCTATGTGAACATCCGTATGATTTCAAGGGGACTTGTACATTAACTTCTTCTCTAAACTCTACATTTTCAAAAGGTCAAACTAAGAGATACTTTTTTGGACTTCTCGCATATGGACGTTATGATTCTACATGAACTTATGTGTTAATTCTTGTAGATGCCAGATTTGTTTCTTTTGAGACATAACTGCGATACCTTATGAGGTTTTTAAAACTAACGAAACCAACTACGAGTTTGAAATTGCTTAATTATGAATGTACTGATCATCACATTGAGAAAACATTGTCGATAACATGAAATTTCATTTGATTTTGTTTAAAGTATGTGATCTTGTATTCATGTAGGTGAACCATTTGTCTATTGATCTTGTGATTAATACTTTCTTGCAAGAGAATGTTTTTATTATATTATGGGACAAATGTTTATATTCCACCAGAAAGATATTTATCACTGGACATGGGTTTTTGCGAGTGCTCGTGGAAAATGGATTTTGAAAGGAACTAAACCACTTTATATTGTGGTATTTGGATCTCTAATCCTTCTCTTTATGTTAAGTTCTCCATATGTGGCCTTCTTGGGAAAGTCCATCCTCATTTCTCGCTTACAATAAAAAGAGTTTTCATTTGCATCATCTAATGGATTGGGTAGGTCAAGTTTATTGCCTTATCATTATTTTTTTTATTAACCTGGATATCCAACCCGCTATGCGAGCCGGCTAATCCCAGGGCGACCACCTGCTTTGCAGATAGCCCGAAGTCACCGCATTTGAACTTCCGTGGCCACAAGGGGATTTTTATTCCTCTTTGGATTTGAACCTAGGACCTCCAAGTACTTTTGACCTTTGAAGTCAAGTTCAAACCAATCAGACACCACCCTTATGGTTTTTATTGCCTTATTTGTATTCAATATTCGTGGAATATAAACATGCTGGGTAGTTAAAGTAGTAGTTGCATTTTTCATTGAGGGGTCTGTTATGAAGAAACTATATCTATATATAAGATGAGAGGGATCAGTAGCTTTTACCATTAAATAGCCTATTGTATAAGCAACAATTTCTCTAGTCATAGAAGTATCAACATTCAATTTTCTTTGATCATTACCTTATCCAACAATACAACTATGTAAAAAACACATTTCATCAACCCTAAATGTGTAAAAAAAAACACGATTGTTGCATTAGCATTGAAGATCTAACATCTGATCTCTACATTCTTTACTCGAGCATGTATGATAGTTACTGCTAGTATCTAGTTGGATCAGTATTTTTCTTGGATGAGTGATAACCCTGTTGTGACTCATTCATATGATGGAAAAGGAAAGACAAAAAAGGAAGGGCCAATTAAGACCTCCTCGAGCCTTATTTATCATACCAAATATTGGAAATGAGTAGGGTAATGATCAATTGGGATTCTCCCATCATACGGACTGGTCCTTAGGGCCCGATCCTCTTGTGTAACTTCTACTCCTATTGATTACTGAGAAATGAAGAATCCCTAGTTTTGGACCTATGTACATTCTTAATATTCAATTAAAGAAGAAATATTGTACCATATCCAGTATAAGCAAATGCAAGTATAAATAAGATCAAATCTGATTTATATTCAGCCTTTTCACAATTCTATTTCAATTGCTTTTCTCCCATCTTAAATCAGCCCGGACCTTGACTATCTCATCTTGTATTCATCTTGATTTTGACATTTCAAATTTAGTAAATTTTAACACAATTTGTATTATGTATATTTTGAAAAGAGAATGACCACAACAAAAGAGACAAAACTATAAACAAATGAGATTTTTCAGTAAAAACGTGTCTGAATATATGCATGAACGATATGAGGTTTTAAGTCACATCTTGTATCCCTCCCGGATTTGAATGGTATTTATTTAAACGACCATTTATGCTTTTATCACATGCAATTTTAGCATGAATTTTCCCTACTGTCATCGAGAGTGTGTAAAATTTGTTTCAAACAGAGTGTAACCATCTATGTTTGGTTTTCTTCTTGATTTATGTAGATTGTTTTTTTATGTGAAAAGGAAACCAAATCATTTTCTTAATATCTGAAACAATATTGTTATCCTGAGTTTGATTCGGGGCCCCTTGCAAACTTGAGCCACCGAGTTTGCCGAAAGAAATGCCCTTACATATTGGTATCTTCGAAAGCGGGTTTTGTGTGGAGTCAATTGACGTTACTGGTAATCAATTTTTTGTCCAAACAAACATTAATTTCTTAAATTAAAACAAACTCAAATATCTATTCAATTTACAACTCGTTTTTCATTTTTATAATCGATTGATTTCGATTCCGGAACAATCTAGAATATTAGTTGTCGTTAATTATTATAATAAGCCTAGGCCTTAAATTATGAATGTTCTCTATAGAAAGATTCTTGAATATCCATGTGAATAGGTCAATATGGCCGCCGTTTGGGAGTTGACCAACTCTGATTCGACGCGTTAACGACCAACGCCAACCGCCGTTATCTTTAGACTCCGGAAAAGTACCCAAAATTGAACCCCTCATTTTTATATTCTGTTACAAAAACGGTCCCTCGTTTTATAACTAAAACAAATATTTTATTTATAGCACATAACAGTGTTTTGCAAAATTTTGTTGCTATAAAAAGTAAATCATCAAATTTGATATAGACACTATTTATTTATACCATTTCTTTAATGAATTTAATGCAAAAAGAAATATACTTAAAATATTATCTTTGATATAGACACCAATATTTAGTGTTGGATATGAATTCTTACCCACATAGGAAATTGCACAATTTTAATACAAAAATTAGTATTAATACCAAAGATACTCTAATCTAGAGATGTAGAAGAGCAGAGCTTTTTTGGGTTCGAATCTAGGGTTTTCAAGTTCGTCTTTAATAAGGAGGAAAAAGAGCCCATATCCGATCAGTGTGAAAATAGATTCAATCGGGATGCTTCAGAATTTAGAAGAAAGTGACCCGATCGGGTCTTATGTTGACCCTGTTGTGCATATATGCTCTAACCCAATCGTATATTAACCATTACCAGATCCATCTATTTTGGCACATTCAGGGGCAGACCTTTTCATGTCCGAGTAAGGGTCCTCACACACTCAACTGAACTTTGCAAGTAAAACTTTTTTTTTTGTATGAAAGGTGCATTTGCTAAACTTTGAATGATGCTCCGGGATATTATCAAATACAAGGAACATCCACAAGAAAAACCCCGAAATCAACCGAGAAATTATCTTGAAATCAACCAAAAAAATCCTTTAAAATTAACAAAAACTTGAACATTTCTTCAACCAAAAAACTTAAAAAATCGCTAAAAACAATGAAATTCGGTTAAAAATATCTTAGAGAATTTTACAAAAGTTTAATTTAGCTGTTTGAAAAAAATTCTAAATTTGGTGATGGGCAAATACACTTTTAATCAATCAATCCAAAGCGTTGAAAGCGATAATGAATTATACATACGAAAGTGGTTGTGAAAAAAGAAATCTTAGTGGAATTTGCCATGCCCACTTATCACAAGTTTCATAAAAGACCACAAAATCCAAAATTCAACCGAAACAAATTGGTACAATGAGTTTGATTCCACCCAAATTATTACTCTTTCAGTAATTTTATAAATTTTTTATCACTTATTTTAAAATATTGTTTGATTACCAAAAAACGCATTTTAATAAGGATAACACGTAACGAATTTTGTCTTCAACTTTTTCGTAAATAATGTCGAAAGAATTCATATTTCGTGTACATATCAACTTATAACCCTTAAATCATGTAATCTATAAGGAAAATTGCATCAAAATGGAACCAACTTTCACATGATTCCTATTTTGGGGAACGAACTTTCAAAATCGTCATTTTGGGGAACCAACTTTCATCTGATTCCTATTTTGGGGAACCAACTTTCAAAATCGTCATTTTGGGGAACCAACTTTCACTTGATTTTTATTTTGGGGAACCAACTTTCATCTGATTCCTATTTTGGGGAACCAACTTTCAAAATCGTCATTTTGGGGAACCAACTTACACCTAATTCCTATTTTAGGGAACCAACTTGCAAAATAATTATAGAAAAATGGGAAAATTACACCAAAATGGAACCAACTTTCACTTGATTCCTATTTTGGGGAACCAACTTTTAAAATCGTCATTTAGGGGTCTCTATCGAACTTTTTATTTATTTAAGGGTCTGATTGATCTGTTGAACATGTAACAGATAATTTAAGGGTCTCTATCAAACTTTTGGTTGAATTTGCCAAATTTGATTTAAACTTTAATATTGACACAGATTGGTTAGATATAAAAATATTGAATGTGATATTTAATATTTATTTTTTATTGCATCAATTAATTTTTTCTATTAAATTGATTTTTTTATTGCATTAGTAAAAAACAATTTTTATCGTGGTAATTTGGATTTTTTTCGAAAAATCTTCAATTTGATATCTGAATTTAAAAAAACGAGATTTGAAATGAAAAATAGATTTTATTGCATTAATTTTTTGAAAAGAAATGAATTTTAGTTATTTTTCTATAATTATTTTGCAAGTTGGTTTCCCAAAATAGGAATCAGATGTAAGTTGGTTCCCCAAAATGACGATTTTGAAAGTTGGTTCCCCAAAATAGGAATCAGGTGAAAGTTGGTTCCCCAAAATAAAAATCAAGTGAAAGTTGGTTCCCCAAAATGACAATTTTGAAAGTTGGTTCCCCAAAATAGGAATCAGATGAAAGTTGGTTCCATTTTGGTGCAATTTTCCCTAATCTATACTATCTTATTAAACAAATTTAGCAAAAGCGACCAAGATACTCTTTATACTACTTTTTCACTTTTTCACCCCCTCCTCCCCTCACATACACTCATCCTCTCACAATTTTTTTTAAAATTATAATTTTAAATTTACACTTTATACCCCTATAATTAGTTAATTAATTTACTTTACGTTATTTATTTTTAAATGTTTCATTTTAAACCTTTATCAAATTAACATACATAATCATATATCAATTAAAACATGTTTAATTTTTATTTTAACAAGTTACACCATTATAATCGTCTCGTTAATACCTTCGAAATAAGTCCAATATTGAATAGTTTTTGACTTAATTATATTATTATATATTATATATATTGTGAAAAAATATTTTTAATATTTACGAATTTATATTTTTATAGTTATTTATTTATATATATACTATATATTTTGGGGTTAGGCTGTCCAAATTACACTGTATAATATGTTCTGAATTAATATGTTCTTGGGTTTTTTTTAAATATATATATATATATACATGTATTAATTCAACCTTAATCTAAGTTTCTGGACAAGAAAGAGGGTAAGCAGTTGAAATTTCATTCTAAAACCCATCTTTTTTTTGTCTTTTCATGGCTTATGATCTGTCAAATTTGTAATTTTTTTTTTGGTTTTGAGTGTTTATCTTAAAACTCAAGTTTCTTGGTTCTTTGCTCTTGGTGTAAATCGAACACATTTATGGAGTCATTTAAATATACTGGATTTTAAACTGTCATACAATTTTTTTATCGATAGTCTGTAATTGGAACCATAACTCTTATTTATTCAAATTGTATTAATATGTAAAAAACAAGTGTAACCTATATCATCGTTAAATCTTATCTTATAAAACCAGTGAAACTTCAAAATCGTTAAAATTCATGGCTCCCGTCGCATTGCGCGGGTACACAACTAGTTATTGATGACGTGAATATCAAATTATGACGTTATATTTTAATTATTGATTATGTATAAAAATATCATATATCAAAAGACTGATAGATGTCACATAAGGAGAAAACTAGAGATGACAACGGGGTCGAGGATACCAGGGATTGCAATCCTCATGCCCCATCTCCATCGGGGAATTGGGGATTTTTCCCGGTTAACAAAATTTAGTTTATTTTTATAATATGTTTATAATTGTCAAATTTACGTTTAAACCACGTATTATTCTAAAACTTTATTTAACCAAATATTAGTGGTTACATTTATATTAGAGTAATTTACAATAAATATATTAATTAGAATACTTTATAATTGAAATTTTTAATTCATGTTGTTTTATTATCAAAAGTTTCTCCCTGTAATCAAACAAATACTATAATATCTTTTGAAAGTTTTCTTATCATCAAAGATCGATTATGTTTTTATTATATTTATGTGTTATATATACATATATATATATATATATATAGTGTGTGTGTGAGAGAGAGAGAGAGACACGTTCTTTAAGAACTTCATAATTCGTGAGATTTAATTTAGACCAAAAAAATTAATTAAAAAATAAAATCTAATTTAATTTAAGATTGACCCCAAAATAGCATATCCAAATTATAAGAAAGCCTAGAGTCGCCACAAGTGTGGAATTTGCAACTATCTCTTCTCTCTCATAACATAAATTACACATATAATTAAATATGCACACAAGATAAACGGATAACTGTGAACATTTTTTTAGAAATACTATTATAATTTGTGAACATAATATGAATACCAACTATACTCATAACATACAATACACTTATCTTAAATTAGTGGTTTAGAATGGAATTCACAAATCTCATAAATTATGAAAATCTCAAATGATTAAGCCCCCCCCCCCCCCCCTCCCCCTCTTTCTCTTAGTCGGGTTTGAAGGGCATCACCATCCTCGGTTTAACTCGGGTATTCTCCGGTCAAACTGAATTCGTGCATCGGGTACGAGTTTTTTTCGTCATCCCTACTGAAACACATATATATCTTGTAAAATTGGTATGAATAGAAAAAAAATGAGTGTTTGCTACATGATAACATGAATTTATAAACACATCATTGCTATATTAAATAAGAACTAACGAAAACTTTGTTACATTTGATCATTTCAAAAACTCAATAGACACATACTTACAGATCAACTTTTTAATAAGAGATAAAAGCAAATCATAAATACTTTTAAGGCTTTCATATGATGCATTCTCTTTCTCTTGACTAAGGCCCATCATTAAAAGAACTTTGTTTTATGATATTTTCATGACTTTATTCAATAAACGTCATAAAAAAGGCTAATAGAACGATTTACTTACTGAATTTGGTGTAATGTAATTTAATAGTACCTTTAAGAAATTTGTTTCATAATAATAGAACTTGTTATACTATATAACCTTATCATAACAAATTATCATGACATTTTTATATAAAACATAATTGTTTATTTTATAAACTTATGGGCTGTTTACCAAACGCTTACTCGGGTAAGCGCTTACCAAGTCACATTATCTTACCAGATGAATATGGTAAGGACCAAGAATATTACCCAGTAAGAGGGAGACAAAGACCGAGAGTCTTACCCAGTAAGTGAGGGCGACGACTCTTACCATGGCAAGCGCTTACTCTGTAAATTGTTGCGTACGATGCCGAAGTCTTACCCAGTAAGTAAGTGGTAGTGTAAAATTTTATCGGTAAACGCTTACCGGGTAAGTGTTTGGTAAACAACCCCTAATAAAAATCTTATTAAATTATCTATTATTTGATCAATTGCTTTCATATGCATTATCTTTTTGTGAAAGGCTCTTTAATAGGCCATGCCTTCTTTATGTCAATGTAACATACATTATCTCACTTTTAACTCACTTGTGGTTTTTCTATTTTGGTTCATAAAGTTTTAAAGAAATGATTAATTAATATTTTAGAGAAAATTGTAATAAAATAATCTTACTTCATTTTTATTTTGGTCACTTATTTATAAAAATCATGCAAGTCCTCATCAAACATTCTAACTTCCAAAAAATTATAAAAACCGTTCAACCAGAATGTTATTTTATAGGTTTTTGAGTTAAAAACAATCAACGTGAAGGTACAATGATTTCAATAATGTTTTTTATTTAGTTCAGGGACTAAATTAAAGATAAAGTAAAATATATTGTTAGATATTGTAATTTGCTAAGGTTTATATGGTTGTGACACGAATCAAGTGATGACGTTTTGTTTAAAGAGCCCAAACATGATTTTTCAGAAGTAATTTTACAGGTAGAACGTGACAACCATAAGAAATGCGCCTTTTTATAGCTTTAGTCGATAACATGTATGATACGTAGGATTGCATTCAGTGTTTATATATATGTATGGTGTGAGTTTTGGCATATGTATGTATACGTGTTTATATATATATATATATATATATATATAGAGAGAGAGAGAGAGAGAGAGATAGAGATAGAGAGAGAGATAAAGAGGGCGATAGTTTCAAATACGAACCATAGAAATCTTACAAATTATAGAATCATAATCAATGCTTATCTTAGGAACAATGACGATATTTTTATGGATGATGATGAATCATTTATTATGATCAAGATGTTTATAGAAGATATTAGATTTCATTTATTATTATCATTCTTTTAGATTATGAAGCAACCGAAATCCAAAATATTTATTGAACTAAATAGTCATTAGGCTAGATAGACGTTTACAAATCAAGACCAATCTTAACCCTTGATTTTGTGTACTTCAAAATTTCGAGGCACTTATGAATCTATTCTGATGTGGTTGCGAGTAAACTCCAGGACCTCTTAAATCCATATTGTTAATATTCTGAACAAATGGTCGAGATTGGTTTGTAGGATTTGTAACATTTACATGTTTTGTATTTAATTTCTTTTTTTTTGTATACACACAAATTCACTCGAATATATATATTATATATATATATATATATATATATATATATATATATATATTCATAATCAAATGAGTACCTTGATGAAAACCAATTGCAGGCCACCCATTTTAATTAAATTAATTTATTATTTAACTAATATTATAAGAGTGTTTTTGTCATTTCTATTTTGGATGACAAGTCATCCATTAAATGTTAATTACCTTAAAGGGGTGAATTATTATGCAACCTTTTATATTTGTACAATCAATATAACTCAATTTTAATCGTTAATTTAGTTTGATGAATATGTGATTTCATAAAAGTTTTGATTGTTTCCTAATATAAAATATTGATCATAATTAATGAACCCTAGTCATCTTTCATAAATATTCAAATCGTAATAAATGAACACTCATCATTTCTATAAATATCTCATTTGATTGGATTGCATTAGTTGTACAAATGTGATGAGTTGCATTTGAAACGTCCTATATATATATATAGTCAGATTCATACGAAAACAATAACTAAATAAGAGAATACAAAAACGATTGAATCACATATAATTTTACACTAAAATCACATGTAAAATCACACATGATTCATGCACTTTGGCTGCGACCTCTGCTAACCCGCTCACCCTGCATTGACCTTGTTCTATAATCACATGTAAAATTACATGTGATTTGACTATTTTCTTGTTATCTTATTTTGATCTCATTCTTGTTTTATCCTTCCTTTATATATATTAATGATGGTAAGTAGAATAAAGATGAATATTTAATAGATTTGAATTATCCAATTAGAAATTCATTTTCACAATTTTTTTTTAGTGAAACCAGAATAAATGATTGATAATGGGATAATACTAGTGTTTTTTGATATCATTTTTATTAATGCTCTTAAGTATAATATTATTAGAATTTTAATTGTTTTTATTAAATGAATTTGATAATACTTCATATATATATATATATAATCTTTCTTTTAGATCTTAAATAACTCATATTATAATTAATGTTACTATGTAATTAGTTATCGAAGGCCAGAGATGCTTCTGGTTGGGTAGCCATGGGTTTCACATGACAATGTATGAACCTTTGTGTATTTACAAGATGTATGACCCTTTGTGTTCATATGATGTACAAGTATTGTGAAAAATTCCACATTATCTAACAACTAAATTGACTATATTGAGTGTTGTCCACAAACATGGTTCATACGATCAATATATGTGAAAGGTGGTTCACATACAAACCCATTGACTTCATGTGAACAAGGTATCAAATCCAATCCCATTTAACCAATATCATCATCTATTCACAAGGGTAAACTTATTTGAACTATTCTTACTTATTCCAAAAACTAAATCAATCTAAACATCCTAATAGAAAATGCTGACAAGGTGAATACCCCAATTACAAACTTACCCTGTTAGAATCAAAAACCCACACACACAAAAATGTTCGCAATATGAACCATCATTGGAGATGTTGATTCCAGATCTCTCAATAACACTAATAATCAAGTTAAGAATAACCAAATTATAGTGTTTTAATGAACAAAATGATGAACACTCAAGAACGATATATGAACATTCAAAGAACAATCTTGAGTGTCAATAATTTTACTTTATTCAATATGAAAACGTAAAATCGATATTAATTACAATAGGCCTAATCACCTATTTATACTAGTGATAAGAAGATAACTATCTAGTAAGACTATCTAGTCAATCTTCTAGGAAAGATAATGTTTATCTAAGAATGGATAAACTATAAATTAAGATAAACTTGAAATCCAGCTGTCGATTTGTTATCTCCAGCTATCTTCCATGGGATGTTAATTCAACCTTATCTTCATATCTTCATCGTATGCCTCTGATCGAACTGCTGAAGAAAACTCTAAGTGTTGTTGACCAGAGGGGTGATGAAGATGCTCTTTCCATCGCATCTCTGGTCGATTCATCGACCCTCTGGTTGTTCTTCAGACTTGGTCAATTCTGCCTTAATGTCTTCATCGGTCTTCTGGTTCTTCATCATTTATTGTTCTTCATTACTTTTACACTTATGAATTGTGGGGTCTAACAGGAGACGTTCACAATGTAGTCACATAATGTTCACAAGGTGTTGACAATGACGTTCACAAGGGAGTAACTATGGGTCATTGGAGAGAGAAGAGTTAATAAGAGAGAGAGAGATAGAGAAAGTTAATAGAAGAGAGAAAAAAGGGAAGAATTAATGATTAGGAACGAAAATATAAATGAATTGCAAACCATAGAAACGAAAACAATAATTTCAAAACTACATGGACGAAATCCACAATTTGTAACAAACCACATGGACGAAAAACATAATTTACTCTTATATAAAATTGAAAAACAAAACCTTGTCTATTGATAACCATTGGTTAACAATGATTAGGGTTTATATCGGTCCTCATAGTTATAAAAAATGCAAGGCCCTCACATGAAAGACCCTTTTTATATATAGCCATAGGGTCATTTGAGAAGTGATAAGTATTTGAGATGTAGAAAAACGATCCTAGCCTTTATCTAGTCAAGATTTGCGGCTTTGACTGTGAAGCACATGATAATTCCCCCATGGTATGCAAAAGATAGAGGGGTAGTTTCGTAACTTTTACAAATAGGCGACAAACAAGTGCATATGTGAACCCGTGTGATTCACATATGAATTAATTAACCGATTCACATATGAACTAATTAACTGATTCATATATGAACTCGCGTGATTCACATATGAATTATGGGTTCACTTATACACTTATGGGTTTACATATGCACTTATTTGCCGCCTATTTATAAAAGTTACGAAACTACCCCTCTATTTTTCGTTTGACTAGTCAAAGCTGCAATTCTTGACCAGTCAAAGCCACAATTCTTGACCAATCTTGACCGTATGAAGAGATAAGATCACTTCTTTACTTCTCAAATGAACCTCTCCATACATACACATATAGCTAAAAGTTATTGTTGATCCAAACTCTCTCAATGATTTGATGATGACCCTCTATACTTAGTGAAAAATACTTCATTTTGACTCTGTTCAGTTTCAACAATCATCTCTGAGTCTGTTCAGTGATCGCTCAACATGTAATGTATACATTTCTAACAACAAGTATTCCTAAAAGAAACTCACACCAAAGAAACCTTCAATGATTTCAAAGATAGAGCTGAAGATAGAGACAGTCTATTCGTGATATGAAGAGGACATTCAGTGATAACAAGATAGTCTACAACAAGTGCGAAGTCTAATCAACATCAGTGATAGCTGAAGAGGTCTGCAGCTATTCCTTACTATCACTGATCAAAAGAGTCTTCTTTAACAAGATTAGTTTATGTCTTTCCTTATTAGCACAAAAGGACATCTCCCATATTTTACACAGAAATGTACTTGTATGGAGTTGCTTTATTGTCTCCAAACATGCTTACCAACTTTGTAAAGTTAACTGTCCATATGGGGCCAAAAGCCTGCATATCTAAAGAAAAAGGAAAAGCTGTCTAGTAGTAGTTTTCCACGTGGCTTGTACCCTCTGACTTGCATTAAATGCAATGGGTATAAATTCTCAGCTACGCCTTCTTCTTCCTCAAAACTTTCTTCTCTCTTGTTCTTATCTTTCTTGTGCATCTACTTTGTGATTCTTGGATTGTTTAGATTAGATTTTAACCTTATCTTATTCTGCAATAATTTGAAAATTCTGATTGATCTTCTTTCATCAATAAACGAGTATAAAAAGTGAAAATTGTGTATTTGTATTCGACCCCCTCATTCTACAAATTATTACCTTTAAACTCTTGTAAAATCCGTTTGGGACCAACAAATGGTATCAGAGCAGTGTTTGTTCTTTCTTTCTTAAGAATATTCTACTTGCTATTTATTTTAATTGGCTTTGCAAAACACAAACACCAACTATCATGATAATGACTCTCTTGTCAAACCTCTCATATTTAGCAGAGACAAGTTCAGTCTCTAGAAAAATCGAATGTCTTTATTTCTAGAAAGTGTGGATCCTGAGACCCTTTACTATGTTGAAAATGGACCATATATTTTGTTTGCAATATCACTAGCGGTTCCTGCCACCACTTCCACTGCTGCGATCCCTGAAAGACAGATTCTAAAGCTCCCTCTCCAATGGAGCGGTGAAGACAAGAAGAAAATGGCTCTTGATACAAAGCTAGATCTATCATAGCCATGTCACTTCCTTATGAGCTATATCACTGTGTCATGAAGCTTAAGACCTCTAAATGTGGGACACATTGTGTATTCAATATGAAAGTACACCGAGGTACAAGAAACTAGAAAGATAAATTTAGGGGCTATTTGGTAATTGCTGAATGGTTTGGTGCAGAATGATTAAGTGGTCAGAATGATTAAGAGGCTCTCATGATATAGTGCAAAATGAAATATAATTGTTTAGTAATTGTGTATAATGAAATTAAGGCTCTTAATGATTAAGGGAGATCCATGATACAAAATCATTCAGAGGATTTTAGAACCATTAAGAGGCACTTTTTTTTTTCCCAAACAAGATTCACCTCTTAACAATTCAGAGGTTGCTTCTTAATGGAACTATTAAGAGGTAAACTGTTCGTCCCTAGAGGGTCTACAAGATAAGTAAAACAGTTTGTAGAAAGGGAGGGGGGTGAATACAAACACAAAATCTTCAAATTTAAAATGTATATTGATAAAGAAGATTAATACAAATTTTACAAGATTGTTTGTGAAAAGATAAGGTAAGAAAACCTATCTAAACAATCTTTGGTTACACACGAATTCTTAGCAAATGAGAAAAGAAATGCTGTAAATAGAAGATCTTTTACTTAGGCTAGAAAATGCTCAAAGTAAGAATTAGGTTTAAAGAGTGAGTTGCGCGCACTCTGCATGGAGAAGAAACACTTCTATTTATACCCAATGCATTAAATGAACATTTAATGCAAAATGGTAGGGTTAGAGTGCGTGTCAAGCCTTAAGAGGAAGGCTTGTCCTTTGCTACAGTGAATAGTACAAAAGCACTATTCATGAGCAGACATCCTTACCTAAAGTTGGTGGGCAATAGAGTCAACTAGTTGGCTCCGTACCGTACCAACGTTTAGAAGGGTATGGGTTTGTCCTTTGTGTGTATAAGGACAAGACAACAACAATCATGCTAAGTAAGCTTCCTTTGATCGCTGAATGCTGGAATAACCTGAAGGTCTCTTCAGCATTCGCTGAGGCTTGAGCAGTCTTCACATATATGTAGAGGGGCTTGTAATCACTGAGTAACGCTTCAGATCACGTACTCGCCAATCTCTAGTATTCAGTTTCAGTCTTCAACATTAGCTGAAGGTTCTTTGGTGTGAGTGTTGTCTTCTTGAAGTATCGTTGTCTCTGATTGAATTACAATACAAGTTTTTCAGCGATCACTGAACATGCTCAGTGATGATCGCTGGAACTGAAAAGACAGAAACATAAATACAACATATAAGTGAAAATGGATTATTATCAAATCACTGAGAGAGAGGATCAACAATCTCCCCCTATTTGATGATAACAAGATAACATAAAGAAAGTTGTGTTATCAAATAATAGTAAGGAAAAGTTACATATAAAGTACATGTTGGACCTGTAAATTCAACTTTGATATTGATCTATTACTCTGAATGAACTCTAGGACGATTACAACGCAGTGGAAACAATATTAAGAACAAAACAGAGTAAAATAAACCAAGAACACACAGTTAAGATGATGAAGAAGATGAACATAGGAGAATAGGTTCAAAGGTTTTTCAATTCAATTGAAAATAAGACGATTACAATTCGGAAGCACACAATTTACAAAGGCCTAAGCTGCTATTTATACTAGTCCCTAACGACCTTACTGACAAGATCTTAAAAGAGAGAAATCATCTAAGCCATCCAAATAAAGTCTATTAAGTCATAGTCACGTGAGAAGCACATGCAGCAAACAACCTTTGAAAAACAGTAGAACAGGATCTTCACAGAAGACGAAACTACAGACCCTTTGAGCCATCTCAGAGGCTCTGCTGTAATAGACTTGCTTGTTCTTATTGACAGAGGACCATTTTCCAGAACCTCTGTGAGAGACATCAGAGGTTCTGTCACACTTTACTTGCTCGAATACCAGGATTCTTTTGTCAGTCCTCTGTTGTCTTCTGTGGAAGATAAGCTTCTGTCAAGACTTGTAGATTACTTTTTCTATACTTTTACAAGAGAAGAATAACAGAGCTAACAATCTCCCCCTAAGTATGAAAAAGTAAATTTAGACAAAAGGATGCAAGAAATGACTAACTGAAAGAAATACAAGAGAAGATTAAACTCATCCTCTGAAAAGAATTAAATTAATTGAAAGAATTGAATTTTTTTTTTTGTTGCTCAGGCCTATTCTATTACAAGAATTAGTCCACAACAGAGTCTAGATAGTCATCTACGGCAAATTGCAGATCTGATTTGATAGTTTTGTAGACTTTGAATATCCACTCTCTGAAGGAGACTTGAACTTTGATTGTTTCCAGAAGACCAGTCACTTCGTCCGCCCTTAGATGCCCTCTGTGCACCTCTGCTGCTACTAGGTTGAACACCCACTCAAGAGACTCTGTCGAATACTTGTTCATCTCTGCTGGATCAAAGGACCTTAGAATCTCATCCTTGTCCAGGAAAACAAACCCAAAGATGGGATTGTGGACAATGGTGTTTGGATGAGACCTAAGCAACCAACTAGGCCTGTTCTTTGGAGGGGAAATCTTCAAATCTAGTTGGGCCAACCTTATCGCGATGTCAAAATCTTTCTGGCTGTAGAAATTTACTTGAGCACGCATCACTTCAATCAGCCTTCTGAGAGAAATCGAATAGCTTGACCTCCTCTCCATGTACTTGTTAAGAATTTTGTGCAAGAAGATAAGGTCAAATACACAGAGGTTGTGGAGGTCAGCATATGTGAAAGTGTAGAGGTTGCCGTCATCCCTCTTCACCACATATTGAGAATAAAGCACGGTCTTCTTCAGCATAGTCCTCGGAGATATGGTTTCAAGAGAAGTTATCACGTGCACTGAGAAGACCTACTCGCGTGGCCTTGTGAGTTTTGAGAAGTGGAACTTTGCAGCGGCAGAGGGCATTCCTGTAAGCTTTGGATCATAAGGGGGCTCTATGTCCACGGCAGAGTAACGCCACCGCAGAATCTCCTCCACAGTGGTTACGGGCTCTGTGCGCACTTTCTGCATAGGAATCTTGCTCATAGATTCAAGTATCTCAGAAACCCTCCCCACTGTGGCAGATTCTGGTATTCTGGTTTCTTCTTCTTCTAGTACCGGCCTCTGGGTAGACCCCTCTGGTAGGATTGGCTTGACAGTTCCTACGAGAGCGTCAAACGTACCCATGGACGTTTCCTCCTTCGCCATTTTAGAGGAAGAGCCTTTTCCAGCTCTGGGGATAGGGGCTCTGCCCTTTCTTGCCTGTGCCTCTGCCAAAGACGCCTTTAAAGCTCGAACGAGATCGGGGTCATCATACTCTTCTTCATTTATCTCCTCTGGCGTCTCAGAGCTTGACCCCTTCTGTGGCGACTCCTCTACTGTTTTACCCTTGCCTTTTCCCTTTAGGCTCTGGAGATTTGTCTTTTGAGAACAGGACAGCAGCAGAGTCCACTATTTTTAGTGGTCTGGCAGAGGTTGTCTTCTTTAGTTGTTCTTTCTTCTTCTCCCCCTCATGACGATCATGGTCATCACCTCCTTGA
>NC_037532.1:21667898-21669159 GCF_001531365.2 Cynara cardunculus var. scolymus | reverse complement strand
GGTCTGTCCTCACTCACCTCTGCTGGCTCCTCCCTTCTTCCCTCAACCCTTATTTTTTGCACACTTTCTCCTAAGGGGATTCCTATGCGTGGAGGGGGTTTCAGGGACCGGTTCTAGCCTCCTGTATCCACGTCTGTACGCTTTCCTATCTCTGTGGCTAAGGTATTTTAGCATGGCTTTAGATAGAGGTCTTGGGCTTCTGTACCCTAGCTCATGCTCTGTGGGATGGAACTCTTTTATTGGATACAGACGCGCATTAGGCTCTACAGAGGGCAGCTTCTCTGCTAACATATCGCCAAAGAACAGACCAAAGAACCTTTGCAGAATTAGATTTGGATGATTTAGGTCCTCTTTGGCCTTCTTCTGTGCCTTCACTTTAGATTTCTCACCCCTCTGAGTAGCGCACTTCTTCTTGATTAATCCCACCATGTCTTCGAATATGAGCTATGCGTAATCAAGGGGCAGGTTGAAATAGATTCCATATACGATGGAAAGCATGGCGTGAGAGGCTTGGTCATGGCTGCCGACCTTCCCTGTTAGGCAACAATTGATTATGGAAAACAGAGTATTCCAAATTGGGGGAAGGCCTTTTCGTTTGAATTCAGTCCTCTTAACAATTTTAGTCTTGGTAGAGTAGGAGTGAAATTCAAGGAATTGAATTAGTTCAGCGTCTGTTGGGGTTGGGGCGAAGGTATCCAAATTGAGAGTTGCCAAGGAGGGTAGGTGTAGGGCTGTTCGAAGGGTATTCACATTAAGTTCCATTGGGACAAGCGATTTCACAGTCAGGTGTGAGGCATAACCTACAATGCTTAAACCAGAATTATCTAAGGTAGTGATATATGAGCTTAGCAAGAATTGGGTAATATATATTTCAGGGGTAGGTTTAGTGGCTGAGATAGCATAATATAATGGATGGTTACGAAGAATTTCAATGAGGGGATAAGTGAATTCAGGAAAACCAGATGAAAAAGGAGCGAATAAATAATTATTTGGTTTCTTTACCAGTACAACTTTCTCGTATCGATTTTGGAAAAACGATAGAGCATGAGACGTTAGAGCTTGGGATTGGATTACTTCGTTGTCGCTTGAGACATTTGCAGATTGAGCGGAGGCGGAAGAACTGGAAGACATTGTTGCAGGTATTAGAAAGCTTGAAATTTTGCAGGTTTGATCGGAAAGCTAGTTCGTCGGAGTAGGGAGTATTGTAAAGGTTTACGTTTTGGGGGGAAGGGGTATTTATAGTGAGGGATTTGAAAGCGAA
>NC_037532.1:21645830-21667798 GCF_001531365.2 Cynara cardunculus var. scolymus | reverse complement strand
GAGAGCTAACATTATTAAATTGTATAAATGTCTAGCATGCTTTAATACTTGAAAATTTATCAAATATAAGTCACCCGGACAACTTATCCGGATAAACAATCCGGACAGGTCTTTGTCCGATTTACAAATCCAGACAACACTTAGCTTTTGTCCAATATACTAATCCCGACAATGCTTGGTCGATTTTAAGACTAAATCGTATGACCCTCCATCGATTTAAAACCAAACCGGATAACTCATGTCCGGTTTAAGGCAATTCGGACAATACACTTGCCCGATTTACATTTAGTCCGTATGACCCTTGAGCGATTTAAGGCTTAAACCGCATAATGCCTGGTCGTATTCATACTTCTTCGTTCAAAATCTTTATCCGGTTTACATATTTGAAGATTCCACTAACTCATAAAATCGCACAACATTTATCCGGTTTACAGTTAAATCGAACAACACATGTCCAGTTATAAAGTAATCTGGTCACCTTTTATCCGGATAAGACGTAAATCACGCAACTCTTTTCAAAGACAATATGCAGTCCTTTCTAAAACAATTAACCGAAGCTTAAAAGAGACTTTTAGAAATACTCACTTTTATGAAGATTTGAAGATGAAAAGGTAAATCTTGATTATCCGGACAACTCCTCTCAACTAAACCAACCAAAACCATCCATACATACATAGATGTAATCACATGCCCACACACATTCATATTGATGCATACATATATATACATAACACATATATATATACGTACACATATTATGCATACATATATCCCCATGTATAAAATACACATACTCACATATTTAATTCATGTAAACATGTATCCACATAAGCAATTAATTCACATAATAAATACCTTGGGTAATAACCAGGACCCGTTTATCACACGATTGATCTTTGCAATGCCTTGAATGGCAAATCGAAAGCTGAAAATCTTAATCTTGATCTTCAAGAACAATTAAAGAGATGACATTCTAAGATCTAAGAGCTTACTACGATTGAAGAAAAACTTAAGGATCAGGTCATTCAAAACCAAACCATAAGCATCGAAAGGGAGCAGGCTATCGCTGAGCGTGAGCAAGCTATTACTGAACTTAAGGCTGAGAAGGTTGTTGCTCCATCAAGGCCTCTAAGATCATCCTCGCTCACATCCCTGCCAAGATAAAGAGTGGTCTAAAATTCTCCTATGATCAAGATGAATGTGTCACTGACATGTCCATACTTATGTTTGGTACTTTTTGTCTCTTCCGTTCTGGACACCTCTTCTTCTCAGTACTCTTCCACTGAGACTCATCTTGAAGGAACTCCCTCAAGTTTGGATGCAAATACAAAGGTAAACCCATTGTCCTCGCTCCTCTTCCCAAGATGGATAACAAGTCTAATAGACCCAGATCTAAACCTTCAGCTTGTAAACCTTCTTCCTCATAGACCAAGTTATCTGAACCTTCTGAGAAGCCTAAACCAAAGCTCAAAGTGAATCTCTCAGCCAAGGCTTCAAAACCCTTAGTTGTTCTTCCTCGAACAAATGAGAAAGGGATTACTTAGAGCTTGTCCCTCTCGTAATCTCGCGAACCCTTATGTCCCTAAAGCTATTTGCAGCTACAGGAATTGTAGACACGGTGGTGAAACTACTCATATTGCCAGCAAGTCTTCTTCAGCTACCAAATCTGGTCCACGAGCTAAGGTAAAGAAAGTAACCAAGGCTGAAAAATCAACCAAGGAGAAATTCACAACCAAAGTTGTAAAAACAACTAAGGTGAAGAATCCCACTAGAGCCTCTTCTTCAGGCCCCTGAGTCTTCAGCGTCAGTGGATGTCACCTTTAACTCCATTGGATCTATTGAGAAATGGGTACCAAAGCCATTTTAATCTGTTTTCTTTTGTAGGAAGTCAAAGGTATTTGGTAACTCGATAGTGGATGCTCAAGACATATGACTGGAGACAAATCTCAGCTAAATGACTACAATTGAAAAAGGCCCTTCCATGACATTTGGAGGAAACAGAAAATGATATACCAAGGGTTTTGGTATATTAACCAATGGTGCAACCACTTTTTGCATATGTTGAAGGACTAAAGCACAATCTTCTTAGCATCAGTCAGTTGTGTGATAAACATTTCAAAGTGAAATTTTCTAAGAGTTCATGTTATGTTTTTGACAAAGATGACAAGCTCGCTCTTACAGGTTCTCGTCTAGAGAATGTGTATGTCATCAACATGGATTCTCCCTTCACTGAGGATAACTGTTTTCTCTCTAAAGCCTCTTCAGATCTCAAATGGCTATGGCATAAACGGCTCTCTCATCTCAACTTCAAGACGCTGAATGAGCTGTCTCAAAAGGATCTTGTCACTGGCCTTCATCAACACTCCTTTGCAAAGGAATCTCTTTGCTCAACATGTGAAAAAAAAGCAGACAAAGGCTAGCTTCCAATCTAAGCAACTCTCTTCAGTGACTCCTCCTTTTCAGCTTTTGCACATGGATTTATTTGGTCCAATCAACATGCAATCTATTGTTGGAAAGAAGTATACACTTGTCATTGTTGATGAGTATTCCATATACACTTGGGTCTTCGTTCTCAGATCTAAGAACAATGCACCTGAAGAAATCATCTCGTTCATCAAACGCATAGAAGTACTGAACAACATCATAGTATGATCTATCAAGAGTGATCATGGCACTGAATTTAGAAAATAGTACCATTGATGACTTCTTTATGAACAAGAGAATCTCACATAACTTCTCAGCTGTGAGAACTCCAGAACAGAATGGGGTCATTGAAAGAAGAAATCGAACAGTCATTAAGGTTGCTTGATCAATGCTTAACGAATCTCGTCTCCCTACTCAATTTTGGGTTGAAGGTGTCAGCATTGCTTGTTTTAGTCATAATCGGTCGTTGATCGTCAAGAGATTTATGAATACAACTTATGAACTCTTCCTTAGTAGAAAACCCTCTCTCAACTTTCTTAACATATTTTGTTGTACTTGTTACATTCTTAAGAATAGAGACCAGCTTGGAAAGTTTGATCCCAAAGCTGATGAAATAATCTTCCTTGGATATTCTTCAGTATCTAAAGCCTTCAGAGTATTCAACAAAAGATGACTGACTATAGAAGAATTTATCCATGTCACCTTTGATGAATTTGAATCAGCTAACTCTAAGCCCATCTTTGAAGATGATGAAGAGTTAAACAACTAGATGATATCTCATTATGGACAATCTGAAGCTTCCTAAGACTCAGAAGTAGCATAAGAATGATAATCCCAATCCTAAAAAGGCTGAAGGCAAGAAAGAGAAATAGAAACCCCAAGCTAACAAAAAAGGACCTATTATGAGATGGGTACCTATGAAAGCCTAAGTGTGTTGCAGACCAGCATATACAGCCACGATATATGGCTTAGTATGCTCTAGACACATGAATGTTGGCAAAAGTTAACTATCTGCATGTAAAGATAAAATATGGAGGATCAGTCGCTTTTGAATATAACAATATGGGTACCATAATGGGGTATGAGAATCTTGTCAAAGGCAACATATCAATAATAACAGTGGCTTATATAGCCTGTTAGACCTCATAATTCTCGTATGTAAAAGTAATGAAAAATGTACTAAGTATGGAAGTCTGGAGACCCGATGGAAGAAGGAGCTGAAAATAGTCTAAGTGTTGAAGACAAACCAAATATGCGATAAAAGGTCTAGAGAGGCTATGAAGACCTGTAGTGCATAACCTGATAATGATCCACTTATGAAGAGTTCTTTAGGTCAATGAACTTAGCCTTTCTATAACCCCCCTGGTTTTACAACAACTGAAGAAATCGTCAAGTGTCAAACATAGTTCAATTAGATCTACTCTTGCAAGCAAATACGTGAAGAATCATGATTGGACACACTACCTAAAGATAGTTGGATGTGACTCATCTCCAGCATGCATTCTATTACTCAGGGTAGTTAGAGATAACCCTCATCCTTCTAGATAGATATTTTCTCCTCTTTTATCTCACAAATATGCTATACTAGAATCTGGGACGCCTGTACTACCGCCAAGGAAATATCTGAACGTCTGTACTACCGCCAAGGAAATCTGGGATGAGTTGGCAAGCCAACTAGAAGGAGGAGCCAATACCAGATAGAACAGAAGGGCCCAATGCCTAAATGAATACATAAATTCCAAAGCATTGCCTGACGAACCAACTCAGAAGACATATGACCGCTTCAACAGATTGATCAAACAATGTCATAGAAACGATGTTGCAAGAACAAAGGAGGAAAACAATGTGTTATTCCTTAAAAGTCTCGGTGATGAATTGCCACCATTTTCCATGTCCTTACAAGAAAACCAAGACTTAGAAAGTTGGTCACTCAATGATGTCTATGGAACTCTTGCTGCTCTAGAACAAGATATTCTGGAAAGAAAGGTGTCAATGGGAGGACCTTTGGCCCTAATCTCTGATGAAAAGGAGACTTCCAGAGGCTCCTCTAAAGAGCATCACAAGAAGAAGGGGAAGAAGGCCTTGATCACCGAATCTGAATCAGAAGAAGAAGAATCAAACTCTGATGACAATCTCAAAGCCTTGGCCAATTCACTTGCTTTAATAACAAAGCAGTTCCAGAAGAAGTTCGTCAACAGGCCTTTTAAAAAGGACAATAGAAGAGATTTCAGAATAGAGAGATTGCAGCCTAATTATGGAAAGAAGACAGTAAAATTTCATCAGAGGGATGAAAGAAGAGAAGACAAAGAAGAGATAAGAGAGGATAGAAGAGAGAATAGAAGAAAAGGTGGAGACGGAAAGAAAGATGGCCAAAGATGCTACCAATGCGGGAAGATAATCCATTTCTCAAAGGACAGCAGAGGATGACTAGTCAAGGATGGAGACTATTACAAAAATAAATACAAATAAAATTCCCGAAAAAGAAGCTTAATAGCCGATAAATAGAACTGGGTATCTGATTCCTCATTCGACGAAGAAGACAACAAAGCGCTGACATGTCTTATGGCCAAGTCCTCAGTTGTTCAATCCACTTCCGACTCCGATGACCTGGTATATAATTCTTCCCATGATGAAACCAACTCTGCTCCATCAGAGCTAGAGTTAAAAGTTTGAAAACTCTCAAAGGATTTTCAAAAATTGAATGAAAAATTAAACTTTGAAAAAACTGAAAGAATAAAGGCAGAAAAAGAAGTTAGTTTCTACAAAAAAAAACAAATCTTCTCATCCAAAAAAAAAACTGAGATAGAAAAAAAGAAAACAAGAATTGCATCTCTTAAGAGAACAGAAAAGAAAAACTTCTAGATCTGAACAGGAAGATCTCTAAAGATCTAGAGAAAAAGGTAAAAGCTTTAAGGAATCTGAGGCAGAAAGACTACACTCCATGGCTCTAAAGAATTTCTTTCAAAAGAAAAGAGAGATTCTTCATCAGAAGCTTCAATCCAATGAACTCTAGATAAAAAAAAAAAGGATGCTCAAAATATTTATGAAAAACTTAATGGTGAAATTGATACTAAGGCATAGCGTTCATTGAACTTGATTCCTTCATAGGAAACAGGAAAACTACTTTTGAATCCACCTTTAAACTTGGTTGTATACAAAAACCTGAGTTTTTTCAAAAACCAAAAGCCACTTTCAAAAGAGCCAAAGTAAATGGGAAAACCATATTTGCAAGACAAGAATTTAAAAATGTGGTATATGAATGTAGCAATAGAAAATTTTTTGATATAAAGGATGAAGCCTCAAGTTTTTCAGCTAAACCAGAGGCCGATAAAAACTCTACAGTTAAACATGAGCCTCTGGACATATCATCCACAAGTACATCAGAAAGTGCTACTGATGGACCAAAAAATCAAAATAAGGACCCAGAGCCTACTGGAGGACCAATGAATGATCCATGTTATATGAAAAATTCATCTATCAAACCAGAAGCTCAGGATTACCCAACAGACAGTTCTGACCCATCAACTTCAGAACCCATCGCTGGTACAAATGATCAAGATGGCTTAGATTTTGAAAATTCTAAAAGAGACTTTTTTACTCTGATTCTGAAGAAGAATAAATAATATGTGAAAAACGGGAAGTAATTGTGGATAAGAAAATACAAGTACCAAAATTCCCAATGAATCCTGATTTCATAGACATGTGCATAAAAGCTAAAACCTCTTTGCAAGAAACAAGATACTTTGTGTCATGTCTCCATAGGAGTGAAGAAAATTGGCTATGGCACCAAAGATTTTCACACTTAAATTTTGAAGTCTTAAAGAAATTAGCCAAACAGAACTTAGTTAAAGGTATACCTGATTTTAACTTTGAAAAATATCATTTTTGCCTACCTATGAAATGGGAAAATTAAAACGAGCTTCTCATAAGTCCAAATTCAAAACCTCATGCTCCAAACCATTGGATATGCTTCACATCGATCTCTGTGGGCCCATTTCAACATAAAGCATCTCTGGAAAGAAGTACATCCTTGTATTTGTTGATAAATATACAAGATACACCTGGGTTGAATTTGTTAAGAAGAAATCGGCAGTTCCAGAACTCCTCATCTCTGTGATGAAAAAGCTCTAAGTCCTTCTACAAAGCAAAGTCATAAAACTAAGAAGAGACAATGAAACAGAGTTCAAAAATACCCGAATTGATGAATATCTCATCAATAAGGGTATCTCTCAGAATTTTTCAACGGCCAGAACTCTACAACAAAATTGAGTCATTGAAAAAAGGAACATAACCCTTGTGGAAGCAGCAAGGACGATGCTTGCCTCAGTAGAGCTACCCATCTCCTTCTGGGCATAAGCCATCTCCACTGCATGTTTCACCTAGAACAGATCAATCATCAACAAGAGGCACCAGAAGAACCCTTATGAAATAAACAAACAAAGACGTCCAAATATCAAATATTTCCATGTTTTTGGATGCAAATGCTATGTACTCAATGACAGACAACATCTAGGAAATTTTGACAAGAAAGATGATGACGGAATAATTTTGGGGTACTCTCAAACTGCCAAGGCCTACAGAGTATTCATCAAGAGGACGAAAATTGTCATAGAAAGCATCAATGTGTCCTTTGATGATGAGTCACCTATGACTCCTGGACACAACAGTTCAGAAATTGGGCATAAACAAAACACTTCTGATTCATCACACCACAAGTCAACAGAATCAAAACTCGCTCACTTATTTGAAGACTTGTTTGAAGAGGAAGATGAATCTCTGGACCTGCACAAATATCAAAATCAACTTCCAGAGCTAATGAAGTTCATGAGATCCTCAATACTGGAGGTACAATTTTTCTAGATTCTCCTGTTACTTCATCATCTACTTCTTCAATGTCTCTAGAACATGAACAAGGATCTAGAGATAATTTATTTGGGTGGGAGCAAGTAGTTCCTTCTTCCATTCCTACCAATGAAGAACTGCATCTTGTTGCCCAAGAACCCTAATCTAGCACCAAATGGATGAAAGACCATCCCTATCACCAAATAATCTGTGATCCATCATCTCGTGTTAAAACAAGGTCTGCCACTGCCAATGAATGTCTCTTTGCAAACTTTCTAAGCATGGTAGGACCAAAGAAAGTTTCTGAAGCCCTACAAGACCCAAACTGGATAAATGCTATGCAAGAAGAGCTGCTCTAGTTTGAAAGAAACAAATTCTGGTCCCTTATGCCACTCCCTGAAGGTAAGACCATCATCGGGACCAAATAGGTGTTTAGAAACAATAAAGACGAGGATGGTATAGTCATAAGGAACAAGGCTAGATTGGTTGCCAAGGGCTACTGCTAGGAAGAAGGGATAGACTACGATGAAACATTCGCTCCCGTTGCTAGGTTTGAGGCAATAAGAATATTCTTAGCCTACGCAAAACATAAAGGAATCAAGGTCTATTAGATAGATGTCAAGTCTGCCTTTCTGAATGGCAAATTGCAAGAAGAATTCTATGTTCAGCAACCACCTGGGTTTGAGAACACCAAACATCCAAAGTACATGCACTTTCTGGATAAAGCTCTATATGGGCTCAAACATGCACTCAAGGCCTGGTATGATACACTATCCACCTTTCTTACAACCAATGGATTCGAAAAAGGTACAATTAACACAATACTCTTTCTCAAAAGGCACAAAGGTGATATTTTACTGGTCCAAATATATGTGGATGACATCATATTTGGCTCAACTAACTCCAAATTTTGTTAAAAATTCTCAGACCTGATGGAAAAGTAAATTTGAGATGAGTATGATGGGAGAACTTAGTTTCTTCGTGGGTCTTCTAATAAAACAATATTTAGAATGAATTTTCATTAATCAATCCAAATATGTGACTGATCTTCTAAAGAAATATAATCTCTCAAAAAATCATCATCTATGAGAACACCAATGGCCACAATAGCAAAGTTATACTATGATCTATCAGGTAAGGATGTAGATGTAAAACCTACAGAGGCATGACTAGGTCCCTACTGTACCTAACAGCTAGTAGGTCAGATATAATGCTTGCTACTTGTCTTTGTGCAAGATATCAAGTCATTCCCAAAGAATCTCATCTTTCAGCAGTCAAGAGGATCTTTAGATACCTAAAAGGGACCCCTTACTTGGGCCTCTGGTATCCAAAGAACTTTGGCTTTGATCTAATAACCTACACAGATGCAGATTATGTAGGATGCAAACTTGATAGAAAGAGTACATCTGGGAGTTATCAACTTCTAGGAGATAAAGTAGTAAGTTGGACATCCAAAAAACAAAATTGTGTCTCAACATCTACAGCAGAAGCAAAACATGTTGTTTCTGCTAGTTGTTGTTCACAGTTGCTTTGGATGAAAACCCAGCTAAAAGATTATGGATTCGAATATGAAAACATTCCCATCTGATGTGATTCCAAATGGCAATAGCAATTTCTGCAAATCCAGTACAATACTCCAAGACAAAGCATATTGATGTTGGGTACCATTTTTTTCAAAGACCATGTAGAAAAAGGAAATATAGGGATGTACTTTGTTCCAACAGATATCCAAGTTGCTGATCTTTTTACAAAAGTCTTAGATGAGAAAAGATTTATGTTTCTTGTCAACAAGAAGGGTATGCTGAATTTCACCACTTAAGGCATTCTCTCAACCAACTAGAGAATCTTTATGTCTCTAGTACATGCAAAAGTGACAAAATATGGAAAAGAAACCAAGTTTTCTATAATAGAGCCTCTGGTTCTAAAGGCCAGACACTTTGGATGTTGCAAACTTCGTAGTCGTCTGGAAAGTGCCCAGGTCGAAACGATCCAAATAGTCGAGGGGATCATATACGTAGTAGCGAGTTCAAGTAGATATTGAACGACAAGAGTTAGTTCCATTTGGTATTTTTTGTATAGATTCTGCTCCACCTGCTTTTACTCACTTTTTTATGGTAAGCAGGACTTGAGAAGTCTTGTTTTACACTAGTGGAGAACTGGATGTCCTACTTGTCTGATAAAAGCCTACCCACCTACCAGCCTACCTTGTTCATATCGAACCGGACAGGAGAGACACTCTTTAAAGTTAATAGAAGCAATTCCTTTTATAACCTTGAAAATAGGCGCTGTAAATCAATTCAAATAGATAGGGGAGTTCTGAAACAGCAGCAAGCCCTTTCTCGCCCTTTCTAATGTCCTAGGCGAAGGCAGTGCAGGTGAAAGCCCAATAGATCCCATTTTTTTATCGCTCCACATAGCTCACGACCCGGCCCTATCTTGTAGCACTTACCAATGAGGTCCTATAGATTAGTATTACACCAAAGAAATCAATTATAGATACTAATACAATTAGATCCGCTTTTCATAGACAAATTTGGGATTTGCAATCCCAGGTAGAAGGTTAGAGCTCAAGCTAGTAGGAATATAGCTTGCTTGTCACCTAATCCATGATAGATCGAAGGGGGAGCACAAATCTAATGAATGTCTCTGCTCTTATCGATGGGCTCTATGTTTTCAATTGGCGATACATTCCTTATACACAGAGCCTCTAGTTTCACTATCTAGAGTTTTTTTTCTCAAACTCTTAGGAACCAGTTCCCCTCTGGTCCAAAGAAATCTTTTCACTCGTCCAAAAAGACCTCTTATACAACCAGAGCCTTTGGTTCTGATGACCAGAACTTGTAGATTCAAGAACTTAAGGACCAGAGCCCCTCTGGTCCTACTTGTTCCTCATATCCACTCATATCTATGCATACACTTGATGTTTTTAATCCTTCATTGAAACTAGAGTCTCTGGTTCCATAGACCAAAGATTCCGAATCACAATTCTTTGGAACCAGAGCCCCTCTGGTCCAATAGATATTCCTCCATCTCAAGATTCTGAATCACAATTCTTTACAACCAGAGCACCTTTAGTTGCACAAATAGTTCTTTTCAAATATTGGATGTTTACAATGAAACTACCTCTTTGCAACCAGAGCCCCTCTGGTTGATCTAAGAACTCTTGTACAGACCAAATGTGTAATATTCGAGTAACTAGAGCCTCTGGTTCTAAAGACTAAAGCCTTTGTCTTGCTAACTCTTTAGGACCAAAGCCCCTCTTGTTCCATTATAGTGCTTTTTAGACCATGTTTCTCCAAGTACAACCAGAGCCTCTAGTTCTTAAGACTAGAGTCTCTGAACACCAAGTCCTTAAGACCAAAGCCCCTCTGGTTCTATAGGACAACACAAACTCGCCAAGTCCTTATACATTTAACCCTCTTTCACAACTAGAGCTTTGGTTGAATAGACCAGAGCCTTTGGCTTCCAATCACCACCATATTCTTGGTTCAAGGGGGAGCTTTGCTATCCCAACCATCCAGAGCATAATTTTAAGGGGGATATATATGAATTTTACTTGACCTTTTGTTGGTCATAGTTTAACCAGAGCCCCTCTAGTTGAACTTCTTTCACAACCAGAGCCCCTCTGATTCATGCACAACAAATCCCACGTAGCATTTAGACCAACCAGAGCTTTTGGTTCTTCTATCCAGGGCCTCTGGGACAAGAAATGCTTATACTTTGGAAATTTTTGCTTTTCATGTCAAACCAAAGCCCCTCTGGTTAATCTGCAAGACCAACCAGATTCCCTGTGGTTATCCTATAATGAGTCATGGCAATTTTTCTAAGGGTTCAAAAGTAATACCAGAGCCTCTACTTCATTAAAACCCAATATTGAAAGGCATACTCAAACTTTACGATCAACCAAAGCCCCTTTGATTCCTCATCCAAGCGAACCAGAGCTCCTCTAGTCCCCCCCCCCCCCCCCCGCATTTTTCATGACCAACCAGAGCCCCTCTGGTTCAATGGTCATGAACAAAATCTTCATCAAAACTCACATTAATTGCAAACCATTTCAAGATTATATAAAATTGTAACTTTTGTGACTAAACACTATACAACATGGGTTTTTAGAAGACCAAAACATCATAATTAGCATATATTTAACAATTAATTGGGATTTTCAAAAAAAAATTAAATATCTCTTTTGGATATCTTAATAATTATCCTTATGGATAATTACCATACCAATGGTCAGCCAACAAAGGTCGCAAGCCTGTGACCATGATCCTTCCCAATACAAGACATTCCATATTACCATAACAATCAACCCCTTCGCCACGTATCCCTACTCTTCTGACATTCATCATACCGTGAGCTATTTTTACGACTCACGATCATAACTTTTTCACCTTTTTTCAATGTCAGATGCCTTATTCCCTTTTATTTATTTATTTATTATTTTATCCTTTTTCAAATCCTTCACCTTCCCACCCTATATATACACCCCCAGTCACCCCTTTTACCTTTTACACTCACATAACTCTTTGAACAAACAAAAGGCAAAAACTGAAAACCTGTAACTAAGCTTCCCTAAATAGCTAAGAGTGGCTTCCTTCTTAGCTTCTCATGATTCCATCCATTTAATGTCCATTGGGATCGATGTAGATCATTCCGTACCCATGTACATACCCAAAATGATCTTGAAGAAGGTACTATCAAAAGGATATAGATGGTAGCTTGGGCATTGGTTAAGCGCACCAATTTACCCACTTCCACATGGGGTTTTATATGTTGCATTACTATTCATTTTAGACCCACTAATAGCAAACCATTTTTTGCATACCAGTTGCTAACTAGATATGAGCATGATATTTCACATTTACACATATTTGGTTGCGAAGTATACATGCCAATTGCGCCCCCACAACACACTAAAATGGGCCCTTAAAGACGATTAAGTATATATGTTGAATATGAATCCCCAACAAATATTCTTTTATTTAGAACCCTTGACGGGTGATCCATTTACCACAAGATTTATGGATTGTCACTTTGATGAGACAGTCTTCCCATCGTTAGGGGGAGATAGGAAAAAGGATTTTCTAAAAGGAACGACAAGAATTGTCATGAAATATTCTCACTCTGTCTCATTTTTATCCCCGCACTTCACAATGTGAAAATGAAGTGAAACGAATACTAAATATTCAAACGAATTAGACTCGATACTTGATACATTTAATGTTATTCAAGGAGTGATAAAATCACATATACCAGCTGTAAAATAGACACGCAAGGTTAAGAGTCCCCAAAAAAGGGTATAACACCGTTGGAAAGTCCGTTGTAATCGCACATGGTGGAGGTGTGGTTGAGATCGTGGCTCCCAAAAGGAAATGGGGAAAGCTACTTTGTTCGATAGATACTCATCTAAAAGAAAAGAAAAGTAAGGCACAATCGTTTATTATCAATACATAACCCTCTCATGAGATTGTCTCTGATTAAAACTATTTCTATGAAATATTACTGGAGGATGATCAGAAGCTAGTATTGATTCCAGAGAGCAAAGAAATCTCAAACGAATTATGAGAATGCATAGGAGTCGATGGAAATATCATACATACTCATTGATGATATATCGTATATACTATTGCTCATAAGATGATAGGGCACGATGACATCGAACCATGCTCAATTGAAAAATGTCAACGAAGAGAAAATATGGCCTAAATAAAAAGAAAAAATCTAGGAAAATTATACTACTTGAAAATGAACAGGTATTTGGTCAGGTAGTGCTAACCCACCAAGTATAAAACATGTATGATTTAGATAAATCATTTGTCAGAAAACGTAATGAGAATAGTTAATTCATAATGTATAAGGATCTGCTTTGGTGGAAGATTTCTCATAATGCCCTAGATTGACCACTAGAAGACTTACTCTTCTGTGATGGATGTTATCACGTTCTGCTAATTATTTAGCCTAGTAGTTCTAGAAGGACTGGAAATGCAGCTCAATATTGTGGTTACTACATATCTCTATAGGGATCTAGATTCAGAGATATATAAAAGTGTTTGATGACATTATATTATCCAAATCAAGTAACTCTAGACCACATAGTGCATTTGCAATAAAATTGAAACGCTTACTTTATATATTAAAGTAATTTAGGCGGATGTGGTATACTTGCCTAAGTGAATACTTGATTGGAAAGGATATAAGAACCATGAACCGTGCCCTTGTTAATTTATAAATAAAACAAGTTCTAGACTTTCAATATAAACATAATAGGCACTCTTGATGAAATAAGAGAAACCACAAGCTACTTGAAATCTAAATCTGAGATGAAAGATATTGGGAAAACATGGTTTCATCTAGCTATTTGAGCTAGGAAAACAAGTTTGTGGAATATTATTCCATCGATTCATATATGTCCAGAAAATGATCAGGCAATTTAATATGGACAGAGTGCATTCGGCTAGCACTCCCATGATCGGTCGAACTGTTGGATATAAGAAAAGACCCATTTCTTCTAAAGAATGATGTCGAATAGGTGTTGGGAGCTCAAATTCCTTATCTAAGTGTATAGGCACATTATTGTACTTAGCACAATGTAGTCGACCAGATATTACATTCTCAGTGAACTTGTTTGCTAGATTTAGCTCGGCGTCGAGGCAACGTCATTGGAATTGTATCAAGAATATATATCGATACCTAAAAGGAACCATCGACATGGGCTTATTCTTTCCCTACAAAGAAAAAAGGAGTTACAACACTTGTTAAAAGTATTAACAACGAAAGTGTTAGCCCATAGAGTGAAACCCGAAATGATAGGCTTTGCTGATGTTGGGTATCTTTCTGACCCACACAAAGGTCATTCCCAAACAAGATATGCCTTTACAATTGGAACACAACGATTTCTTGGAAATCTTCCAAGAAAACCCTTGTAGCTATCATCTCGAACCATTTGTAGATTATTGCTCTATATAAGGCGGTTCGAGAGTACATATCGCTAAGGCCTGTCATTACACATATAAGAGGGGCTAGTGGTTTAAGTTCAACTACTGAAAATCCTACATGCATATATGAAGACTAGTTATGTACTCGAGCAATGCGGCGGGAGCCATGAATTTTAACGATTTTGAAGTTTCACTGGTTTTATAAGACAAGATTTAACGACGATTACTCTCCATTTCCCATGTCCTGCGAGCCAGGAAGTGGTGGGGTCTCTAAAGTTATCCGGTTGAACCCCTTGGGGAAGATTTATGACGGGACCCATTCTCTAAGATAGGGATCAGATAGGTCCTTTGGGACAACCAAGTTCTGGACCTGGCATTTTTCTGAGTCGATTCCTGTGTAGAACATCACAGGCTTGTTTCCAGGGAGGATAGTGGCGGAACCTAACCAACATCTATTGATATCGAAGGATTCGGTGGGGGCAATGGCGAGGTCTAGAGGGATCCAGTTTATCAAATCATAGGATGCAGAATGTCCCCAATGCATTTGATTGGTAAAGAGTGGACCAGCTGGATTGTATTGATAGAAGAGATGGAATACTCCATTGAAGTACATTGGTCCTGGATGCATTTAGATATACCATATTAGCAAAAATATGCACAATCTAATTAGTGAATAAAGCAGATGGATTTGGAGCATAAGTTTAATCATATCAAATATGATTTTCGAGTTTTTCTTACAATACAGAAGGGATGATCCCTACATTACATAACCTCGAAGATGAATCATGAACGAAGAGGTGAAGAAGGAAATTGAAAAGCAGGTGGTGAGAATTGAATTGAGTTACCATTAGGATCTGCGCCAATTGGATGATCATCTAGCGCCATGTTCATCATCACATATCAATGAAAGCACAGCGATACATAGTCATATATATACATTTAGAACAAGTAGAGAAGGAGGAAGAGGAAAGAGAAGTGAAAATGAAGAAGAAGAGGTCACCGTTCATCCAGTTTTGTGAAGGCTGGAAGTGAAATGCCGTCCGATGAGGGTGCTCCGACAGGGAAGGAAGAGGAGATTCTGACATAGCAGGATGGAGATATGGTCAAAGTCAAGCAGCTTTGTTCTTTTCTATTGGTTAAGCACAGGTTACGAACCAAGAAACCGAATCCGTTTTGATCATCTCTGGACGGTGCTGTGGACTCTTACAGTCGGAATCCATCTTGAAATCACAAAGCTAAGAAAATGAAGCGAGAGAAGATGAGGAATTTTGGTGGAGGAGAGCAAGATGGAGACTGGAGAGACGTGGAGGAGATGACCATGCTTTTGAAGCTTTGATTTTGAATTTTGAATTTTGAATTTGAAATGGAAAAGTAAAAGTTGAAGAAAGTGAAGACTGTGATGGAAAGCTGGAAAGAGGAAAGGAAAGCTGGAAAAGGGAATGGTTGTACTCATTGCATAAAAAGCTTGTACCTCATGTTTGAAGAGTTGTACTTAAGAGTTTTTTGAAAATCTTGCACAAAATAGTTGTAAGTTGTGCACAAAGAGTTGTATTTAAGACTTTGTCTTAAATGGTTATATATGTAGTATAGACTAGTTGTGTACCTGCACAATGTGGCGGGAGCCATGAATTTTAACGATTTTGAAGTTTCACTGGTTTTTTTAGAGAACATTTAACGATGATATAAATTACACTTGGTCTTTACATATCAATACAACTTGAATAAATAAGAGTTATGGTTTCAATTACAGTCGATCGATGAAAAAAATTGTATGACAATTTAAAATCTAATATATTTAAAATCGAACATATTTGAACAACCCCACAAATGTGTTAGATTTACACCAAGAGCAAAGAATCAAGAGATTGGGAGCAAAACCGAGAGTTCTAAGCAATTGAATGGGAAAACTTTTAATAACTCATGGTGAATATCAGTTTGAATCTCATATTGGGGGATGGGGAGAAGACATAGAGGTGTGAGAAGGTAAAGGCATGAGTGAAAGATGTCAAAAGTATCTTAGAAACATGAAAAGAAAAGGTAATAATGTGCATTGGTAACTTGTATTATATGTTATTTTAACTGTAGATTTAGAGATTTTAAGACTAAATGCATAAAGTAGAAGTACTTAATGCATTATGAGTTATTTTAAGAGTTTTAAGACTTTGTGCATTAAAAATTGTTTTTAAGACTTTTGATAAATCCAGTTTATAAGTTAGTATAGATATACACACACATGTGCAGGGAATCGGGTTGTCACGAGAACAACTTTTTTTTGTAGACTCATGAGAACAGTTGTGAAAAAAACACTGAATCTTCACCGTAAAAACATATTGAAGATAAAAAAACAAACTTTCACAATGTTTTTGCTGTGAATTTTTAAGTTATTTTGTGGTTTCACGAAACAATCTAAACATGATCCAAAGTATATGCATATATATGGGTATAATTCAATGCAAGTTCTATATATTGTGAAAATTATGAGAACTTCTACTTTGAAGTATTGTTTTATATAATTTTTTCCTTCTATTGCTAGGATTTAAGATATCGGTTAATATATGTCTGATTTACAGTGTGTTTGTTACATATATATTTGGTTTACAGTTGGTTGGTAATTCCATATAAAGTATGCAAACTTAGTTGCTACACTGTATTGGAAGCCGCACACCACGACACCATGGTAGTATCATGATACAGACTTATTTAGTTGTTTATTAGTTTTTGTATTTTTTATGTATTATGTATTAAATATTGTAACTTTAACCTTTTGTCATTGCAATAAAAATCCCTAAACATCATATATGCTACCTGGAAGTTGAAAATATCATTTAAAAGTTATAAAATGACAAGTCCTCATATATGTAACTTGAAGTTGGTTGAAAACCAATACCGACATGTACGAATTGAAAATTGCATGGAAAAGTAATGTACTTTAACTTGATTTCTATTTTAGATGACGTACTTTCAAAACTTTCATTTTGTTACTTAAGGTGTAAGGTTTCAAACATTTAAGTACCCGAGTAATCTGTTGAAGTATTAACCGTTTACCATGCTGATGTAGCGAGTGATGTTGATGAAGTATTAATCGGATACCAAATCAGTCATCACATCAATAGAAAAGGATATTATATTTTAGTTTATTTGATTTGTGGAAAAAAAAATAATATATAAATGTATCCTAAATGAAAAGGTAAACCCCAACACCAAGGTCAATTTCGTCAATTCCCAAAAATATTCCATATCAAAATCCATATATGTACACCACCATCATTACATACACATTCATATATGTATTATTTACAGGAGAGGAAGAGGTAACACAATCAAACACCTCCATTAACCCACATACAAAACACCATTTTCGTTCCTTTTCCTTTCTAGGTTTCGTTTTTAATTTCTACATACCAAATCTTCAATTTCTTTGCAATCGATCTAGGGTTATTTAGTCTTTCATTTGTCTCACTCACTCTCAATGATCATAATCTCCCATATTTTTTGGTTGTAATTGGATTTGAAGTGAAAAAGTTAGTATACACCCTCTGATTGTTTGATTGATTTGGGGGTAATCTGTTTGTTTAATCGATTTGGGAATTTAGGGTCCGAATGGCGTTTCATTTATCGCAGTTTCTTAATAAAGTTTATTTGATGGAAGAAGGGGGATCTAGTTATTGTTCTAAGAAATCCAATGAACTCTGCGGTGAGGTAATTTGATTAACTAATCAATTTTGTTTTATGTTTGATGTAAATTGACCAACTGCATTGCGGTTTTTTCAGGTTTAATTTCACCATTTTTATGATTCGTACCAGTTTCCTTCTATTTTATGAGAAAATTAACGTTGGTGAACATGTAATTTAAAATTCAAAAAGCCTTTTTGAGCTCTTAATTAAAAATTGAAGAGTTTTTAATTCTAGAAAGTCGAAAAAGGTTGTCTTTTCCCCATCTTCTTCTTCTTCTTCTCCAAAGACAAAGGGACAACATGCAGAATGCAGCAACGGTCAGCTCTGATGACCGAAGGTCCTCTACCCGACAACATGCAACAATGGTCAACTACGGTGACCGGAGGACATCTTTATTAGACGTTGGGCAAGTCTCAAACCCGGTTAGTCTTATGGTCCCTTGTGTAAAAGATTTGGCAGAAAAAGGTGATAAATTACAAAAGGTGACCTTTGAAAATGATGGGGGTCTTGGGGTTGGTAGTCTATACGTGGAAACAACAAAAATAAGCAAGACCTTTGAAAATGAGGAGGTGCAACTATCGTGTTTTGACTACGTTTTTTGTTAATAGGATTTGTTGTTTTAGACCTTCTTGTATCGGCATCAATGCTCCTGTGCTTTGCTTCCATCTCTTCTGATTTTCTGCAAACTACGGTTGGGGTTAGACCAAGAACACGATGGTCATACAGATGGAGAAACGAACACCGAGTTTACATACATACCTGTGAAAGCGGCTAGATGATGGGCAATTCGCGTTGAACGACAAACTCATGATTATTTCTCGTTTCCATCTCGAGGGATGGAAATAGAGGGGTGGTGGGTGGTGTCTTCAACCTTTGGTATAAGCACAAGGATCAGTCGCTCTGTTTTTAAAGAATAAGAAGTAGATGTAAATGAAGGAAGCCGATGAATATTTACCAGTCGTAGTCATTTTTTTGGCTCTCTCCATGGAATGTTATCCCTGTCCTTTCTTTGGTGATGCCATAGCGTAAAGTGGATAGTTTCCCGCAATTCAAAAGGATATCAATATCATCATCATACATAGAAGAAGACTTACAAGGTTATGTTTGAAGGGTGGAGGGATGAACTTGAAGAAGTGTTTTGGAGGATCAGCCATGGCTGTTTAAAATTGAGTGTGTGTGGGGTATCATGTTATATTGTATCTATAATCACAAAAGGCTGGATTCATAATTACCACAAGTAGTTGACAGAAGGAAATGYTGGAAAAGGAAGAGAAGAGAAAGAAAGCAAGGTCTGACCATTGTAGTTTTAGTCAATGCATAAAAACTTGTACCATATGCTTGATGAGTTGCAATTAAGASTTTTTTKAAAATCTAACATAAAATAGTWGTAATTTGTGCTTAAAGACTTGTACTTRAAACWTTTTCTTAAATGCTTATTAATGTAATATAGATAATACAATTTGTATCGAACAAATGAAAGTAGGATATATCAAGAGTGATAATACAAAACATATTTCGCCAAAAAATTTCTATAATCAGTAACAACAGACTCTCCTTAAGATTCAAGTGAATCTAGTAAGGTYTGAGGAGAAWGTGGTTGAYTTGTTTACCAAGTCACTGCCTAAGGATACATTTGAGAAACATGTTGAAAATATTGGAATGCAGAGACTTTCCAAACTCCCTTGATTAGTGTACGTATCAGGGGGAGTAGTAGACAAAAGAGGGAGTCTACTATACATGTGATATTGGTATATTGTGCTCTTTCCTTCACCTAAGGTTCTATTTTTCCCATGKGTTTTGTTTCTTGGTGTAAGGTTTTAGTGAGRCAACAATTTATATACCATATTTYCTTCCTAACGCTCATGATTAATGTATGAATCTAAAATAATATTAGAATAAAAGGAAAAGTCTATGTACTGCAAAGAAACTGGTGCATTGTACTCTTTCCTTCGTCCTAATTTTATTTTYCCCACACGGTTTTTATTTTGGCGTAAGGTTTTAAYGAGGCAACAGTTGTACGCTATTWCTCCTTTGACTCGGCACAAGGGAAAGTGTTGTAGAATAAGTGTKCCATCATCTATAGGATCTGACGATAGAGATAGAGATAGATATATCATAGTTAGATTAGAAGTGAAATATCTCGTAGTTATCTACTTGTAACTCTTCCTTATAAAAAAGGCTTATGAATAATGAGAAATATAGATTCATTCTCATCATTCTATTGTTGTTTCTTTTTCAGTTATTCTGTTAGATTTCTTTTAGTTACTTCATCTTCACAAAAAAAAAATATAATCGATGTGGACATGTATTCTCCTCCTCTATCTGATCGCAAAGCTTTAATGCGTCGATTCATTTGCTTTTCAACCATTACCTTAAATTTCTTGTAAATTTCAAATGTCTCTAACTTTTCCTTCAAAAACTACACCCAACATTTTCTAGTAAGATCGTCAATAAACATAATGAACTACCTTTTGCTTCCAAAGGAGATAGGTGGAATTGGCCCACATATATCGTTGTAAATTAATTCCAAGAACTCCTTCTCATGGTAGCTTGCTTTTCTTGGAAATGGGCATCTTGTTTGCTTGCCCAAAACAGAACTTTTACAAAAACTACTAGAATAATCGAGCTTAGTCAGGTCATGTACCATGTTCTTTCTTGTCAACTCTATTAACCCGCTAAAATTTAGATGCCCAAACCTTAAATGCCATATTGATTCCATATCTGACAAATCATTCTTTCGACATTTTTCTAGTACATTATTGAGATTAAGTTTGAACGTGCAACCCTTGCACATTTTAGCTATTACTATTGACATGCCTTCTTTGTTTTTCATGTGTAGGTTCTTATCTTTCATCACCACTGAGTAATCTTTCTTCATAAGTTGGCCTACGCTCTTCAATCTTCATAGTACACGTCTTCAATTCTGCTTTCTTTTCCATTATGAAAGAATCGTATTTTCCCTTATCCTTTTACTTCGATTTTGATGCGTCTCCAAATGATATATGACCCTATACAATTTCTTTCATTTCAATGAACAAATTTCTCTTCCCAATCATGTGCATGTGATTGCTAGCACCAGAATCAAGGTACCACATTAGCACCATAATCAAGGTACCATATTGTATCAGTTTCTACAATTGGTTCTTCATGTGCCATCTAGAGAACACCACTTTCAACTGTTTCTAATTCCGTCATTACAATGGTGTTCTCTATTGTTTTCTTCTCTGATCTACAGTCTTTTGCATAATGTCCATGCTTGCCATAATTGTAACAATCTAACATTCGGAAGAAATCCTTGTCCTCCTCTTCCATGTCCACGTCCTCTACGACATGAATCTTTTAGAAAATGTTGTGTTGTTAGTTTCCTTTACTTGTAATTGTTCTATGTTCCATGGCCTCTTCCRCGATTACTATCATGCCTTCYAGAATTACATTCCTCACATGCTTATTATGTTGTGAATATAAGGTTTTTTCATCCTTGATGGTCGCCTTCTTTTGCAATGCTTCATTAATTGACTCTTCTTTTTCTTTTTCTTCTTTGCCCATGCGCTTCTAGGGAACATGTTAGTTCTTCGATTGATAAATCATACAGATCTTTACACTCTTCAATTGCACACACAACATTCTCAAAATTCTTTGTTAACGAGAGTAGAATTTTCTTCACAACTCTTGCATCAGAAAGAGTTTCGCCGCTTTATTTGAGTTGATTCACCACCATTCGTAGATGAGTGATGTAATTTGAGACTCCTTGTTGGACCGTATTACTCAGTTCAGGGTATTGAAATCTTACTTGATTAAATAGATAGACATTAAGTAAGCAGCGGATAGATGTAAATCAAGCAGGTAGAAATCAATAAGAACACAATGAAGAACTCTTGAAGAACACAGAGAGAGAATGCTTCATATGATTTTCACATAGAAAATGTTGACAATTATAAAGTAGAAGCTTATTTAAAATACAAAGGCCTAAAGCTTCTTTTATACAAGCAAATAACCGCCAAGACAGACCTAGACGAAATATTTAATCTAAGTCGTCCAAATAAAGCAGATTACTGACATGATCACGTGTTTAGCACGAGCAGCTAATAAACC
>NC_037532.1:21622821-21645730 GCF_001531365.2 Cynara cardunculus var. scolymus | reverse complement strand
ATTTGTGGTTAATATTGGTTCTCACAGTTACCACAAACAACTCAGTTCTCTCTTGAATAGGCCCCTATATATATATATATATATATATATATATAGACAAAATCAAACAAGAACAGTACTTATTTAAAAGAACATGAAAACGAGCAGATTACATATGATTTTACACTAACATCCCATATAAAATCCCATGTGATTCGGTGACCTTGCCTGTCGTCACCTGAATGTGCAACCACAAGTCGCCCAAATAATTTTTTTGACCATTAATGTAAAATCACATATGATTTTACTCGTGATTTTCTCATTTTCTTGTTCTTTTAAATACKTACCGTTATCTCTCTCTCTCTACAAACATACACACACACACAACTTGACTGAATACCCTTTGTTTTGAATTGTTTGCTTAAATAGTATCAAATGTTATGAAATTTGAAAGCAATAATTTTGAAAAAAAACTTGGTTAAAATAATCACAAAGTTTTAATTTTTGTGGCTTGTTACACTCTGAGTAGATATTGTGTTTTGTAAGGGATATCTTTTGCTTAAATTCTGAAAATGTATGAAAAATGATACTTTGTAACAGTTTTATCAATGTCTTTAATTGATCAGAATGATTAAACTGTTATATGATTCTGAAACTCAATCTATATCAAGTTGTAAATGAAAATAATTGTTTAATAAGTATTCTTAATGACTTAATCAATAAATCATATTTTTGGATTAGTATGCTCTATGATTGCCGTTTTTATATGGATATCTCATATCAGAAAACCGATCTAAAGATGAAGCCGAGTGATTTGATATTAAGCCTTAGACATTTTCCATTCTCATCTTCTTGTTAAAAATTTAGTAAATCGACAAAAAAGAAGTCTCATCTATATTTTGAAATAAGAAATTGAGGATAGATTTGTGTCTTAAGGAATAATAGCGTACCCAGTCATGAATTCCAAACCTTCTTACTCCCGTTCTTCTTCAAGTTTTCTACAATCTTCTGCCTCTAAAATAGACCATTATACGAAATTCCTTATGTCCCAGATGATTCTAGAATACCCTTATCGAGTATATGCCGATAGTTAACCCTTATAATGTTTTATCTAAGCCAACTTCCTCTTTTTCCAGAAAAGTAAAAAACTTGATAGGATCTAACTCAAACCATATGGTGAAAGAGTTTGTTCAGGCATCCAAATTCGATTCACATCAACTCCCGGCCACCACTGTCGAACATTTAGTAACATTATCCCTCCCAACAGACCTTCCAAAGGCATTGCCCAGCTCAAGGGTATACACATACCCACTTTGGAGTTATTAGATTAACCTTTACCTTTCATGGTAGGAAAGGTCTTCCAGCGTTCTCTCGTATTGCCTTAGTTGACACCAGATTTATAGAATACCAACATGTTTGCATAGGTACTACACAAACAACCTTGAACGCAAGAATAGTCTTTGTCACCTTCTATCCCAATTTCAACATGCCACTCAATGATCCATCACTACACACAACCCTCAAAGCCCAGATATAGATAGGTGGTACTGCCCAAGTTAACACCTTGCAAGCAACCTTTCATTATCAAATGGCGTACAAAGTCCAAAACCACTCTTTGGACATCATGGTTCCAAAACAAAAACAAAGAGGAAAAGCCTTGCTCATTAATGTCCATTTAAGTGCCACTCCAACATGCACGTATGTTCCAAGACAGTTATCTAGAGAAGAGTTGCTTAAACTCCTACCAGAAAAAGGGGTAACTAATTACGAGCAGATTCACCAAGCTCCCATGCAAACGAACACAACTCCGTTCAACATGAAAATGGAATGGTTGAGGTCAAATTCTCAAACAGAGAAACGAAGACAGACATATTCCCAACCATTGGCATGATCCAACCAGTAGAATCATCAACATTGTTACAGAAAGACCAGGATTGCTGGTATGATGTATGCAACTGTCAAGATTGCTTAGACGAAGCATACAGAGTTGATCACGATGAAGATATTCATCAGAAAAGATCTCAAAAAAGGCTTAAAAAAGATATGAAGTAGGAGATCCTGTTGTCCTAGGCGAACCATCAGGAAAGTTTGATTACTATTATCCGTATGGAAACTCACCCACCGAGTCAATATCGACCCTCAAGCTCTGCCATACCTTACCTGTTAGATATTGGAAGTAGAATATCAAAATACTTGGATATTTCAAGGATCGTGTATAAAACACATTCCTTCTCACCTCCGGGCGTGCACTCCGCACTCCGCACCTCCGGGCTCGATTTATAGCTAAGTCTAATTTTGGCTTGTATCACATTAATCCCGATCATACTAAATGACTTGATGACACTAAGATCACCAACATTACCTTCTCATAGACCCCCAACCAGTCCCGAGGAGAATGTTGTGTTATAACTCTAACAACCCCATCCGAATACCAAGAAGAATTTCCACCACTCAGCTCCTTGGAACTTACCTACCAAAGAACGAGGCACGATTGGAAGATCAAGACTCCCACAGCTATAAGCTCGACAAGAATCCCCAGCACCATCAGTCATGCTGAAGCCACTCTAAACTGGCCGAGTGTTCTACCAATAGAAGAGATGAAGGTTCATTTCTTCCTTCTTATAGTCTTTAACCCAAAAGAATACCCCTACGGTATCCACTGGTGTTACACCAATCTTTTATTTCTCCACTTATATAGAAGATAATTTCGACCCAACAGAGGCATTTGAACACTTATTCATGAAAGAACCAGAAACCGAATATCATGTTGATCTAGAAGTTGAAGAAGGACCGAATGACAATGGCTTAGAATTAACACCCTAGAGACGGGCCAAAACTCCAAAAGGTAAGAGTAAATGGCAGTTTAGCTTTGATGATATCCCTCCATCAAGATGGAGAGACAGAAGCTTTGAGATGCAAACATGGTGAAGTGCAAAACTACAGTACTATGATATTGACGTAGTAATTAAAAGATTCATAACCAAATCCCAAGGTCGCCTCAGAGATTGGTATTTGAACCTTGGAGAGTATCGACAATTACAAATCCAACAATCCTAGTTTCCTGAAGAACTCATACATAAAACTATGTTGAGTTTATAGGCAATCCAATCGAGCACACTACCCACGACAGAATAATTCTTGAAAATGAAGTGTTGTTCATATAAGAAAAGACTTTGAAAGACATTATGATGGCATGTCAAAAATATTTTATTGTCTTAATGGACCAGATGACGTGAATCTCAAACAAGTATTCTTAAACTTCTTTCTAAAAACTCTGGCAAATGAATCATTCATGTTCTTAGAGTTGAAAGGAGTCATATTTGCTCAAACCTTGATAAGAGAACTTTACTAGTTGGTGTTGAATGCACTCGCTAAGCTCTACAATGAGAAAAATTCTTTTCTGATCTTGAAAAGGCTAGCAAAACACTTAGTGCAGCCTGTGATGACAAATATTTACAGATAAAATGTAAAGAAAGTTCTTCACACGATTATTCCCACAAAAGGAAGATGTACACTTTTAAGAAGTTCCATAGTTCTGGTGAAAGAAGAAATCCATTTGTTCTATATAATGGTCGGAACAAGAGATAGAAATTCATGAAGCAAAAATCACAGCAGGGAGGAAAGACTAATAGATGTTACATATGCAACAAAAAAGGGCATTTTGCAAGAGATTGTAAAGACAAGGGAAAATCCTAAGCACTGATTCAGACACTCAACCAGATTGAGCCAGTCGACATCTTAGATCTAGAATCCCTCTATGCTCTTAATGATGAACTTAATGACCAGATGTTATGTTCAATTGCCTATTCGGACTCTTCAGATGAAGAATCCGATACTAATCTTTCAGAATACCACCCCGACATCGAAGTATTCATGGTAAAACCTCTCCCAGGTTTTTAGGCAATCCATCTTCCTCTTCCACACATTCAAGTCCCCGTCCCACATATATTACCCCTACAGAAATCACAACCAGTACCTCTGGCCAAAGTCCACATTCTCATCACAACATATGCCAAACTTGTCTCTGTCATCGCCTTCTTTGGTACTAGGTCTTCAGTTTCGATATTGAATCCCAATATCATACCTAGCAGCCACTAGAGGCCACATCATCAACACTTCCTAGCAGCCTATGGTGATACTTTTGTCATTGACAAAAATCAGTATCCCAGTGTACATACGCCTTTTTCCTAAATGTGTTATTAAACACAGACTGTTAGGATCTAGTTCGCACGACAAGGACCTTCTCATTGGTTTTAACATACTCCACACACTGCCAGGTTTAAGGTACGTAGAAAGGGTCTCTGTAACAAGAGTTTCCTGAATCCATGAAGCTCTATTCCACGACTCTATATGGCATCAGATATTACTATGGATAGTCTCAAGCATCAGATTGTTCAGACTTCTTGCGCCTCCAATCACACAGAGTATATTGAAAAAAAATAAATCTCCACTACGGTTAAATCCTTCGTTTTTTGTTACTCTCCCATTCAAACAAAACGAATTTGTTAACCCTACAAAGTCAAGCTATCTTGGCATGAATCCATGTCACTACCAGCTTGCAACTCAGGAGTGTTGAGAACTGATAAACCAAGGTCTCATAGAGACAACCATATCACCAAGGGCATGTGAAACATTCTACGTCAACAAGAGGAGTGAACAAGTTCGTGGCAAGCTTAGGCTAGTCATAAATTATCACCCTTAACCATTTTTTAGATGATTCTAAGTTCCCCTTACCATAGAAAAGGTCGTTGTTCCAGTCTCTTGCAGATGCCAAAGTTTTGTCAAAATTTGATCTCAAAGCCGGATTTTGGCAATTAGGATTAAGACCTGATGACAGACAAAAAACTGCCTTCTGCATCCCAGACCATCACTATCAGTAGAAAGTAATGCCATTCGGGTTAAAAAATGCTCCATCTATCTTCCAAAAGGCAATGATAAGGATTTTTGAACCTATTCTCAACAACACTCTAGTATATATCGATGATATCCTCCTATTCTCACCAGATAAAAAATCTCAAATAGGCTTACTTACCAAGTTTCAATCCATAGTCAAGGAGCATGGAATCATGTTATCTGAAAAGAAGATGGAAGTTGGAGCAAGCGCTATTGATTTTTCTTTGTATGAAAATATCTGATGGGAAGTACCAACCACAGCCTCACATAACTCAAGAAGTGCACAAGTTTTCGGGAATATTGACGTCACAAAAAAATTCAACAATTCCTTGTGCTAGTAAATTATATGGCAGATTTTTTTGACTAAATTATGGAGCCACATTGTGCACTTATTCCCCATGTTGAAGAATAGTCTGCCCCCTTGGAGTGAAAAACAGACATTAGCTATAGAGAAGATAAAACAGCTAGCTGATGTGATGCCTCCTTCAAAGATTCTCATTGTTACTGACAAAAGAATTCTCTAGACTGACGCAAGCGATGAGTACTAGGGGGCAGTCCTAATAGTTCAAGACAAAGTTAATGTCATAACAAATTTTGGATACAAAAGCAGAACGTTCAAAGAGGAAATGTTAGCACTTAAGAGGGGAATAGAAAAATTCTAATTCTATCTAATTGGTCGTGACTTTGAGATAGAAATGGATATGTCTTCTTTTTCACGCATGCTTCATTTCAAAAGAAAGACTACTCTCAGAATCCCAACCTTTGAAGTGGGTGAATTGGTTCTCTCAATAGAAATTTATTGTGAAACACATCAAGAGGTCAGAAAATATTCTGGCAAATTTTCTATCCAGGCCAAAGGACTACAAATATGAAGTTCCAAAAGACATCCGGATAGTTCACAACGCCAAGGTCCTTCCAATGGTGTTTCCTATTAATAAAACAAGTTGTTCCAGCTCGTTTACTCTAAACGCTTCTCCACCTCTGCAACTATTCAATCCAATTGAAGATATCACAACTCCACTATAGGTTCTACTAGATGAGATAACAAAAAAAGATTGCCCACCTTACCTTAATAGAAAGGTCTCAATTGAATTATAAAATGTTCTTCACTATCACGCTCGAGAAACATAGGATGTTCATGAGAAACCTCCAGTTCCATCCTGACTACCCTTTTCTCAATGTCTTCAATATCCATGACTTACATAGGTTCCCAAAAGAAACACTTTGTTTTTTTTGGGTATCTATTTGAGTCTCACACCATCGCGATATCCTTCAATTCTGCCAAACTACTCAGCTACCTTTTCTAATGTCAGTTCAAGGGTCCACCCCTAGGGATACAAAATGTATTTACCCTTCTCCAATGGTTTCTCCTAGCACATCAATGGATTCAACGATTAGCTGTCTCCTATAAAACTTAAGTTGTGGTTATGTTCAAGAGGCCCTACTTCTTTTTACCATATATGGCACTCCGTCAGCAACAATCATCGATCTACCACTCTCCATTGTCATTCATCCATGAATGGAATGATAATAACCTAGGTAGTAAGTTTTTCGAGTTGTCCCATCCAGGATGGTATATGGAAACTCGACGGATCCTGACCAGTGCTAAACTAGTAGATCTATCATCAATCCTGGAGCATATTATGAACAATGAAAAACGTTGGTCTTCCGAACATCCAGTTTCTTATCATGGGACGAAGCCCTTGAACATTGGTTCCAAGCTCATCTCTCGAAGAAAATAGACAATTCTGATGATGAAGATTTTGAAGAAGACGATCGACATTATGACCTGAGAGAAGAGCACTTTGATCCTTATAAAGATGATCCATCTCACCCTGACTCTCGTTGGAAGTAATATCGTAGATTTATATTAATAATTGTCTCGACTAAAGGACAAAATAATGATATAAAAATGATGTAAGCCTTAAATCACTCTTATATGATATAAGCGCTTACCTCATTTAGGTTGTATTATTAGAGAGTATTATTGCTTGCTTTTGTCATGTTTATGTAATGCTTGGGCAAGGATACCTATTCATAATCTATAAAAGGAGGGAAGGCTCCTTTTCATTTGTAGATCATCCTGGTAAAGAAATAAAAGTTTTTTTTTTCCTACATATTCTCTCTTGTTCTTATGTTTAAGTTCATACTCTTCATGCTTTCTCTAATCTTCAGTGACCATATCTCCCAGTCTTAGTCATCTATTATCGACCTTAGTCTCCCAGTTTTGGAAATCACCCTTTGGTATGAACTTATAAAGATTTAGAGAATCCCCACTCTACCTTCAAGGAAAACTTAGTCTCCCAGTCTTGGGAATCACCCTTTGGTATCAATGCCTTACCACCGTTCCTCCTACTTTCTCTTTAAAGATTTGGATTAGTATGTTCTATGACTGTCGTTTTTATATGGATCTCTCATATCAGAAAACTAATCTAAAGATAAACCCGAGTGATTCGATATTAAGCCTAAGACATTTTCTGTTCTTATCTTCTTGTTGAAAAAATTTTAAGTCGACAAAAGAGAAGTCACATCTGTATTTTTTGAAACAAGAAATTGAAGATATATATGTGTCTTAAGGAATAATACTGAACCCAGTCATGAACTCAGAACCTTCTTACTCTCGTTCTTCTTCAAGTTTTTGACAATCTTCTACCTCTAAGATAGACTAGTTATACGAAATTTCTTATGTCCCAGATGATTTTAGAATACCCTTATCGAGTATGCCGATAGTTAACCCCTATAGTGTTTTTTAAGCCAACTTCCTCTTTTTCCAGAAAAGTAAAAAAATTGATAGGATCCTACTCAAACCATCGGGTGAAAGAGTTTGTTCAGGCCTCCAAATCGAATCACTTCAACCCTTGCCACCACCGCCAAACATCTAGTGACATTATCACTCCCAACTGACCTTCCAAGGCATTGCCTAGTTCAAGGGTATACACATATCCACTTTGGAGCAATTAGATTAACCTTTACCTTTCATGGTGGGAAAGGTCTTCCAGCGTTCTCTCATATCTCCTAGTTGACACTAGATTTGTAGAATACCAACATGCTTGCATAGGTACTATACAAACAACCTTGAACGCAAGAACAATCTTCGTCACCTTTTATCCAAATTTTGACATGCCTCTCAATGATCCTCTCACTACACACAACCCTCAAAGCCCAACATACAGATAGGTGGTATTGCCCAAGTTAACACCTTCCAGACAACCTTTCACTGTCAAATGGCGTATAGAGTCCAAAACCACTTTTTGGACATCATGGTTCTAGAACAAGAACACACAGGAGATGTCTTGCTTATTGATGTCAATTCAAGTGCCACTCCAATATGCAAATATGTTCCAAGACAGTTATCTGGAGAAGAGTTGCTTAGACTCTTACCAGAAAAATGGGTAACCAATTATAACTCCAGATTTTATTCGACATGAAAATGGATGGGTTGAGGTCAAGTTCTCAAACAGAGAAATGAAGACAGATATATTCCCAACCATTGGAATGATCTAACCACTAGAATCATCAACATTGGTAAAGACAGACCAACATTGCTGGTATGATGTATGCAATTGTCAAGATTGCTTAGATGAAGCATACAGAGTTGATCACGATGAAGATATTCATTAGAAAAACATCTAAAAAAAGTTAAAAAAAAGATACGAAGTAGGAGATCCTACTGTCAGACTCCTAGGCGAACCATGAGGCAAGTTCGATTACTATATCTTGTATGGAAACTCACCATCCGAATCAATACTAACCTTCAAGCCCTACCATACCTTACATTCTAATATCCTCCCAACCAGTCCTAAGGAGAATGTTACATTATAACTCCAACAACCCCATCCGAATACCAAGAAGAATTTCCACTAGTCAGCTCTTTCGAACTTACCCACCAAAGAACAATGCATGATTGGAAGATCAAGACTGGGAGACTAAGGTCGATAATAGATGACTAAGACTAGGAGATATGGTAATCGAGAATAAGAGAAAGCATGAAGAGTATGAACTTAAACTTAAGAACAAACTTAAGAACAAGAGAGAATATATGGAAGAAACTTTTATTTCTTTCCCAAGATGATCTATAAATGAAGGGGAGCCTTCCTTTTATAGGTAAGGAAATGTTACCCTTGCATAAGCATTACATAATCATGACAAAAACAAACAATAACACCAGCTAATAATGCAACCTAAATGAGGAAAGCGTTTGCATCACATAAGAGTGACTTAAAGCTTACATCATTTTTACAATATTATTTTTTCTGTCGTCTTCTTCGAAATCTTCATCATCAACAGTGTCTATTTTCTTTGAGAGATGAGTTTGGAACCAATGTTCTAGTGCTTCATCCCATGATGCAGAAACTGCATGTTCGGAAGACTAGAATTTCTCATTGTTCATAATATGCTCTGGGATTGATGCTGGATCTACTAGGTTAGCATTGGTCAGGATCCATCAGGTTTCTATATACTTTCCTGGATGTGACAACTTGAAGAACTTACTGCCTAGGTTATTAGCATTTCATTCGCTGATGAATGATAGTGGGGAGTAATAGATCAATGACTGTTGCTGACGTAGAGCTGTATATGGTAAAAAGGAGTAGGGCCTCCTGAACATGACCACAACATAAGTTTTATAGTAGACAACTAATCTTTGAGTCCATTGATGTGGTATGGGGAACCATTGGAGAAGGGTAAAACCATTTTGTGTCCCTAGGGTGGACCCTCGAACTGACATTGGAAAAGGTAGCTGAGTAGTTTGGCAGAGTTGGAGGATATCGTGATGGTGTGAGACTCGAATAGATAAAAAGAAAGTTCTTCTTTTGGGAACCTATGTAAGTCATGGACATGGAAGACATTGAGGAAAGGGTAGTCAGGATGGAACTGGAATCTTTCTATTCCCCTCTTGACTGCTATGATTTCCTTGAAGGTAGAGTGGGAGTGTTGCTCTGAATCTTTAAACATGCTGCTTTTGTATCAACAAATTGTGCTGACACCAGCTTTATCTTGAACTATTAGGACTGCCCTCCAGTACTCATCGCTTGCTTCAATTTGGAGGATTCTTTTGTCAGTAACAGTGAGAATCTTTAATGGAGGCATCACATCAGCTAGCTGCTTTATCTTCTTTATAGCTAATGTTTGTTTTTCACTCCAAGGGTCGGACTTTTCTTCAACATGGGGAATAAGTGCACAGTTTGGCTCAATAATTTAGTAAAAAAATCTGTCATATAATTTACTAGCCCAAGGAATTGTGGAATTTTTTTTGTGACATCAATATTATTGGAAACTTGTGCAGTTCTTGAGCTATGTGAGTCTGTGGTTGGTACTTCCCATTAGATATTTTCATACCAAGAAAATGAATTTCACTTATTCTAATTTCCATCTTCTTTTCAAATAACATGATTCCATGCTCCTTAACTATGGAATGAAACTTGGTGAACAAACCTATGTGAGACTTTTCATCTGCTGGGAATAGAAGGACATCATCAATGTATGCTAGAGTGTTGTTGAGAATAGGTTCAAAAATCCTTAGCATTGCCTTTTGGAAGATAGATGGAGCCTTTTTTTAACCTGAATGACATTACTTTCCACTGGTAGCGATGGTCTAGGATGCAAAAGGCGGTCTTTGGTCTATCAGTTCTGAACACTCTTGAGTTGCAAGCTGATAGTGATCTGGATTCATGCCAGGATGGCTTGCCTTTGTAGGTTAACATCTTCGTTTTTTTTGAATGAGAGAGTAACAAAAAACGAAGGATTTAACCGTAGTGGAGATTTTTTTCTTTCTAGAAACTCTGTGTGATTGGAGGCGTAAGAATTCCGATCAATATGATGCTTGAGATTATCCATAGTGATATTTGATTCCATATAGAGTCATGGAATAGAGCTCTATGGATTCAGGAAACTCTGGTAATGGAGACCCTTTCTGCATACCTCAAACCTGATAGTGTGTGGAGTATGTCAAAACCAATGAGAAGGTCCTTGCCGTGTGAACCAGATCCTAACAATCTATGTTTAACCACACATTCAGAAAAAAGTCGGATGTACACCGGGATACTGATTTTGTCAATGACAAAAGTATCACCATTGGCTGCTAGGAAGTGTTATGATGTGGCCTACAATAGCTGCTATGTAAGATATTGGGATTCAATATTGAAACCGAAGACCCAATATCAAAGAAGGTGACGACAGATATACGTGTGGCATATGTTGTGGTGAGAATGTGGACTTTGGCCAGAGGTACCAGCTATGATTTTTGTAGGCGTAATATATGCAGGATGGGGACTTGAATGTGTGGAAGAGGAAGATGACTTGCCTGAAAAACCAGGAGAGGTTTTACCATGAATACTTCGATGTCAGGATGGTATTCTAAGAAAAATCAGTATCAGATTCTTCATTTGAAGAGTCTGAATAGGCAATTAAACATAACTTCTGGTCATTAAGTTCATTATTAAGAGAATAGAGGGATTCTAGATTCGAGATGTTGATTGGCTCAATCTGGTTGAGTGTCTGAATCAGTGCTGGGGATTTTCTCTTGTCTAGACAATCTCTTGCAAAAAGTCCCTTTTTGTTGCATTGTAGTATATGTCAGTGTTTCAGCCCTGCTGTGATTTTCGCTTCAGGAATTTCCATCTCTTGTTCCGGCCATTATGGTAGAATGAATGGATTTCTTCTTTCACTCGAACTATGAAACTTCTTAGAAGTGGAAATCTTCCTTTTGTGGGAACAGTCGCAGGAAGAACTTCCTTTACATTTTATCTGTAAATACTTGTCATCACAGGCTGCACTAAGGGTTTTGCTAGCCTTTCAAGATCATGAAAGAAAATTTTTTGATTGCAGAGTTTAGCGAGTGCATTCAGCACTAGCTAGTAAAGTTCTCCTATCAAGGCTTGCGTAAATGTGACTTCTTTCAACTCTAAGAAACTGAATGATTCATTTGCTAGAGTTTCTAGGAAGGAGTTTAAGAATACTTGCTTGAGATCTACATCATCTGGTCCATTAAGACAATAAAATCTTTTTGACATGCGATGATAGTGTTTTTCAAAGTCTTTTTTTATATGAACAACACTTCATTTTCAAGAATTCTTCCCTTGCATGGGCAGTGTGCTCGATTGGATTGCCTATAAACTCAGCATAGTTTTTATGTTTGAGTTCTTCAGAAGACTGGGCTTGCTAGATTTGTAATTGTCGATATTCTCCAAGGCTCAAATACCGATCTCTGAGGCAACCTTGGCATCTGGTTATGAATCTTTTAATTACTATGTTAATATCATAGTACTGGAGTTTTGCACTACACCATGTTTGCACCTCAATGCTTCTATCTTTCCATCTTCTTTAAGGGTTATCTTCAAAGATGAACTGTTGTTTAGTATCACCTTTTGGAGTTTTAGCCCATCTCTAGGGTGTTGATTCTAAGCCAGAGTCATTTGGTCCTTCTTCAACTATTGGATCAACATGATATCCATTTATGGTTCTTTCATGAACAAGTGTTCAAATGCCTCTGTTGGGTCGAAACCATCTTCTATACAAGTGGAGGAAGAAATGATTGGTGCAACAATAGTGGATACTATAGGGGTATTCTTTTGGGTCAAAAACTATAAGAAGGAAGAAATAGGGTTCATCTCTTCTATTGGTAGAACACCAGGTGGCCTCAAGGAGGCGACCATATAGGTATCCTCTGGGAGTACCTTTATTCAACTGGAGGAGGCTATCTCAGTTCTCTCTTGGGCTTGTGGAAATATAGCAGGAATCCATGTAGGTCTGGCAGTTCTTTTTTCTTTTTCCAAGGACCATTAGCAACAGTGAAGGAGATGTCTATATGAACGGTGACGAGGAAAGTGGTTGTTGATCAAATTCGGTTCCGACATAGGGAGTGGAAGGTAACCTCCATGGATCATCAACTAGGGTTTTCAATCGTTTCTACTTGTGTTGTTTTTCGAGATCCAAAAGCTGAGTCTTCAAGAACTTTATTTTTGTTTCCTTTTGAGTGAGGGCATTGGCGGTTGGTGAAGGACTATTGTGAACTATCTGGATAAGTTCGTTATGGGGTGCTTGTATCTTGAACTTGATCTCAATGATCATACCTTCAAGAGTATGTACTTTTGTTGTAACTCTTGTGTCTTTTTCAGCTTTGTCTGTTGTGCCAAAATAGTTTTGAGAACTTTGTTTTGGGCAACAACGTTTTTATTCTCCAAGTTTAAAGTGGCCTCAGCATGACTGATGGTGCTGGGGATTCCCTTCGAGGTTATAGTTGTGAGAGTTTTAATCTTCCAATCATGTCTTGTTTTTTGGTGGGTAAGTTCGACGGAGCTGAGCGGTGGAATTTCTTCTTGGTATTCGGATGGGGTTATTGGAGTTGTAATACAACATTCTCCTCGGGACTGGTTGGGAGGTCTATAAGAAGGTAAGGTATGGTAGGGCTTGAGGGTCGGTATTGAGTCAGAGGATGAGTTTCCATATAGATAATAGTAATCAAACTGCCTGATGGTTCACCTAGGAGTCCTAAAACAAGATGTCTTCCTTCGTATATTTTTTAAGACTTTTTTGAGATCTTTTCTAATGAATATCTTCATTGTGATCAACTCTATATGCTTCATCTAAGTAATTTTGACAGTTGCATACATCATATTAGCAATGTTGGTCTTTCTGTACCAATGTTGATGATTCTACTGATTGGATCATGCCAATGGTTGGGAATATGTCTATTTTCATTTCTATGTTTGAGAACTTGACTTCAACCATTCCATTTTCATGTCGAATGAAATATGGAGTTGTGTTCGTTTGGGCAGGAACTTGGCGAATTTGCTCGTAATTGGTTACCCGTTTTTCTTGTAGGAGTTTAAGCAACTATTCTCTGGATAACTGTCTTACAACGTACATGCAAGTTGGAGTGACACTTGAATTGATATAAATGAGCAAGGCATCTATTGTGTGTTCTTGTTTTGTAACCATGATGTCCAAAGAGTGGTTTTGCACTATGTACGCCATTTGATAGTGAAAGGTTGCCTGGAAGGTGTTAACTTAGGCAATACCACTTATCTGTATCTTGGCTTTGAGGGTTGTGTGTATTGAGGGATCACTGAGAGGCATGTTAAAATTTGGATAGAAGGTGACAAAGACTGTTCCTGCGTTCAAGGTTATTTGGATAGTACCTATGCAAGCATGTTAATATTCTACAAATCTATTGTCAACTAAGGCGTTATGAGAGAATGCTGGAAGACCTTTCCTACCATGAAAGGTAAGGGCTAATCTAATAGCTCCAAAGTGGATATGTGTATACCCTTGAGCTAGGCAATGCCTTGGAAGGTCAGTTAGGAGGGATAATGTCACTAAATGTTTGGTGGTGGTGGTCGGGAGTTGATGTGAGTCGAATTTGGATGCCTGAACAAACTCTTTCACCCGATGGTTTGAGTTGGATCCTATCCATTTTTTACTTTTCTGGAAAAAGAGGAAGTTGGCTTAGAAAAAACACTGTAGGGTTGAACTATGGGTATACTCGATAAGGTTATTTTAGAATCATCTGGGACATAAGAAATTATCGTATAACTGGTCAATCTTAGAGGCAGATGATTGTAGAAAACTTGAAGAATAACGAGAGTAAGAAGGTTTTGAGTTCATGATTGGGTACGGTATTATTTCTTAAGACACAAATCTATCTTCAATTTCTTGTTTCAAAATGTAGATGCAACTTCTCTTTGATTTACAAATTTTTCAACAAGAAGATGAGGACGGAAAATGTCTAAGGCTTAATATCGAATGACTCAGCTTTATCTATAGATTGGTTTTCTGATATGACAGATCCATATAAAATCACCATTATAGAGCATACTAATCCATATCTTTAAAGAGAATGTAGGAGTTATTGTCACCGAGAATAAGAGAAAACATGGAGAATATGAACTTAAACTTATTTTTCCATGAGATTTCTGTTAATAATTTTATTTTCAGAGTAAGCTACATTTTTGGTCCCTAAAGGGCACATGACTCCATGTAACGTACCATAATGACTAAAAACATGATATATTATGTTCATCTAGGTCTATGGAATTGAGAAATCTGTAACCTACAATTGGTATTAAAGCGAATTGATTGATCACGAACAAAAGATCAAATCGATTTTAGATTAATATCTCAATCCAATCAGGCAAATTCTTCAAAATCTACAAATTCATTGTTCTAAAACCCTTTGTTATTTTTCTGCTCGATCTTATATTTTGCAAAATTTTGTTGTTCTTCACCATTTTGGTAATCAAATTTACATTTCTCTCAATCAATCATGGCAAAACCCCCTACCCTTCTACGGGATGAATATCTCCAACGGAAAATTCATATGATCAATTTGGTATCAGAGCCACACCACCGGTCCCCCTCCTTTCTCTTTCAAGATTTGGATTAGTATGCTCTATAACTGCCGTTTTATACAGATCTCTCATACCAGAAAACCAATCTAGAAGATAAAGTTGAGTGATTCGATATTAGGCCTGAGATGTTGTTGTATTCTCATCTTCTTGGGAAAAAATTTGTAATTCGACGCAAGAGAAGTCACATCTATATTTTTAAACAAGAATTGAGAATAAATCTTTGCTCTAAGGAATAGTATCATACCTAATCATGAACCCAGATCTTTCTTACTCTCGTTCATCTTCAAACTCCTCAAGTTTCCGTCAATCTTCTGCTTCCAAAATAGATCAGTTATACGAAATTTCCTATGTCCCAGATGATTCTAAAATACCCTTATCAAGTATGCCCATAGTTAACCCTTATATTGTTTTTTCTACGCCAACTTCCTCTTTTTCAAAAAAAGTAAAAAACTTAATAGTATCCAGCTCAAACCACCAGGTAAAAGAATTTGTTCAAACATCCAAGTTCGACTCACACCAACTCCTGGCCACCTCCGCCAAACATCTAGTGACATTATCCTCCCAACAGACCCTCCCAGGCATTGCCTAGCTCAAGGGTATACACATATCCATTTTGGCGCTACTAGATTAGCCCTTACCTTCCATGTTAGGAAAAGTCTTCCAACGTTCTCTCGTATCGCCTTTGTCGACACCAGATTTGTAGAATACCAACATGCTTGCATAGGTACTATACAAACAACCTTTAACGCAAGAACAATCTTTGTCACTTTCTATCCAAACTTCAATATGCCTCTTCAATGATCCCTCACTACATATAGCCCTCAAAGCCCAAATACAGATAGGTGGAACTGCCCAAGTTAACACCTTCCAGGCAACCTTTCACTATCAAATGGCATATAGGGTCGAAAACCACTTTTTGGACATCATGGTTCCAGAACAAGAACACGCAGGAGACGCCTTGCTTATTGATGTAAATTCAAGTGCCACTCCAACATGCACGTATGTTCCAAGACACTTATCTAGAGAAGAGTTGCTCAAACTTCTACCAGAAAAATGGGCAACCAATTACGAGCATATCCATCAAGCCCCTGTCCAAACAAACACGACTCCAGATTTTATCCGACATGAAAATGGAATGGTTGAAGTCAAATTCTCGAATAGAGAAACAAAGACGGACATATTTCCAACCATCGGCATGATTCAACCATTAGAATCATCAACATCGTTGCAAAAAGACCAACATTGTTGGTACGATGTATGCAACTGCCAAGATTGCTTGGACGAAGCGTACAAAGTTGATTACGATGAAAATATTCCCCAAAAGGGTTCTCAATGAAAGCTAAAGAAGAGATATGAGGCAGGAGATCCTACTGTTGGACTCCTAGGTGAACCATCAGGCAAGTTCGATTACTATGTTTTGTATGGAAACTCACACTCTAAACCAAACCCACCCTCAAGCCCTGCCATACATCACCTTCTCATAAACCCCCAACCAGTCTCAAGGTAAATGTTGTGTTATAACACCAACAACCCCATCTGAGTACCAGGAAGAATTTCCACCACTGAATCCTTTCGAACATCCCCACCAAAGAATGAGGCATGATTGGAAGATCAGAACTCCCATAACCATAAGTTCCTCTGGAAACCCCAACAACATTTGTCATGCTGAAGCCACTCTAAACTGGCAGAGTGAAAACGCTGTTGACCAAAACAAAGTTCTCAAAACCATTTTGGCACAACAGACAAAGCTGACAAAGACACAAGAGGTTCTTACGACAAAAGTGCAGACTCTCGAAGGTATGATCACAGAGATCAGGTTCAAGATACAAGGACTCCATAATGAGTTTATCCAAATAGTTCGTAATAGTCCTTCACCAACCTCTAACTATTTCTCCCAAAAAGAATCGGAAATGGAGTTCCTAAAAGCTCAGCTTACGGATCTTGAGAGACAGCACAAACAAAAACGATTATCAACCCTGGTTGAAGATCCATGGAGGTTATCTTCCACTCCCTATATTGGAACTGCATTTGATCCACACCCACTTCCCTCGTCACCATTCATCCAGACATCTCCGTCAGTAATGTTATGGTCCTCAGAAAAGGCAAAAAGAACTAACAAACCTACTTTGTTTCCTGCCAGATCTCAACAAGCCCTAGAAAGAACCGAGATAGCCTCCTCCAGTGGAACGAAGGTACTCCTAGAAGACATGTCTATGGTTGCCTCCTCAAGGCCATCCAGAGTTTTACCAATAGAGGAAATAAACACTATTTCTTCTTTCTTATAGTCTTTAACCCAAACAAATACCCCTTCGACATCCACTGTTGTTGTTGCACCAATCATCTCTTCCTCCACAAATGAAGAAGGTGATTTTTACCCAACAAAAGCATTCGAACACCTGTTCATGACAAAACCATAAACTGAGTATCGTGTTGACTTAGAAGTAGAAGAAGGACCCAGTGATACTGGTTCAGAAACAACACCCCAAAGACGGGCCAAAGTTCCAAAATGTGATACTATAACAGTTCACCTTTGATGACATTCCCCTATCACGACGGAGGGACAAAAGCATTGAAATGCAAACATGGTGTAGTGTAGAACTCCAATACTATGATATTGACATAGTAGTTAAAAGATTCATAACCAGGTGTCAAGGTCGCCTTAGAGATTGGTACTTGAGTCTTGGAGAGTATCTTCAACTACAAATCCAACAATCTCAGTCTTCCGAAGAACTCATACATAAAATCCTTGTTGAGTTTATAGGCAATCCAATCGAGCACACTGCCCATGCAAGAGAAGAGTTTTTGAAAATGAAGTGTTGTTCATATCAGAAAAATGATCTTGAGAGACATTATGATCGCATGTCCAAAAGATTTTATTTTCTAAATGGACCAGATGATGTGAATGTCAAGCAAGTATTCGTAAACTCCTTCCCAGAAACTCTAGCAAATGAATCATTTAGATTCTTAGAGCTGAAAGGAATCATAGTTGCTCAAGCCTCAATAGGAGAAGTTTACCAGCAGGTAATGAATGCACTTGCTAAGCTCTGCAATCAGAGAAACTTCTTTTCTGTTCTCAAGAAGACTAGCAAAACCCTTCGTACAGCTTATGATGACAAGTATTTACGAATAAAATGCAAAGAGAGTTCTTCCTGCGATTGTTCCCACAAAAAGAAGAAGTCCTCTTTGGGTGAAAGAAGAAAGCCTTTCGTCTCACAAAACGGTCAGAACAAAAGATGGAAATTCCTGAAACGAAAACCACAACGGGGTCGAAACATTGATAGGTGCTACATATGCAACAAGAAAGGGCACTTTGCAAGAGATTGTAAAGACAAGAGAAGATCCCAAGCGATGATTCAGACACTCAACCAAATCGAGCAGGTCGACATTTCAGATTTGGAATCTCTCTATTCTCTTGATGATGAACTTAATGACCAGTCATTATGTTCAATTGCCTATTTAGACTCTTCAGATGACGAGTCCAAAACTGAGTTTTCAGAGTACCATCCGAACATCGAAGTTTTCATGATAAAACCTCTCCTAGTTTTTCAAGCAAGCCATCTTCCTCTCCGACACGTTTGAAACTTTGTTCCACATGTTTTACCCATACAAAAATCACAGCCAGTTTCTTTAGCCAAAGTCCACCTTCTCACCACAACATATGCCAAGCCTATCTCAGTTGTCACCTTTTTTGATACTGGGTCTTCTGTTTCAATATTAAATCCTAATATCTTGCCCAGCAGCTACTGGAGGCCACATCACCAACACTTTCTTGCAGCCAATGGTGATACTTTTGTCATTGACAAAATCAGTATCCCGGTATACATCCGACTCTTTCCTAAATGTGTGGTTAAATACAGATTATTAGGATCCAGTTCACATGGCAAGGACCTTCTGATCGGTTTCGACATACTCCATACACTAACAGGATTGAGGTATGCAGAACAGGGTCTACGCTACAAGAGTTTCCTAAATCCATGGAGCTCTATTCCACGACTCTATATGGCATCGGACATCACTATTGATAGTCTCGAACACCAGATTATTCAAACTTCTTGTGCCTACAATCGCATAGAATTTTTAAAGAAAAGTGGATCTCCACTATGGTTAAATCCTTCGTTTTTTGTTACACTCCCATTCAAAAAAAAAAAAAAAACGAAGATGTTAACCCCACAAGAGCAAGCCATCCGGTCTTGAATCCAGATCACTACCAGCTTGCAACCCAAGAGTGTTTAGAACTAATAAGTCAGGATCTCATAGAGTCAACTACGTCACCATGGCCATGTGAAGCATTCTATGTCAACAAGAGGAGTGAACAAATTCGTGGCAAGCTTAGGTTAGTCATAAATTATCAACCCCTCAACCAGTTTTTGGCTGATGACAAGTTCCTCTACCACAAAAGAAGTTATTATTCCAGTCTCTCGCAGATGCAAAGGTCTTATCAAAATTTGATCTCAAAGCTGGTTTTTGGCAATTAGGGTTAAGTCCTGATGACAGACCAAAAACTGCCTTCTGCATCCCAGACCATCACTACCAGTGCAAAATAATGCCTTTCGGTTTAAAAAATGCTCCATCTGTCTTCTAAAAGGCAATGATAAGGATTTTGAACCAATACTCAATAGCACTCTGGTATACATCGATGACATACTTCTACTCTCACTAGACGAAAAATCTCACATAGATTTACTTAGCAGGTTTCATTCCATTGTCAAGGAACATGGGATCATGTTATCCGAAAAAAGGATGGAAATCGAAGTAAATTTTATTAATTATCTTGATATGAAAATATCTGATGGACAATACCAACCATAGCCTCACATTGCTCAAGAACTACACAAGTTCCTAGAAATATTGACGTCATAAAAAGAAATTCAACAATTTCTTAGGCTGGTAAATTATATGGCAGATTTTTTGCCTAAATTATCGAGCCACACTGTGCATTTTTTCTTCATGTTGAAAAAAAAGTCCACCCCCTTGGGGTAGGAAACAGACTTTAGCTATAGAAAGAATAAAACAACTGGATGATGTGATGCCTCCTTTAAAGATTTCTACTATTTTTGACAAAAGGGTTCTCCAGACAGACGCAAGTGATGATTACTGAGGGGCAGTCCTAATAGTTGACAAAACTGGTGTCAGAATAATTTGTAGATACAAAAGTGGCACGTTCAAAGAATCAGAGCAACACTACCACTCTACCTTCAAAGAGATCTTAGCTGTCAAAAGGGAAATAGAAAGATTCCGAATCCATCTAATTCCGTCACCATTTCTAGATTGAAATGGATATGTCTTCCTTCCCACGCATGCTCCATTTCAAAAGAAAGATACTCCCAGATTCCCAACTTTTGAGGTGGGCAAATTGGTTTTCTCAATGAAAATTCACTGTGAAACACATCAAGAGGTCAGGAAATATTCTAGCATATTTTCTGTCCAGACCAAAGGGCTATAAATATGATGTTTCAAAAGACATACAGAGAATCCACAAAGCCAAGGTCCTTCCAATGGTGTTTCATGTAGAGAAAACAAGCTCTTCCAACTCGTCTATTCCAAACACTTATCAACCTCCATATTAGGTCGATCCAGTTGAAGGTATAACAACTCCACCACAAGTCCTACTAGATGAAATAACAGAAACAATTGCTGACCTCACCTTAAGAGAAAGGTCCAGTTGAATTACAAAACTTTCTTCACTATCACACTAAAGAAGCATGGCATGTTCATGAGAAACCTCCAGTTCTATCCAGATTACCCGTTCCTAAATGTCTTTCATATCCATGGCTTACATAGGTTCCCAAAAGAAGCCCTTTGTTTCTTCTGGTATCTATTCGAGTCTCATAGCATCGCAATATCATTCAACTCAGCCAAACTACTCAGCTACATTTTCCAATGTCAGTTTGAGGGTCTGCCCCTACGGGCAAAAAATGTGTTCATCCATCTCCAATGGTTCCTCCCAGCGCATCAATGGATTCAACGATTAGCTGTCTGCCATAAGGCCTATGTGGTAATCATGTTTAGGAGGCCTTGCTCTTTTTTACTACATACAGCTATTCGACAACAACAATCATTGGTCTACCACTCTCCATTAACATTCGTCCATGAATGGAATGACAACAACCCAGGTAGTAAGTACTTCAAGTTATCCCAACCAAGAAAGTATATGGAAACAAGGCGGATTGTAGCCAGTGCTAACCTAGTTGATCCAGATTCGATCCCAGAGCAAGTTATGAACAATGAAAAACTTTGGTCTTCTAAACATCCAGTTTCTACATCATGGGACGAAACACTTGAACATTAGTTCTAGACGTATCTCACGAAGAAAATAGACACTTTCGATGATGAAGACTTTGAAGAAGACGTTGAGCATTATGACTCAGAAGAAAAACTGCACAATCCTTATGAAGACGATCTATCTCATCCTGACTCGTTGGAAATAATTATCGTAATATAATAAAAATTATGGTCTCGAATAAAAGACAAAATGGTGTTGTAATAATGATGTAAGCTTGAAGTCACTTTATTGTGATGTAAGCGCTTACCTCATTTAGTTTGTTTTCTAGTTTGTATTATTATTTGCTTGTATCATGCTTGCGTAGGGGTACCTTTTCCTTCCCTATAAAAGGAAGGCTTCCCCTCATTTGTAAATCATTCTTGGAAAAGAGTGGAAGCCTTCCTTTTATAGGGAAGGAAAAGGTACCCCTACGCAAGTATGACACAAGCAAGTAATAATACAAACTAGAAAACAAATTAAATGAGGTAAACGCTTACATCACAATAAAGTGACTTCAAGCTTACATCATTATTACATCACCATTTTGTCTTTTAGTCGAGACAATTATTTTTATTATACTACGATAATTATTTCCAACGAGAGTCAGGATGAGATGGTTCATCTTGATAAGAATTGTGCAGTTTTTTTCGAAGTCATAATGCTCATCGTCTTCATCGAAGTCTTCATCATCGGAAGTGTCTTTTTTCTTCGTGAGATGAGTCCGGAACCAATGTTCAAGTGCTTCGTCCCATGATGCAGAAACTGGATGTTCGGAAGACCAGAGTTTTTCATTCTTCATAACTTGGTCTGGCTTCGAATCTGGATCAACTAAGTTAGCATTGGCTAGAATCCGCCTTGTTTCCATATACTTTCTTGGTTGGGATAACTCGAAGTACTTGCTGCCTGGGTTGTTGTCATTCCATTCATGGACAAATGTTAATGGAGAGCGGTATACCAGTGATTGTTGTTTTCGAAGAGCTGTATGTGGTAAAAAGGACCAGGGCCTCCTAAACATGATTACAACATAGACCTTATAGCAGATAGCTAATGTTGAATCCATTGATGCGCTGGGAGGAACCACTAGAGAAGGGTGAACACATTCTTTGCCCCTGGTGGCGGACCCTTAAACTGACATTGGAAAATGTAGCTGAGTAGTTTGGCTGAGTTGAATGATATTGTGATGCTATAAGACTCGAATAGATACCAGAAGAAACAAAGGGCTTCTTTTGGGAACCTATGTAAGTCATGGATATGGAAGACATTTTGGAACGGGTAGTCTGGATGGAACTGGAGGTTTCTGTTGGTGCCAAAGGGTCTACAAGAATACTAAACAGTTTGTAGAAGGGGGGGGGATGAATACAAACACAATTTTCAAATTTAAAATATATATTGATAGAGAAGATCAATACAGATTTTACAAGATTGTTTG
>NC_037532.1:21598308-21622721 GCF_001531365.2 Cynara cardunculus var. scolymus | reverse complement strand
AGCTTGAAATGCTCCAAATGACATGAATCGAGGTTATCGATGATCTCTGTATATAGATCAAGTGATTTAGAAGAGTAAGAAGTAGAAACCTCTTGGTCATTTCKTTYAGAGGAGTCARAGTYGATMTTWGCCATCCCACAGAAGAGCTCATCCTCTGTGTCCGAGTCTTCCCAAGCAAGGAGACCCTTCTGTTCATCTTCATCTGAGGATTCATCAGTTACTAACTTACTCGATTGAGCTAGTAGAGACTTCTGCTGATAGTAAGGCTACATCTCTAGGACCCCTCTGTGGAGCTTTTGGCCTTTTTGACCAGCAATCTGCAGCAAAGTGGCCTGGCTTGCCACATCTAAAGCATCCTTCCTTCGACTTTTCCTTCTTCTGCTCCTCTACCTTCTGCGAGGGCTTCTGCTCCTTCTCACCTGCATCCGATCTACCTCCCTCTATGAAGTTTCTTCTGTTGAAACTTTTGTATTCCTTCCTCTCACCACCCTTTCTGAATTCTCTGGTGATCGAGGACAGAGATTTCATCATCTCCTTCATCGAGACTTCTTCATCAGAACTTTCGTCACTCTCTGCTATCAGTACCTTCTTCTTCTTCTTCTTCTTCTTCTTCTTCTCCTTCTCTTCCTTTTGTGATCCTTTCCCCTTTCCAGAGCTGCCATCCTCTGTAACTAGAGCAAGTGGACCACCATAGTTCTTTTTCATTTGTAGAACTTGAGGCTCTTGACTTTTAAGAGAGCCAAATAAGTCAGCCAAAGTCCATATTTCCAAATCTAAGGTGGCCTTCATGGACATGGTTAGGTGCATCCATTGAACTCCAAGGCTCTTCAAGAACAGAGAGTTGTTGTCCTCTGCCGTTCTCATTACTCCCTACCTTTTGCAATTGCTAATTAGGGTGTTTAGTCTAGAGTATGTGTCCGACAAGGATTCACCCTCTTTTTCCTTGAAGCTGTGGTATTCGTCAATGCAGATTGCTCGATTGTTCTTGAGTGTTTTCTTACCTCCTTCAATCTGTTTTTCTAATTCTGCCCCAATATCCATGGACAATTGACAGTGATCGATACATTTGAAGATTTCGTGAGGTATTGCCATGATTAACAACCGTTTGCATTTGCTGCTCAAATCAACTAGTATTTTGTCTTCATCACTCCAATTAGCAACAGATCTTGGCTCGTAATGTTCAACAATCTCAGGGGTTGTGCCAGTAGCAGGAACTCTTGGAATTAAGTTCATTGGCACATAAGGAGGATTGTAAAGAAATTCATATATCCTTGGGTGAATTCCTTCCAAAAAATTTATCATTCGCACCTTCTATTGCGGATACTCCTCACGAATAAGCGTGGGAGGTTTTGATTGAGAACCAGTGCTCATGAATGAGGTATTGGCCAGGTTCGCCATTGAAATTAGAAAGAGAAAAATAGGAATAAGATGAAACTATTTTAATCGAGTAAAACAGGGTAAAATGAAGAAGACTGGTGTTCTATAAAATGCAGATTAATACCAAAAACAGAATTAATCGAATGAGAATTCAATTYCTGCTYTGATACCAATTGTTAGGACCTGTAAATTCAGATTTGGTATTTTATCTCTTACTCTGGATGATCGTTAGAACGATTATAGTGCAGCGGAAACAATGATAAGAACACAACAGAGTAATTAATCAAGAACACACAGATTGATATGAAGAAGATGAAGGCAATATAATAGCTTCAAAGGTTTTTCAATTGATTGAAAAATAAGACGATTACAATACGGAAGCACACTGAATTACAAAGGCCTAAGATGCTATTTATACTAGATCCTAACGGCCTTTCTGACATGACCTAGACGTATGAAATCATCCAAGCCGTCCAAATAAAGTCGATTAAAGACCTAGTCACTTGAGAAGCACGTGCAGCTAACAACCTTTGAAAAAACAGCAGAACAGGATCTTCATAGAAGACAAATCCGCAGACCCTCGGTGAGCCATCTCAGAGGCTCTGTTGTAGAAGACTTGTAGGTTCTTATTGCCAGAGGACCATTTTCCAGAACCTCTGTGAGAGACAACAGAGGTTCTGTCATTCTTGACTTGCACGATCAAACAGCTTCTGTTGATGGTCCTCTGTTGTCTTTTATGGAAGATACCCTTCTGTCAACACTTGCATAATACTTTTTCATACTTTTACATTAAGCAAATATTGGAGCTAACAGAGTCCACCTCTGACTCGGAGTCAGAGTCAAGAAAATCCTTGCGTGAATATCGAAGTACAGAGGTATCATTAAGAACTTGAAATTCTCGTGTGCATGAACTAGAGCCTTCATCCATCTTTTGTGTTGAAGAACTTTCAAAAGTATTCGAGGAATTACTCTAGGAAGAATCTGTATGACCTTTAGAAGGATAATTCAAGGCCTCAAGCAAATCTTGCTCGAAAACCTGTCTCACCGTTTCTGTGAAGTCATCCAATAATTTTGGATCCAGAGTTTTAATAAAAAAATTTGTAGATGAACTCTTGATTTCATTTGCATCTGGTTTAATAACATCACCATTTGTTTTTGGATGTTCAAGATTAGTAGAGCCAAAACAAAAAATCTCATCTGCCTTTTGTATGTTTTTTAGATCAACTCGTTGCATACATTTTGAAGAATAAGAGATATTTTTGAATTTTAACCTTTGAGTCTTGTCCCCACTTACAAGCTTACATCTTTTGAAAGGTGAAGGTGTATGCAAATTTGGAAAATCTGGTTTTTTGCTTAGCTCCTAACCTAAACAAAGATTCAAGGGTAGTTTTCTTTTTCCAGGTGAGGTCTAGGTCTGTATAACCTATCCCTGCTCTATCCTGTTGAGAGTTGACTTTTTCATACACCTACTGAGCATCTTGATATTTTTTGATCAAGAGCTCTTTTCTTTGTAAGCTCTGGTGTAAAAATTCACTTTCCTTTTGAAATTAATTTTTTAGGGCTTCAGAGTTTAGTCTGTCACGTTCCTTTTCTAAAAGCTCTTTTTCTTTCTTCTGTATTGCCGCTTTTAGTTCTGTGCACTCTGATTTAAGACTTATTTCAGTGGACGTTTTGTTTGCAAAAGTTTTTCATTTTCCACTGACAATTCTTGTTTTTCTACAGTTAATAGCTCTGTCCCTTGTTCAAAGAATAACTTTTCTTTTTCGAAAGACTTCCTTTTAGATTTTTCGACAGAGAGCTTTTGCTGTAGATTTATGAAATCATTTGTTAACACATAGATGCTTTCTTCTAGGTCAGAATGAGAATAACCAGAGATGGAACATACCTGGGAGTCAGAGTCAGATCCAGACCCTTCTCTGTCGTTCTCAACAGCCATTCCACAGAAATGGGCTTAGTCTTCTTCTTCAGATGAGGAGCCAGAGACCCAGTTCTTCTGTTCATCCATGAGACTCCTTTGGGTTCGATTATATTTGTACTTATTTTTGTAGTACAGCTCAGCTTTCACCATAGGGCCTCTGCACTCTTGGGAGTAGTGCCCCATCTTCCCGCATCTGAAGCATCTGACAGCTTGCTTCTTCTATTCCGACTGCTCTTCCTCCTTCTTATTTGATACAGAAGGAGGGTTCCTTCCTTCGAAAGCTCTGCTTCTGCTACAATCACCTTGTCTTCCTTGTCAAATATATTCTTCCCGAATTTCCTTTGAAATTGCTTGGTAATCAAGGCCAAGGAATGTGCAAAGGCATTGATGTCATCGTCTTCAGAGATTGATGCTCTGTCTTCTTCATCGCTTTCCATGATAAGAGCCTTCTTCCCCTTTCTTCGTTCCTCCTTGGATCTTCTTTCCTTGTGTGGTTGATTGAATCCAATCTCTTTTGAATCAAAGACAAGAGCCAGAGGTCCACCCATAGTGACCTTTGCCTTATGCACTTCCTACTCTGGTGCTTGCAAAGTCCCATACACGTCATGAAGTGTCCATTGCTCCAGATCTTGGTTCGCTTGGAGAGACATGGTCAAGTTTCCCCATTCTGGATTCAACCTCTTCTAAAAGAGCATATTGTTCTCCTCTTGGGTTCTGATCACATCATATTTGCGACACTCGTTGATCAGCATGTTGAATCTATGATAATTTTGTTCTAAAGACTCATCAGGAAGCGCTTGGAAACTATTGTACTCATTTAAGAATTGAGCCCGACGATTTTTCTTCATCTTGATCCCTCCTTCCAGCTGGTTTGCCAATTGATCCCATTGATCTTTGGCACACTCACATACGTCTAGGGATTGAATTATCTCATTCGGAAGTGACATAATCAAAAGCCTTTTGGCTTTTTGATCCACCTCCACTCTGTGCTTGTCCTCATCGTCCCAATCTCGACGAAGCTTGGGAACTCTCCTGACAGGTACTTTGACAGTATCGCCAGCAGTAGGAGTACGAGCAAAAAAATGTAGTGGGAACATAAGGGCCATTTAAAATCGATTCATAGAGCTCGAGGTCAAGACCTTCGTAAAAGTTGATCATGCGAATTTTCCATTGGGGATAATTTTCCCTAATGAGTGTTGGAGGTTTTGTCAAGGATCCAGCACTGTACATGGTGTTCCACGTTTGACTAGACATTTTTGTTTAGGATTTTGAAAAGAAAGATTGACGAGAAAGTGATAGACAACGTAAAAATTATTTCCAAAAAACGTAAAAGCAGACGTTTTAAATGGATCAAAACGAATTAAATTTCTTTTTAAAACGAATAATAAAAAATTAAGAGTAGTATCCTGCTGGATATCGATCGACTAATCAATGAGTTTGATTAGCAGGCTCTGATACCAATTTTTAGAACCCAGATACTCTTAATTCTTAGAAAAATACAGTTGATAAAGAATATGATTGAAGTACAAACAGTGTATTGAGGTTGATCAAGCGAAATATTCATAATAAATAAGAACAATAAAAGACTTGAATAAATCGGATGCTTTTATTAGATGAAAATAACAATTCTCAATCTAGAAGTATTCTCACAAGAAATATGCTATAATATAAGTCGGCACTCTCAAATAATTTGAACCTGAGGAGGAAGCCTCCTTATATACGACTAAGTCAAACAAACTATGCTATAAGTATGGCTTGTATCTCTAAGTTGCTGAGTCTGCATCCTTATCATTGATTCCCTTGTAAAGTGGAGCAGACCAAGTCAAGCCGCTTTGATTCTGTTTGACGCTTGCGAGAATATATGGACTTAACGCGCATCCCATGGAGTTAGAAGACCAGACGCTCTGCATGTACTATAGAGAAGCTCTGCATGTACTATGCAGAGATTCTGCATATGCAGAGGCTCTCTGTGTACTATGCAGAGGCTCTGTGTCTAGAGTTGTAGCTTTGCATCAAGCACTTAAGCTTTTTGGCGCATAAGGCTTGATCGTCCACGGAGAATGAGCATGGGCTCTATGTGTAGGAACCTTCACTCTTTGAGTAAGAGCTCTGGTTCTTGACCTCTCACAAGAGCTCTTAGTCCAGACTGTTTCTATAGACTAAGTCCTATTGACTAAAATAAGAGACTTCTTACTTACACTTTCACAAGATAGGGTCTAACACATAACATCCCTGGTTATGTATTCTGATTGAGGCCCACGTTCCGGATTAACATTCCCCGAAATAGAATCCCTCGAATCAGGATGAACCTCAGTCTGACTTCTTCCTTGAACCTGAGTCCTCCGCCGGCCTCTACCTGTAACAACACACATTTTTTCCCATACACAGATTAACCACATACACATACTCATAAAACAAAATATAGTATTGTTTACAAAAATACGGACAAATAAAAACTTTCTTCAATACATTTGTAAATAACTAAATTTTATCATTTCTACACTTTTCCCTTGCCTTTGTCCTGTGAGGTATGATGACTTGCAAAACCGGTTAGTCCAACAACTGAGCATTAGACCCAAAAGGTCTAGTGAGTGTACAATTCTCATACAAATAACATAACTTTCCAAACTTAGAATCAAACTTGTATGGATACAAACATTTATCTATTTTTCTCGCGGTTATTTCATCTCTCTTGCAGTTACACTGTCATTACATCTTTCTCGCGGTTACACCGCCATTTCATCTCTCTTTACATCTCTCTCGCGGTTACACCTCCATTTCATCTCTCTCGCGGTTACACCGCCATTTCATCTCTCTCGCGCTTACACCGCCATTTCATCTCTCTCGCGGTTACACCGCCATTTCAAGATAAGAACTTTAATTCAAAATAAAGTCAAATCAACATTAACCAGATTTGAAATCCGGACAACACTACCCGAATATGGAATCCGGTTAACTTAGCCGGATATGGAATCCGGTCAACTTAGCCGGATATGGAATCCGGACATCATATGAGATTGTTACCCCGAATATCACTTGAGCGATTTAGATTATACACCGAAGGATACTTAACCGGTTTAGAGAATACCTCGACGAACCTTAGCGATTTAAAGAGAATCCGGCTGTTTCTTGGGCGGTTTAAGATAAACCCGGACACCCTTGTCCAATTTAAGCTCGAATCCGGACAACACTTGACCGGTTTAGATGAAGTCCAGTCAACACTTGTCCGGTTTAAAAATGGTAAACCGTACAATATACAAAGTACTTCAAAATAAGGTAATTCCAATAACAATGAATTGTATACCAACAATTGTTACTCAAAGCAAAAACACACTCACCTTACTGTGTTGATCAGATTAAGTCTTCAGTCTTTTCTCTCAATATATGAAGAAAATTCTCTCCAAAAACCAACCCCTTACCTTTAACATACACTTGCTATTTATAGCAAGTGTATGGCCGTCTTTTTACAAAAGTCGGCTATACACACACCTCAACACCTTCACAAACATCACACATTCCTAACACCCATATATAATATATATATATATATTCCAAAATTTCATACTTCAAACTCTGAAACCCGAATATTATAACATTCCCTTCTTAAAAGAATTTCATCCCAGAATTCCATTTAAGCAAAAAAGTAGGGATACTTCATTCGCATTTCAGACTCCGATTCCCAAGTGGCGTCTAGTCCTTTGTGATAACGCTACTGAACCTTCACTAACCCAACCTCTTTATTTCGCAACTTCTTTACTTTGAAGTTAGTAATTTGTTCAGGGGTTTCTTCAAAGCACAATCTTTCATCCACCTTAATATCAGGTAACGGTACTGCCACATCCGGACTTATTGCACACTTCCTTAAATTTGACGCATGAAACGTGTCATGGATTCCGCTTAACTCTGAAGGAAGTTCTAACTTGTATGCCACTTCCCCAACCCTTCCAATAATGGGGAATGGTCCAACATATCTTGGACTTCACTTCCCTCTTTTTCCAAAACGTACCATTCCTTTCCAAGGTGATACCTTTAACATCACTCTATCACCCACTTGAAACTCAATCGGCTTCCGACGTTTATCTGCTTAACTTCTTTGTCTATCCTGTGCTGTTTTCATCCGTTCCCGTATTACTCCAATTTTATCTGCAGTTTGTTGAACTAACTCAGGCCCAACTAACTGTTTTTCACCTATTTCATTCCAACACAAAGGAGTTCGACATTTGCATCCATACAAAACTTCAAAAGGTGCTGCCTGAATACTCGAATGGTAGCTATTGTTGTATGCAAATTCTACCAGAGCCAAATGACTATCCCATGATCCTCCGAAATCAAAGACACATGCTCTTAGCATATCTTCTGATGTGTGGATAGTTTGTTCACTTTGTCCATCTGTTTGAGGGTGATAAGTTGTACTTAGCTTAATTTGTAAACCCATTTCTCTTTGGAAGCTCTTCCAAAACATAGAAGTGAACCGGCTATCTCCATTAGAAACAATTGATAGAGGAACACCATGTCATGTCACTACCTCATCAATGTATAATTTTGCCAATCTCTCCATTGGATATGATTCTTTTATATGTAAGAAGTGTGCAGATTTGGATAACCGATCTACTATCACCCATATAGCATCATAACCTTTTGATGTTTTCGGTAATTTGGTTATGAAATTCATAGTGATGTGATCCCACTTCCAGACTGGAATTTCTAATGATTGCAACTTACCATAAGGGCGTTGGTGTTCAATCTTTACCTAAAGACATGTTAGGCATTGCTCAACATGCTTAGCTATGTCCTTTTTCATACATGGCCACCAATAATATTGCTTCAAATCCCGATACATTTTATTTGTACCTGGATGAATAGCAAAACGTGACTTATGAGCCTCACCCAAAATACGTTTTATGAGATCACCATAGCATGGTACCCAAATTCTATTCTAGAATTTCCAGAATTCTCTATCATCTCTTACCAGATCAGATATTAATCCAGCCACTTTTTCCTGTTTAATCATATCTTCCTTCATGGCCTCATGTTGAAATTATCGTAACTCTTCCTGAATATTTGGTAACAACTCAACCCGTAGAGCTATAGCTTTGATAGTTCCACTTTTCTCTTGTCGACTTAATGCATCGGCCACTACGTTTGCTTTTCCTGGGTGATACAAAATTTCACAATCATAATCACTAACCAATTCCAACCATCGTCTCTGACGCATATTCAGTTCTTTCTGATGGAACAGATGTTGTAAGCTCTTATGATTAGTGAAAAATTGACATTTCGTCCCGTATAGGTAGTGCCTCCATATTTTCAAAGTGAATACTACTGCCGCCAATTCCATATCATGAGTAGGATACTGCCTTTCATGATCTTTTAATTGTCTGGAAGCATAAGCTATTACCTTTCCATGTTGCATCAGTACACAACCCAAACCCATCTTTGACGCATCACTATATACCACCAAATCTTCCATTCCATCTGACAGAGATAAAATTGGTGCACTGCATAACTTGTCCATTAACATTTGAAAGGCCTGAGCTTGCGCTTCACCCCACTCATATTTCACATTCTTCTTGGTCAGCTTCGTTAATAGAGTAGTTATACGTAAGAAATCATGTATAAACTTACGATAATACCCAGCCAATCCCAGAAAACTTCTGACTTCAGTTGCAGTCTTTAGGGCTTCCCATTTTTCAATAGCTTTAATCTTCAAAGGATCCACCTTAATGCCTTCTTTTGAGATAACATGCCCCAAAAACTGAACTTCTCGTAACCAAAATTCACACTTTGACATCTTGGCATACAATCTCTCTTGTTTCAGCAATTCTAAGAGTAATCTCAAATGATGAGCATGCTCTTCTTCCGACCGATAATATATCAGAATATCATCGATGAAAACAATCACAAATATATCAAGATAGGGACGTCACACCCTATTCATTATGTCCATAAAGGCTGCAGGCGCATTTGTGAGTCCACATAGCATAACCAAAAATTCGTAATGACCATATATGTACGAAATGTTGTTTTCGACACATCTTCATTCCGAATCTTCAGTTGATGATAACAGGACCGTAAATCAATTTTCGAAAAAAAGTAGCCCCAACCAATTGATCAAACAAATCATCAATTCTTGGGAGAGGATACTTATTTTTTATTGTCAGTTTATTCAGCTCCCAATAATCAATGCACATCCTCATTGATCCATCCTTCTTCTTTACAAATAGCATCGATGCACCCCATGGAGAAGTACTTGGTCGGATAAAACCTTTATCCAACAATTCTTTCAATTGCGACATTAATGCCGAAGCTCACGGAGGCATATCCGTATTTGGGGGAGTCGGTGAACGGACTCGTGAAGGAAATGATATTTACATGGAAATGAAAGAATCTGGAGTATTTATTATAATCCATAGACAAAACCTTCCTTTAGCACGCGCAACGGGTGCTACTCCAGGAAGTAATTCTATTTGAAACTCAATTATTCGATCCGGAGGTAAGCTTATCAAATCTTCTGGAAATACTTCTGGAAGTTCCCTCACAACTGGGATATCTTTCATCTTTCCTTTCTCTTTCTTCATATCTATAGCATATGCAAGAAAACTAACACATCCCTTCTGTACATACATTCGAGCCTTTAAAACTGAGATAAGGCTAGAGTAACGATCCCGTCGATCCCCAAAAATCACAACCTTTCCTTTTTCTAGTAAGTCTATATGAATCATCTTCTCATTACAGACTATGTTAACTTGGTTTTTAGCTAACCAATCCATGCCTATAATTATATTAAATTCCCTTAAAGGCAAAGGAAATAATTGTATAGGCACCTCACATCCTTCAATACTTATAAAGCATTCATCAATTCTTTCCTTAGCCAAAACTTCACTATCATTTGCTGTTTCCACAATTAGATCCTTACTAAATGCTTTAGATTCTAAATGTGCGCAAGTAATAAATGATGGTGACACAAAAGAACGATTTGCACCCGAGTCAAATAAAACTTTGGCACATACTGAATTAACAAGGAATGTACCTATCACCACTTTAGGGTGCTCTTCTGCCTCGCCTCTCGTCATCTGAAAGGCTCTCCCTCTTGCAAATCATCTTCTAATTTTCGTATTGCAGCTTCAGGACAATACGCATTTTAATCTTAGCCACAAATTCTTCCCACAGCATGGTTTTCAAAATATTTGGATCTGAACTTGACAGAACTTCCCACCAGTACAAGGCACTTGATCTCAGACGAGATACAACAAACATAACTTTCATGTAAGTCCCAACAAGTTCACCAAGTTGTACGTCCCAACAAGTTCACCAAGCTTTCTTGGAACTTTCCCAACTCTGCTGCCAACATTTCCTGAGTAATATATCCGGGATCAGGAACATTGTGTCCACCCCTTGCCCTTCCTCTACCACGGCCAGACATTGAACTTTCTTGGGCCGACAATTCCTGTTCTTGTCTAGTACCTCTACCTATTCCTCGACCCCTGCTGCGACTTCACGTTTCTATTCTCATCACAATTTTTGGGTCTTCCCCTTGAGTCACATTTCTTCTTCCCCGACCTCTTCCATAACCAGTAGAGGTCCTTTCTGATTGATTGGGATTATCTGCCATTTCTCAATGTATAACTTTTCTATCAAATTTAAACACACATGATTATTCTCATAATCAAAACATAATAACACATTCATCCTCAAGTCTATCCATAACTCAGATTATATCAGTCATATATAATCTATCTTTCTCATAATAAGTTCAGCTATAACAGATTCCCATGTTCATAGACCCAGTGAAACCTCTTATCATAACTTCCGTACCTCTAGTTTAAGTCTAAGTATTTCGCAAATACCCAGATCCCTTAAACTAAGGCTCTGATACCAACTGTAACAACCCATATTTTTCCCATACACAGATTATCCACATACACATACTCATAAAACAAAATATAGTATTGTTTACAAAAATACAGACAAATATAAACTTCCTTCAATACATTTGTAAATAACTAAATTTTATCATTTCTACACTTTTCCCTTGCCTTTGTCGTGTGAGATATGATGACCTGCAAAACCGGTTAGTCCAACAACTGAGCGTTAGACCCAAAAGGTCTAGTGAGTATACAATTCTCATACAAATAACATAACTTTCCAAACTTAGAATCAAACTTGTATGGATACAAACATTTATCTATTTTTTTTGTGGTTACACCACCATTTCATCTCTTTTGCAGTTACACTGTCATTACATCTTTCTCGCGGTTACACCGCCATTTCATCTCTCTCGCGGTTACACCTCCATTACATCTCTCTCGCGGTTACACCGCCATTTCATCTCTCTCGCGGTTACACCGCCATTTCAAGATAAGAACTTTAATTCAAAATAAAGTCAAATCAACATTAACCGGATTTGAAATCCAGACAACATTACCCGAATATGGAATCCGGTCAACTTAGCCGGATATGGAATCCGGACATCATATGAGATTGTTACCCCGAATATCACTTGAGCGATTTAGATTATACACCGGAGGATACTTGACCAGTTTAGAGAATACCTCGACGAACCTTCAAGCGATTTAAAGAGAATTCGGTTGTTTCTTGTGCTGTTTATGATAAACCTGGACACCCGTTGTCCGATTTAAGCTCGAATCCGGACAACACTTGACTGGTTTAGATGAAGTCCGGTCAACACTTGTCCGGTTTAAAAATGGTAAACCGTACAATATACAAAGTAATTCAAAATAAGGTAATTCCGATAACAGTGAATTGTATACCAACAATTTTTACTCAAAGTAAAAACACACTCACCTTACTGTGCTGATCGGATTAAATCTTAAGTCTTTTCTCTCAATATATGAAGAAAAATTATCTCCAAAAACCAACCCCTTACCTTTAACATACACTTGCTATTTATAGCAAGTGTATGGCCGTCTTTTTACGAAAGTCTGCTATACACACACCTCAACACCTTCACACACATCATACATTCCTAACACCCATATATATAATATAATATATATATATATATATATATATTCCAAAATTTCATACTTCAAACTCTGAAACCCAAATATTACACTACCCCTAAATCTTTCCCTGCCTCGGCTCCAAGAAATATTGGTCGGAGCATTATCGGGAGATTCATCTCTTTCTTCTGGATCGGTACGGGTGATTCTTTCAGATCTTCTTAATCGACTAGCCACCTGCAGATATTTAGTATTAAATATCACGTATTCACATTCCCAAATATAATAAGGTGTCTGAGCATGGAAAGTCGGGTTTTTGCTCTGCCCCAAACCTAGACACAGACTCAAGAGTAGATTTTTTCTTTCAGGTGAGGTCTAATTCTGTATAATCTATCCCTGCTCTATCCTTTTGAGAATTAATTTTTTCATACACCTGCTGAGCATCTTGACACTTTTTAATCAAGAGCTCTTTTCTTTGCAAGCTCTGGTGTAGGAATTCCCTTTCCTTTTGAACATAGTTTTTCAAGGATTCAGAATTTAACTTATCACGCTCTTTCTCTAAAAGTTCCCTTTCCTTTTTCTGTATGGCGCTTTTAGTTCAGAGCACTCTGATTTAAGACTATTTTTAGTGGAGCGTTTTATTTCTAAAAGTTTTTCTTTTTCCACTGAAAGCTCTTGTTTTTCTACAGATAACAACTATGTCTCTCGTTCGAAGAACAAATTTTTATTTCTAAAGATTTTCTTTTAGACTTTTCAACAGAGATTTTTTGTTGTAGTTTTATGAAATCTTGAGTTAAAGCAGAGATGTTTTCTTCCAAATCGGAATGAGAATAACCAGAGGTAGAAGATACTTGGGAGTCGGAGCCAGATCCATACTCTTCTGTATCATTCTGAACAACCATCCCACAGAAGTGAGTTTGATCTTCTTCTTCAGACGAGAAGTCAGAGACCCAGTTCTCTTGCTCAGCCATGAGGCTCCTCTGGGATCGATTGTATTTGTACTTATTCTTATTGTACAATTCATCTTTCACCAAAAGGCCTTTGCACTCTTTGGAGTAGTGGCCCATCTTCCCACATCTGAAGCATCTAACATCATGTTTCTTCTGCTCTGACTGTTCAACCTTCTTCTTGTTTTGTAAAGAAGAAGGGTTCCTTCCTTCGAAACTTCTGCCTCTACTCTTGTCGCTTCGACTTCCTCTCTTGTTGAAGACTTTCTTCCTAATTTTCCTTTGAAATTCCTTGGTAATTAAAGCCAAGGAATGTGCAAATGCATTAATATCATCATCCTCAAAACTTGAAGTCTGTCTTCATTGCCACTCTCCACAACAAGAGCCTTCTTCCCTTTTCTCTTCTCTTCCTTCGATCTCCTTTCTCTGTGTGGTTGACTGGACCTAGTATTTTTAGAGTTAGATTAACCTGTTTTGCAGGACAGAGTGCTCTAAAAGATAAAGGCAAAGGAAAAGTCTAATTGTTGATATTAGCTTGTTATGCATATGTATTAAAGATACATTTTGATAGTTCATGTTTTGTAATGATACTACTTTAGTATTATGAGAATGATGATGTGAATTATATGTATTTGAGATGTGAGGGTTGTTACAATACAACATAATGAGCGATGAGTAATTAACTAGACAACACTATGTCCGATGAAGAGTCCTTATCGATAAGGCTATGTCCGATAAGACTTCATCAGTCAACACAGAAATCTCCCAAAACCCCTCACCGGTCAAAGCTTGACCGGTAAGGACCCTCATCGGACAACACTTGTCCGAGTACTATCCTTTATGGGTCAATGAAGTTAATCAAGAATATAAAAATTAAACTCATACCACAGCAGTATAAGTATGTAAACCAATAATTAAAATGGATTCAAAGGCTGTTTTTGGTAAAGTAAAACTCACCTTTCTGCAAACAAAGAGTTTGAAGAAGAAAACAGCAAATATGAATCAACGTTTACTTTGGTTCCAACTTCATATTCCAGATTTGGCAAGAAACACGTAATTCACACGTACTTGTATCAAATTTCCAATATGGTAGAAAACTTGCCTTTCATAAACCAACCCCTTTTTATACATTCCTTAAGAGGAAGGCGGTCTTTGAAAGAATTTTTTAAATCATTGTTTTTCCTCCCTTCACAAAATCATCACCCATGCATAAACATGCATGTACACACATGCACATGAAATACTTATGCATGAAAACCATGCATGCATATCATTTTTCATGCATAAACATCAAATCTTCATGCATGATTCATATACACACACTCACATATTAATCTCATGTAAGCATGTATCCACATGATTAATTATAGCAATTAATCAAGTATTCACGTGATCATATAATTAAGTAACCACATAACAATTACCTCATGTGCATAACCAGGACCCGGTTATTAGAGATTTCCTTGTTTACAAAGAAATCATCAATGGTACTGTTTTTTAATTTAGTTCCATGATCACTCCTGATAGATTATACTTTGATGTCATTCAGTACTTCTATGCATTTGATGAACGAAATGATTTGTTTAGGTGCATCAGTCCTAGATCTGAGAAAGAAGACCCCAAGTATACCTGGAATATTCATCAACAATTTCAAGTGTGTATTTTTTCTAGCTATAGATTACATGTTGATTGGACCAAATAAATCCATGTGCAATAGCTAAAAAGGAGAAGTAACTGAAAAGACTTGCTTAGATTTGAAGCTAGCCCTTGTCTGCTTTCCCTTTTCACACGTTGAGCAAAAAGATTCAGTTGCAAAGGAGTGTTAAGGAAGGCCAGTGACAAGATCCTTCTAAGACAGCTCATTTAGTGTCTTGAAGTTGAAAGGAGAGAGCCGTTTGTGCCATAGCCAGTTGAGATCTGAAGAGGCTTTAGAGAGAAAAAAAACTCTTTTCAATGAAGGGAGAATCCATGTTGATGACATACACAATCTATAGACGAGAACATGTAAGAGCAAGCTTGTCATCTTTGTCGAATACATAACATGAATTCTTAAGAAATTTCATGGTGTAATCTTTATCACACAGCTGACTTATGCTAAGAAGGTTGTGCTTCAGTCATTCAACATATGCAACATGTTTGAAAATGGTTGCACCATTTGTTAATATATCAAAGCTCTTGGTATATCCTTTTTCGTTTCCTCTAAAGGTCACGAAAGGGCCTATTTCATCCTTGTAGTCAGTAAGCAAGGATTTGTCTCCAGTCATATGTCTTAAGAATCCACTATCAAGATACCAAATGTCTTTGACTTCCTGCATAAGAAAATAGATTAAGATTACTTTGGTACCCATTTCTCAATGGGTCCAGCGGAGTTAGAGGTGACATCCATTGACGCTGAAGAATCAGGGTTAGCAGGTGTCTTCACTGAGCCTGAAGAAGAGGCTTCAGTGGGCTTCTTCACCTTAGTTGTTTTCATAACTTTGGTGCTAGATTTTGCCGTTGTTGACTTTTCATCCTTGGCTACTTTCTTTACCTTAGCTGACGGATCAGATTTGGAAGCTGAAGGACACTTGCTGGAAATATGTGAAGTTTCACCATAGTATCTACCCTTCCTATAGTTAAAAGAAGCTTTAGATTTAGAAAAATCTGAGAATAGAAGAGGGACAAGTTCCAAGGATTCCTTTCTCATTTATTTGAGGAGGAACAACTGAGGGTTTGGATACCTTGGGTGAAAGATTCACTTTCATATTTTGCTTAGGTTTCTAAGAAGGTTCAGATACCTTGGTCCCTAAGGAAGATGGTTTAGAAGTTAAAGGTTTAGATTTGGGTCTATTTGACTTGTTAGCCTTCTTGGGAAGAGGAGCGATGACAATGGAGTTACCTTTCTCTTGGCATTCTAAACTCGAGGGAATTCCATCAAGATGAGTCTCAATGGAAGAGTACTACGAAGAAGAGATGTCAGGAATGGAAGAGACAGAAGTACCAAAGTTAAGTACAAACTTGTTAGTGACACTTTCTTCTTGATCATAGGAAAATCCAAGACCACTCTTTATCTTGGCAGGGATCTGAAAGTTGATGATCTCTGAGGCCTTGATGGAGGCTTTGCACCACCCTTCAGTGGTAGCCTTTGCAGCCTTGAGTTCAGCAATAGCTTGCTCACGCTCAGCAATAGCCTGCTTGCGTTTGATGCTTATGGCTTGGTTTATAAGGACCTGATCTTTAAGATTTTCTTCAATCTTAGTCAACTCCTTCGATCTTAGAATGACATTTCTCTAATTGTTCTTGAAAATCAAGATTAAGCTTTTCAGCTTTGGACTTGCCACTCAAAACATTGTAAAGGTCAACCATCGGCGTATCTAGTGCAGATAGGCTATCAGAAAAAGATGAAGAAGAAGGGGGTTCATTTAGGGAACATACCTGAGTAGGAGTAGATTACGAGGGATCACTAAAGAATGATGTCTCTAATGGTTCGTCTTTGACATCCTTGCTAATTAGACATAGGTAGGTCGTATCTTCCTCTTCAGAGGATGATTCTTCACAAGAATCACCGACGGCAAGACCTTTGCCTTTATGTTGAAGATTCTTCATCTTCTTGAACTTCTCCTTCAGCTACAGGTATTTATCATCTTTAGATCTAAAGAAGGATGAGGGTTTGGAAGATGGCATTGCAGTCTGTTTGGATGTAACAACCCACAATGCTATACATAATACACTATCATAACATTTTCTCATATGAAAACATAATTGTCATAGTAGAACCTGAAAGTTAATGTTTACATAACAAGAGAAAATGTGGATTAACAAAAACTTTGTCAGTTACAACACAAACATATAAATAACACTTCATTACATTTTTCCCATGCCTTTATCTTGTGATGATAGATGACCTGCAAAACAGATTAGTCCAATAATTGAGCGTTAGACCAAAAGGTCTAGTGAGTGTATCCTTCTCATACAAACATTACATATTTCAAAACCCATAATTATAACAAACCTGGATCTTAATATATTATTTCATTATTCAACTATCACGGTTACACTGCCAGTTCGTCTGTCGCGGTTACACTGCTAGTTCGGCTATCGTGGTTACACTGCTAGTTCATCGATCGCGGTTACACCGCCAATTCATCTATCGTGGTTTCCAAAAATTAAAGATTTTCCATCTACAACCCTTTAATCAGATAATATATAAAAATTGCCCACACTTTATCCGGACAATTAAGAATCCGATCAACTTTTTTTATCCGGATAAGGAATCCGGACGGCACTAGCCGGATGGGTACGTTCCCAAACGACGCTACAACTGGATCAAGATGTTTCTGGATGGCGCTATAACCGTACCCGAACGTTTCTAGACGGAACTATAACCATCTCCAGATGGTGCTATGACTGTCTCCAGACGGCACTATGACCATCTCCGGACGTCTGCTATGACCGTCTTCGAATGGTGCTATGACCGTCTCCGACCGTTTCTGGGTGGCGCTATGATCGTCTCTGAATGGCTCCATGTGTCACACCCCGCTAAAGCGGAAACACGAGGCGTAACAGGTAAGCATTTCATAGCTCCAATTGATAGATAACACCATTAAACACATAATCCATAAAATTTACAATTTTTTAACTCTACTGTTCACGATGAAAACAACATCATTTGCAGAAGGAGTTACAAAGACTTGTGAACAGGTGTTATCATTAAATGCTTCCAAAACTTCCAATCTTACTTATTTTCCTGAAAAGCATGAAACATAAAACGACGTCAACTACAAAGAGTTGGTGAGTTCACGGGTCTTCATATGCACAAAATATTTACATGCATAAATCACTTCTTGCAAACTAACACATAACTTGCTCGATATAAATGTAAATTTTCCATCGATGCTTTAACAATTGAGACGTTACAGAGCCTTACCTGACCAATGTGCCCTATTAGTTTACGAACTACCATATGTGGCATGTTCACTCACTTAGGTACCACGGTTCGTATTAGTACTACTTCAGCGGTGGCCCATTCGCACACATAAGTAGACTATAAAAACATAGGTAATGTGCACCCTTTTCTGGGTGGGACTGTCAACACAATAGCGGCTATCCACAATTACCACGGCCCGGGAACATGCCCGAGTTAATTAGTAGCGTTTACGGAAGGGGACTTTTTTATAATATACTCTCAAGTACATCAATTTATCATTTATACATAGTGCAATAACAATCAATTTTTCATGATTTCAACAATTTTTTTTACTAAACAGTTCTTTAGTCCAACAGTGTTACAACTAAAGAGTATAGTTTGCAKACTTTCATGCTTTTCCCCCAGTTTATATATCTAAAAGCAGTAAAAGTGGGGCCATGAATACTCACAAGTTTGCTGATGAATATCCAAGTATTTGGTGACATTTGWAGCACAATACGYCYGCCCTACTTTCCTAAACAATCCGCAATCCAATAATTAGATTACCTATCGGGTCTTGATAAAGATAAAGTAAAATTATACCTTATGTAATGCCAATGAGTTTTTGGGGATTAAAGTTGATACCATCTTAATTGTTCTTAAAAAAAGAGTCCAATATTTATGCATTAATAAAAAGAAAATCAAAATCTTTTGCACATAAAGTTACTATTTGGACAGACATGTAAATTCCGATTCTGGAATCTTAATGACACCAATCATTGTCAAAGGGAACCTTCCATAAATCATTTTGAACATGCATGTACATTTCTGCTCAACAGCATCATTTTGCTCCGGAGTTTTATATTAAGCATTTAAATGCTCAAAACTCAATATTTTTGAGTGAAACCCAAAACAATAAAACAACAGCTCATCCAGATATATTTTAAAAGAAAAAATAGAATATTTGAACTTTTCTTTTAGAAGATACAGACGACACAACCTCAAATAAATAATCTGTCGGTTTCCAAAATATCATTTTTTTAATGGTTAAATACTACATGCAATGTGGTTTTACCGCATTTTCTTGAGTTCTAAGTTTATAGATCAGAGATTATCATCTTTTTGAAGACATTTTCATGTTTTTGATGAATAATCTCCCATCTTAGATTCTCCAGAAAATTTTTCGAGCTTGAAGATAAGAAAGAAATATGAAAGAAACAAAAACAGTAATGAAAAGATACAAAGATAATAAAACCAATCTATTACTTTTTACTTGTCACTACTTCAAGACTTGAATGTTCTTCAAGATTTATGGGATCTAAGAAGATTTTGGAAAGATGGGTTCCGCTGGAGTGGAAGACGAAAGGTTTAGTGAGAGAAAGAGAGTAAAACAAATGAAGGTGAAATGAAAGATTTCAAAAGAAGTGGAGTTTTTATATGAGAGTAAAGGGACCGACCCATTCAAGGTCCAAACCACCTCATTTTTATTTTTATTTTCTTATTAAAAATACAGCCCAACTAAATGTTAACTTAAATACATTTTTATCAAATACCAATAAAATTAATCATTATTAAATCAAAATTCCAAATTTTGTAAAATTATTGGTATATTCAAATGAGACTTTTATATTTCTAATTTGAATTTTATAATATCAACTTTATTTATTTTAGGTGAATTTTTAATATATTTGGCATTACATAAATTACTTTATTAGTTACCCGTTGGGACAAGGTTTCCTGAACTAAATTTTTGGGAACTAAGTCAAATGATTTCTAATCAACATGATTAGACCCTAGTAAATTATAATCCTAAATATAAGAACCCTATAAAGATGCTAACCTGACGCTCCGAAAATGATGGATGTCACAGTCTCCCCATGCCGGAAGAATTTCGTCCCGAAATTTTATTCGTCAGATCTTAGCTTTGGACCCGTTTGAGAACTAGCGAGGATACTTGTTTTTCATAAACTCTTCTCTTTCCCACGTGTACTGCGGCCCATGCCTTGAAGTCCAATGAACTTTTACAATCGGGATCTTACTATGCCTCAACTGCTTGACTTCCCTATCCATGATTCTATTGGTTTTTCAATGAAGCGCACATGATCGTTAATTTGCACCTCTTCCAATGGTATAACTAGTGTTTAGTCGTTTAAACACTTTTTGAGGTTTGATACATGAAATGTATCATGAATGGTGCTTAACTCCTGTGGCAAATTTAGCTTGTATGCCACTGGTCCAGTTCTTTCAGTTATTTTAAATGGACCGATATATCGGGGACCCAATTTGCCTCTTTTCCCAAAACGTATTATTCCTTTCCAGGGTGAGACTTTTAAGAGTACTTTATCTCCTTTTTGAAACTCTAATGGTCTCCTTGATTGTCCTCATAACTTTTCTGGCGATCTCTTGCAGCCTTGAGTCGATCCTTAATAATTACAATCTTGTCAGTAGTTTCCTGAACTACATCGGGTCTAGTTAATTGTCGATCGCCGATTTCTAGCCAACTAAGTGGAGATCTGCACTTGCGCCCATATAATGTTTCATAAGGCGCACATTTGAATACTGGCATGATAGTTGTTATTGTACGCAAATTCGACGAACGAAAGGTGTGTATCCCAGCTTCCACCAAAATCTATGGCGCATGCACGCAACATGTCTTCCAATGTCTAGATTGTTCTTTCCGTCTTCCCATCCGTTTGAGGGTGGTATGAAGTACTTAGATCTAGACGTGTACCCAGCCCTTCTTGAAGTGATTGTCAAAATCTTGACTTAAATCGACTGTCTCTATCCGAAATGATGGAAAGAGGTACCCCATGTCGGGTGATAATTTCATTTATGTAAAATTGAGCCAGCTTTTCCATCTTAAAATCTTCCCGAATTGGCAGAAAATGAGTATATTTCGTCAGTCGATCCACAATTACACAGATTGCATCATGCCCTTTCCCAGTCCTGGGCAACTTAGTTATAAAGTCCATTGATATTTGTTCACACTTCCACTGGGGAATCTCAGGTTGCTTGAGCAAACCGGATGGTTTTTGGTGTTCAGCCTTGACCATTGCACAAGTCAAACACTTATTCACAAACAAGGCAATGTCTTTCTTCATTCCAGGCCACCAATAGTGTTCCCTCAAGTCCTTATACATCTTATCTGCTCCTGGGTGAATTGAATATTTTGATCGATGGGCTTCGTTCAGAATTATAGATCTAAGATTGCCAATCTTAGGAACCCAAATCCTATTTCCCAAGTAATTCACTCCATCTGATTTCAGTTGAAACTTAGTCTCCATATGGTGTAGGGTCTCATCCTTCAAATTCTCTTCCTTCAATGCCTCTTTTCGGTCGTCGAGTATTTGTGCTTTCAAACTTGTGGTTACTACTGCTCCTAAAGCTCGCATTAGCCGTACCCGAATGGTACTTAATTTCACAGTCATAATCACTGAGCAGTTCAACCCATCTTCTTTGTCTCATATTTAACATTTTCTGATTGAAGATGTGTTGAAGGCTTTTGTGATCAGTGATCACAGTGCACTTGGTACCATAAAGGTAATGTCTCCAAATCTTAAGCGCAAATACTACGACTCCTAATTCTAGGTCATGCGTAGTATAGTTCCTCTCGTGCACTTTGAGTTGTCTTGATACATATGCAATGACTTTATCTTTTTGCATAAGTATGCATCCTAATCCTTGATGTGATGCGTCACAATATACCACAAAATTTTCTGAACCTTCTGGTAATGATAGAATGGGTGCATTACATTGCCTCTGCTTAAGAGTCTCGAATTCTTCCTCTTGCTTCTCTCCCCAAACAAACTTCTTGTATTTTTCAGTTAAAGTTGTGAGTAGTTGCGCAACTTTTAAAAAATTCGCAATGAATCGCCGATAATAGCCTGCCAAACCAAGAAATTGACGAATTTCTGTCAGGGTTCTTGGGGTTTCCCATTTCTTAATGGCCTCAATCTTCGCAGGACCTACATGAATCCCTTTTTCATTAACTACGTGACCAAGAAATTGTACTTCACGAATTCAGAATTTGCATTTGGAGAATTTTGCATACAATTTCTGGTCCATAAGTAGCTCTAATATCAATCTTAGGTGTTGCTCATGATCCTTCTTGCTTCGTGAATAAATTAGTATGTCATCTATGAAGACAATTACAAATTTATCTAGATATGGTCTACAAACCCTATTCATTATATCCATGAAAACAACCGGTGCGTTGGTTAACCCGAATGGCATAACCAAAAATTCATAATGACCGTACTTCAGGGAATTCCCGAACTACGGGGAGATCTTCAATACATCTCTCTTTTACCTTCTTGTCTAAAACGTGTGCAAAAAAGCAACGCAATTCTTCCTTAAGCACTTCTGAATCTTCATGCATGATACTATCTTAATTTTTCGATCGGGCTCCTCTCCTTGAATTATAAGTATTTCACCTCCTTCTTGAGGAATTCGCATAATCTTTTCCGAACAAACTATTTCAGCTTGATTTTTGGATAGCCAATCCATGCCTATAACTATATCAAAACTTCCTAACTCAATCGAAATAAGTTTTATGCTAAAATCCTTCTTAGCTAAGCTTAGACTGCAGCCCATGATTATGTCTCTAGTCCTAATTTCTTGGCCATTGGTAAATTCTGTTATGTAAACTTCTTTCATCCTTTGAGATTTTAAATTAATCTTTGGCCTAGAGTCTAATTATACAAAACTGTTATCATCTCCTGAGTCAAATAATACCGATGCAAATTCATTATTCAAGAGAAATGTACCTGTAACCACATTGGGATCATGCCTAGCCTCTTTTGCTCCAATTTCAAAAGCTCGGCCCCATGCTTGACTTTCTGAGTTTCCTTGGTTGGCTGGTTGGGCTTGGTTAACAGTTGTTCCATGTTTTCTCTTCGAACAAATATTTTTCATATGATCCGGACTCCCACATTCAAAACACAATCGCTTTCGGCAATCCTTTGTGGGATGGCCCCCTCTGTGGCACCTTTGACAAATGATGCAATTTCCCCGGTGCGGATATTTACATTTATTGCACTTAGGTTTGCTTCCTTGATTTATCACTTGGGTCTGTACCCCAAAATTTCCTACCACACTCCTATTCTTGCCAAATCCTTCCCCAAATCTCTGGTTTCTAAGTTCTTCCACCTTTCTTTTTCCTTTGTTGAATTCCCCAGACCGAATAGCATTATTTGTGAGCTTGGTCACAAAGTTTATTTCCTCCTGAAGGGTCTTTGGTTCGCCGAGGTAATATTTCCTCGAATTTCTGGAGATAATCCCTAGATATACCTCTCGATTCGGACTTCCTCAGGTGTCACCAGATGCGGTACTAAATTTGCTAACTCATGGAATCGAGCAGTATATGCAGCTATGTTTTCCCCTTTCATCTCATGGTTCCATAACTCTATTTCCAGCTTTTGGAGTTCACTCCTTGGGCAGTATTCGCCCTTAAGTAGTTTCTTAAACTCCTCCCAAGAAAGTTGGTTGGTTGTTTCCCGACCCCTAGTCTGAACTAATGTGTTCCACCATGTCAATGCTCTGCCTTGTAGTAAGCGTGCAGCGTATTCTACTTTGTTTGCTTCCTGGCATTTGCTTATATGGGGGACAGACTCCATACCCTCAATCCAAGTTAATAATCCTACGGCTCCCTCAGTTCCATGGAATTCTTTTGGGTTGCAGGATCTGAAGGATTTATAGGTGCATTCCCTGGATGTCCTAGGCTCGGAATTGGTTGGTTGATTAGCGTTCAGCCCCGCAGCTACCTGGATGACTATATTGGGAAGCACGGCCAAGAGTTGCTTTGACACGAGTCGTGCAACTTCAGGGTTTTCTCTTCTTGGCGGCATTTTCTAAGGCATAATAAAAGGGAATCTCATCATTTTTATAGCAATAACATTGACAATAATTTCTAATCAACAGAATGATGCATATGATATTCATCTTGTAGATATCATTGAAGCATTCACATGGTTAAACCAAAAGATTTTTATATTCATCCCAAAAATTCAGTACATTTGAACGATTCAAAAAGATGCTAAGGTAATCGATTACAACCCTCAAAACAGATCTTAAATTCCAACAAAAGAGTAGTGATTCTAACACTAGTCATTGCTTCTAGAGCAGCATCCAACAGATTAGCATTCCTAATATTAGTACCATCAACACACCTATTGATTTGGTGATGACCCACTGATCTGTTCCTCTACCTTAAGCAACACTTAGTAGTTATTGGTTCTTTGTAAGTTGGTGTCTTGGTACGTACTTAAAGCCATTGGCAAAATCGAAGACTAGCCGATGTGAAGACAGAAGGTCACCGATGCGGT
>NC_037532.1:21596238-21598208 GCF_001531365.2 Cynara cardunculus var. scolymus | reverse complement strand
TAACGCTCAGTTGTTGGACTAATCGGTTTTGCAGATCATCATACCTCACAGGATAAAGGAAAGGGAAAAGTTTAGTGTTGATGGCATTTTGTTTACTCATATATGTATTAAAGAAAGTTTTTATTAGTCCATGTTTTGTAACAATACTATTTTTAATATTATGAGTATGATGATGTGAATTATCTGTACATGGGCTATATGGGTTGTTACAATAAAGCGTACGTCTGCTTGATGGCCATTGATGCTGATGAAGGATCTTCTGAAACATCTACCTCTTCTGAGCCATCTTCTTCTTCTACTCAGGTATGCTTCCTGAATGAACCCTCTTCCTCTTCTAGTCTTTCTGCACTAGATACGCTGACGGTTGATCTTTACAATGCCCTCAATGGCAAATCAAAAGTTGTGATGCTTAATGTTGATCTTAAAGAGCAATTGAAGATTTGTCATTCTAAGATCAAAGAATTGACCTCTGTTGAGGAAAATCTCAAAGATCAGGTCATTATAAACCAAGCCATCACTGTTGAACGTGAGAAAGCTGTTGCTGAGCGTGAGCGAGCAATCGCTGAACTCAAGGCTGAGAAAGCTACCATTGAAGGGTGGTGCAAAGCTTCCCTCAAGGCCTCTAAGATCATTAACGCTCAGATCCCGTCCAAGAAAACGACTGGTCTAGGATTCTCCTATGATCAGGAAGAATGTGTTAAAGACAGGTCAATGCTTAAATTTGGTACCTTTGTCTCTTCTATTCCTAACACTTTTTCCTCTCAGTCCTATTCCTTTACTGAGAGTCATCTTGAAGGAACTCCTTTGAGTTCTGGCTGCAAAGACAAAGGTAAATCCACTGTCATAGCATCCCGTCTTAAGAAGTCTAACAAGTCTAATAGATCTAAATCTATTCCTTCAACTTGTAAAACTTCTTCTTCTTCTTCTTTAGGGACTAGGAAATCTGAATCGCATCAGAAATCTAAGTCACAGCTCAAGGTGAACTTTTCACCTAAGGAATCCATTTCCTCAAAGGTTCCTCTAAGAACCAATGAGAAGGGAATCCTTGGAGCTGGTCCCACTTCTAGTCTGATACTTTCTGGCCCTAAAGCTACTCCTAGTTTTAGGAAGTGTAAACATTGTGGGGAAAGAACACATGTTGCCAGTAAGTGTCCTTCTGCCGCCAAAGCTGGTTCACCAGCTTTGTGCACGAAAGTAACCAAGGCTGAGAAATCAACTAAAGTGAAATCATCCACAAAGGCTGCACCTGCAGTCAAGGTGAAGAAAACCGTTGAAGCCTTTTCTTCAGGCTCAACGAAGACAACTCCTGTTGAAAAATCTTCAGCATCAGACGTTGTAATCCCTACCACTAAAGTCTCTTCGTCAGACTCAGTGAAGACTTCCACTGAAACTACCTTGGTAGTATCAAGGATTGTTCTTCTTTCCATTCAAACCTCTTCAGGTTTAATGATGCCATCTCCTGATAATGATTCGTCAGTATCGGATGATGAAGCCTCTAACAAAGCTGTACCCAAATAGCTGGGTACCAATAGCATTTCTTATTTTGTTTTCTTGTTCAGGATGTCAAAGGCATATGGTATCTGGACAGTGGATGTTCAAGACATATGACTGAAGATATATCTCTTCTATCTCACTTCAAGGAAGAAAGAGGACCTTCCGTAACCTTCGATGGAAATGGAAAAGGATATACTAAAGTCTTTGGTATATTATCCAACGGTACAACAACTTTCAAACGCGTTGCATATGTTGAAGGACTGAAGCACAATCTTCTTAGCATCAACCAATTGTGTGATAAAGATTATACAGTTAAATTCTCCAAGAATTCTTGTCATGTTCTCGACAAAGATGATAAGGTTGCTCTAACCGGTTCTCGTCTAGAGAATGTTTATATCATCAACATGAATTCTCCTCTCACTGAGAATAGTTTCCTTTCTAAGGCCTCATCAGATATTAACTGGTTATGGCACAAA
>NC_037532.1:21574888-21595963 GCF_001531365.2 Cynara cardunculus var. scolymus | reverse complement strand
GAAGTGACCATGGTACTGAATTCAAAAACAATACTATGGAGAACTTTCTTGAGGACAAGGGAATCTCTCACAAATTCTCCTCTGTGAGAACTCCTCAGTAGAATGAGGTCGCTGAAAGAAGAAATCGAACAATCATCGAGGCTGCTCGATCAATGCTCAGTGAATCTCATCTCCCAACTCAATTCTGGGCTGAAGCTGTCAACACTTCTTGTTTCACTCAAAACCGATCGCTGATCGTAAAAAGATTCAAGAAGACGGCCTATGAACTCTTCCATGGACGAAAGCGCTCTATAAGCTTTCTTCACATATTTGGTTGTACTTGTTACATTTTCAACAACCGCGACCAACTTAGAAAGTTTGATCCCAAAGCTGATGAAGGAATCTTTCTTGGATGTTCTTCTATATCCAAAGCCTTCAGAGTTTAAAAAATTAGGCTCTTCAACAAAAATTACAAAGGACAAAGCTATTTATAGGGTCAAACATGAACCCTCTAGTCAAAGTCAAAGTACATATGAAAAGTCAAACACGATGACTTTAAAACAATAATAGACAATTTTATCTCTTCAAGACAAATACAATTTATATTGAAATTCAGTCCTAACATTCCTCCCCTTTGTATTCAGGCTTGAAAGAATTTATGCGCTTTGAATCTCGTTTTAACTTTGTCGCTTTAAGCACTATATGACTTCTTCAAAAACTTATAAAAATCTTCACTTTAAGATCTTCAGACAATCTTTTGATGAGAAAATTTTCTAACATTCTCCTCCTCGAATGTAGAACAACGATGATCTTCTCTTTTGACAATGTAGAACAGTATCAGCAAAAATCTTCAGAAACAATCTACAAGATGTGATCTTCAAAGAATTTCTTCAGATAACGAATTTCTGACATTCTCAACAAAAACGAATTTCTTCAAACAAAATCTCACAAACCTTCTCTTTGATGGGAAATTTCTATCAATAAACTTTTGAAAATATGAGACCTTCACATTCAACATCTCTCAAACAATGTAGCACAAAAATAATCTTCAGTCACACTTTTATGAGTCTTTTGCCAGTTCTCAATCTTTATCTCATACTTCCCTTTGATGTTACTCCCCCTTGATCTTTATAACATACTCCCCTTATTTCGTTCAGAATTGAACATTTCATTCATTATTTCATACTCCCCCTTATGATGAAATGAGAATCATTACATCATACTTCAGAATGAATGAAATCTTTAAGTGAAAGTCGTCAATTCATAAAAATTGTAAGAAGATATTTTCAAATCCACTTGTTTAATCTTTTCAGATTAAAGGGAATGGGAAAATAACAACCAATTTCAACGTATGAAATTGTTTTCAATCTTATAAAAGATTGGCCTGTGAGTATAATAGATATACTCAGTACAATGGATGTATTTTATATATGAGACTTTATGAGGCTCCTCTCACTAGGTCTTTCATTCAATCATCGATAGCTTAATAATAGCATACCTATGAATGTTTCGCCAAAATAACATATAAAATGCAAAATCTATGTAGTTTAGAAAGATAAAGCAACATATGCTTCTGTTTAGGCTCAAAATGATAAACCATGTGAACTACACAAATTTATCAGACTCAATTAGTGATCAAAAAGACTTGAAGGGGGGATATATATCCTTCTGTTTCAATATCAACTTTTTCGAATGAGAAATTGATAGAGTGTAAGCTGCATGCCCCTAATGTTATTGAAACACTTATCTGTTAAGAGATAAATGAGTAGTTGGTGGGGTTGTGACAAGAAATGGCCTGGGCTTTGCCTTTTTCAATATTAGTCTCGAAAGAATTGAGAACTAATAGATTATGTGGTATGCCCGGTAATTTGAAGTTTGGAACAGGATTCTAATAATCTTTTAATCCTGACACAACTCTCGTCAATTCTTTTGTCTCACAACAACTACCCCTCTCATTTTCATTTTAATCTCAGCACACAAACCCTTTTGTATTTAAAGCTCACTCAGATATGGTTGTCCTCATGGGTAGGTCTGTCGGTTCTGACATTCCATTGAGGTATTTTTGATAAGCACTCAGTCCCTCCTAAATTTAGCATTATGCTCAGTTGATCACAAACAATTGATCAAAAATATTATAGCAAATAAGCATAATGATCAGATAAAATTGATCAAGATGTAACTTTAATGCACAAACAAACAAGGAGTGATATATGAAATCAGATTATTCAGTATGTGAGAGAAACGAATGAAGATCTGTAAGAACAAGTTTACAGATGTTGATATGCAAAGAATTATAGAAGTGATCAATCAATGAAGAAAAAAAATCAGAAAACAAACTTTGATTACTAACGAGCGTATTATCACCGAAAATGATATTATTTTAAGAGACGTGATAATAACAGTTTCAAGAATAGCTGAACAGGTATTGGAGTTATGTACGATGAGAAATTACACAAGTAAAATCTCAGGAAATACCTGTTCAGAAAATATACTCGTTTTCACAAAACAAATCATTTTCAGAAAACATTTATTCAAAAAAATTTTAGAGACTCCCCCGAGAAAGTTGATTTAAGAAATGTTTCAGTTCAGCTCAAAAAAATGGAAACATTTTTAGCATGGGTCCTAAACTGGGTGTTTAGAAACCACGAACATTAAAACACCGGTCTTGAACTGTGTTGTTCATAAGCCTTAGTTTGAACAATATACAACTCCCCTTGAATTTGTGCATCATTGGTATGATGTTTTGATCAGCGCGATAATGACACACCTGCAAAATCAGATTAAACAGATTTTGGTACCCAAACAAACTTGGGTCCTTCTTTGTTAGTATCAGGTTGTGGGATATAATAACTTCCAAACCATCTATTTTTATTAGATGTTTCCTTTTTCGCGCTTTAACAGGATGATCATATACGCAATAAGATCCATACCAATTATTATTATCATACCTATTATTACCTTTCCTACTATTTTGAAATATGTTGTCTCTAGTCCAACTGTTGTACCTTTTTCTATTCACAAAATTAGTTTTCTTGCATGTGGAGCACAAATCCTTTTCTTGCTAAGATTTATCAAGTCAGAATTTGATCTCACAAAACAAGGAAGATTATTGTTAGTAACAATAGAATTGCGGGACGAAACGGATTCAAACTTATTAGCCCAAATGCTTTTAACTTTAGAATGAGAATTGAATAATCCGATGACGTACCCTTGATAGTACTGATTAGAAGAACGAGAATAGTTCTTAGAAACAGTTGATTTAGGGCTGCTTGAATAACTGTTCGATTTGGAACAGTCATAAAAGCTGGTTTTACACTGTGAAGGAGAACCAGTTAAGTTTTGAGCACAAGAAAAGTCTTTGACTTTCTTTAAAAGCTGGTCTCGTTCGACAGCAACTAAATCATACTTCTCTTTGAGTTCAGTTCTCATTTTCTGTTCAGTTTCAAGTTCTGTCTTCAGATCAGACAACTTCCTTGAAGTATCCAGGAGTTTACCTTCTAACTCCTTTTTAAGCATCTCAAATTTCTTCTTCTGATTATTAAACTCTCTTCTCTCTTCATCTGAGCTGCTTTTCTCATTATCAGAAGCAATGTCAAGCCACTTTTTCTTTTCTTCAAGCTCTTTAGCTATTGTTGCCTATTTTTTTGCAGTATTACGCTTTTCAAGCGCAAATAGCTTCTTCTCTTCGTCTAAAGCCTTCTGCTTTTGAGCAATGCAGTCAGACATTTTCTGATTCTGACTCAGACATTCTTCTCTGATGTCGTTTTTCTCTTTATCTATCTTGGCTCGTTCCAAGATAATCAGCTGCTCAAAATCCGAGATTTGCTTTAAAAGCATTTTAGCATTCAGCTTGAGAGAGTTTATCTTATTTTCATAAGATATGCGTTCAGCACCGAATCGTTTCTCTAAATCAATAAATCTCTTCTTTTCTTTCTCCACATCTTTCCTTTCAGCATTTAAAACCTTCTCAACTTCTAAAACTTTCTCCTTTTCCAAGTCCAGTAACTTCTTCAACTTACACAGATCACTCTCAGACTTATGAAAATTTTCAGTTAAGTCCTCAGTCTTTGTATTATTTTTCCCAGAAGAGTTCCTCTCAGTTTGCAATTCACTTCTAAGCTCTTGAAGTTTATTGAAAAGATCTTTATTAGCTTTACTCCAAATTTTCAATTCAACATCATAGTCTTTTCTGACAGAATTCAGAGTGTTTTCCAACTTTTCAATCCTATACATGAAGTTCTTTTCAACATGTTCATATTTTTCTTTATGATCCCGTTTTAAATCTTTAATATATTCTTCATTTGCATGATTTTCATAGAACATATTAATGTATTTATCTGTATAATCCTTCAAGCTCTTCTCCAACTCTGAAATCTTATTCTTCAAATCTCTATTCTCCCTTTCAAAAGAAACTGCCATTTTAAAACAGATTGATCACAAGAATCAAATGCTATGAAATCAATAAAAGAAATAAAAAACAATTAAGCTCAAAAAAATCAGAAAAACACAAAAACTGTTGAGAAATCAGAAAAAAATCAAACGAAAATTGTCAAAAATCAGTAAAAATAGTCAAAACTGTTGAAAACTGTTAAAAAATAGTAAAAAATAATTAAAACTGATTAAAAACAGTTTATGCGTCACAAATCAGATCAAAATTTTCAAAACAGTTCAAAAACAGATCAAAAACAAAAAAAAAACAAATGAAAAGGATAAAATTGAAATTCAGAAAAAAAATTTGACCGTAAAAAAAATAGACAAAAATAAATACCAAACTAAAACCAAAACAATAAAACAAAAAAATGAGCTAATAAAAAAATTAAATGAGCCTGAAATTATTTGGGCCGAGCGATTTAAGACCTAAAAAAATCAACAAACACAAAAATAATAAAAGAAATAACCAAAAATGGATCAAACACTGGTTTTTGAAAAAAAATCAAGAACACAATTTTTTTTAAAACACTAAATCGATTAAATCTTGAAAATAAAATGATCAAATCACAAAAATTTGTGACTAACAAAGATTCACAATGTAATTCCGCACAGATTGATCACGGTTTTAACACGAAAACACAAAAATTTCCAAATTTTTTTGGATCAAACTCAAAAGAACATGAAGAACTTTAAAAAAAATCAGAAACTTTCTCTTCAAAATTTCTTCAAAACAGATGATTTCTTCTTTGATTTCGTGCAATTCTACTCTGATACCAATTGTGAGTCCTTATGTTGATCAATCTTCAGTAAAACTCAAGAATCCATGACATATTTGAATTTATCATTCAAGAACTTGAGAGGAGAGTTTGAGAGAAAAAGTCAACTTTCAAAGTTTGGTCAAACTCTATATTACGTAAAATGAATTTTACAATTAGGCTCTTCAACAAAATTATAAAGGACAAAGACAAAGCTATTTATAGGGTCAAACATGAACCCTCTAGTCAAAGTCTAAGTACATAAGAAAAGTCAAACACGATGACTTTAAAACAATTATAGACAATTTTATCTTTTCAAGACGAATACAATTTATACTGAAATTCAGTCCTAACATTTGTGTGTGTGTGTGTTTTTAAAAACTATCCAACCATCCATATTTGTGTGTGTGTATATATATTGTCACCTGCTGTCATTTGCAATGACAAAGCCACAAAAGTTTTTCTTAAGGTAAGATCAAGACTTTCGTGGCTGCTGTCAGCTGTCTAGCAACTCTTTTCCACCTTCGATGTCAATTTCGTCTTAGAAGTAGTCTGAATATGCAGAAACTCAAAAAGTTGAGGGTCTGTTTGTTAGCTTTCCAAATCATCTTGAATAACTTAAATCCGAGCTCGAACGAGTTAGATATGCCTGAACTACTATAGTCTCGTAAAGCTGTCAAAAATCCTTTTTCCAAATCATTTGGATTGTCCATGTTATTTTGTTACACTTGAGTTATCTAGATGTTTTACACTTGCAAAATTGAATGTTGTTCTTGGTTATAGATTTGTGATCCGAGTTTGTATTATATCTGCCTCTCGTTCCTTGCTCAAATATTGGGTAAAATGGTTTCTATGGGCATCTCAGTTTTGCTCTTGGTTTCTTCTTTTATCAATCAAGCGTTGTGGACTTGAAAACTTTATCATATGTTGTGAATATGTGCTTAGACACAAAGCAGATAGGCTACATCTATTCTAGCTCATTTGGAGGATTGTAACTATGAATTGATTAGAGGTGTGTGTGTTTAAAAACTATCCAACCATCTATATTTGTGTATGTGTGGGATACTTGTTGTGGAAATAAGGTAGCGTTTAGTGATGGATCACCTACTGTTGGTATAGTAAAAAAGTACTTCAGTCATCCTATGAAAATTGCAAGTCTTGACTTCTCCCTTGGTTCAAGTAAAGGATTCATTTTTTAGTAAAGACTGATAATTGAATCATATGGACCCAAAGTGGAACAGGTAGCCGACGACGGATGCAAGAAGTACAAGAGTGGGCAGAATTGCTTGGAATAGTTGTATGTAACTTATTTTATTTATGGCATTACCCTGATAAGATTGTTTGAGCAATAAGTTAGTACATACGTTATCAACATCTATTATTTCGATTATGACTTTGTTTTAATTGTGATTCAGAATAGGGAATCAACCCATGTTTTGTGAATTTTCCTCTAATCATCTTAGTTTTGTATAAATGCAATTGTAGTAGTGGATTATATTCTTCTTGAATAGCAACTGCATCCTATGTCTGATTTTTAAACGAATCCTGATGGTTTTCTTTCTGAATCTAGATTTAGACTTGTGGACATGATGACCGAGTTTACTAAGATTGGATTAGTTGTGTAGGGAACTCAAAAGGAAAGCACTGGATCTATAAATCATAGATTTCCCCATCCATTCTTCATCTCTTTTGGTAAGTTTTTATTGATTTCTTATTTATTCTTGAATACATTGTCCATCTTCAACATATAGAGGTGATAATCGACCTAATTTTTCTCAACATTTTGATTTTCTATAAAAACCAAACTACCATTGGTGGTAAATTTTGGTGTTAATCTTTTGTTGTACTTGTTACTCTCTATGAGTTGCTATCTTACTTCAAACATTTCTATATTCCTTTCTACTTCTCTGATTGCTCTGCTTTTTGAGGCGTTCCTGATAATAATCAGATTGTCTTTTTATGAATTCTAATCTTATTTGTTGAGAGAATTTTGCGTTTGAAGGTACTTGTGATAGATAGATGAGGTAGGAATTTAAGAAGATAGAAAAAGTCGTTATCTTTGCTCTTGTAGAACATGTATGTGGTGGTTTGTCTATTTGTTGTACTCTGTTACTCTTTTTTTTGCTTCTTTATCTGATATTACTACCTTTTCTGTTAGTGATGGTCAATTCGCACTTGGCTGATGGCTTGTTTTCGAGCTTTTTAACCTAGAAAATACACTCATTTTCATGTCACAAACTCTGAGGCGCTAAGTTTCAGAAAAAAAAAATTAATCGTGATTGGCACATACCCCACCTCTGAGTGATATATATTGGGTTTGTTTGGCTTGGTTTGTTTTTGGCACACACCAGATACCTTCTACTATGATATGGTAATGGTATCTCATCGACAAAACACAACCTGCAACTATGGCACATTTGCAACATGCGGTTGTAATGGTTTTGTCAACGTATAGGAAGGGAATAACAAAAAGAGGCTGTATCAGGTACATTTTATAATGCATATATTCTTAAAATTTTTGTTGGTCAAATACATGTTCAAGATTCTGATTTTGCAGTCTGTCTTCAGTACACGAAATACCCTACAAGCATCGCAGCCTTATCCTTCAGCAGAGATGGTCAACTATTGGCTGTTGCATCCGGTTACACATTCGGATAGTAAATTCGAGAGAGATATATGGTGTATATTGTTTTTTCTATTCTTTCACCAAATAGGAGTACAAGTATTTATACAAGGAGGTAATTAACTATCTATGGTATGGCCTTAATTCATGGATCAAGAAAAGGAAATACACAACAATCTACAGCAAGGTTTCCGAGTTTGGCTCTTGCTAACACTCCCCCTCAAGGTGGAGAATGTATATCCAACATTCCCAGCTTGTTAAGAGAGCCCTGAAAAATTCTCCCACAAACTGCTTTTGTTAACATATCCGCAAGCTGATTCTTTGACTCGACATATGGAAGTTCCACAGTTTTCTTCTCGAGGTGATCCTTAATGAAATGTCGATCAATTTTTACGTGTTTGGTTCTGTCGTGCTGAACTGGGTTGTTAGCTATCTTCACAGCAGCTTGGTTGTCACAATGTAGCTGCATAGGGGATGTTAAGTGGATACCCAAGTCCTTCAAAATTCTCCTAATCCAACTTAGTTCACACATACCGTGTACCATTCCTCGAAATTCAGCCTTGGCGCTCGATCTTGAGACCACTTTTTGCTTCTTGCTTCTTGCTTCTCCATGTAACCAGATTTCCGCCTACAAATGTAAAGTACCCCGAGGTGGACTTTCCATTAGTTTTATCTCCTCCCCAATCTGCATCCGTGTATCCGCACACTTGGTGATCTCAATTCTTTCAAAAAAATAAGCCCTTACCAGGAGAGGATTTAAGGTGCTTAAGAATTCTATACACTGCCTTCATATGATCTTCTCTTGGTGCGTGCATGAATCGACTGACTACACTCACGGCATAAGCTATGTCTGGCCTGGTGTGAGAGAGGTATATGAGTTTTCCAACCAGTCTTTGATACCTTTCTTTGTTTGTGGGGACTTGATCTGGGAGAATTGATAACTTGTGGTTCATCTCGATTGGCGTTTCGATGGGCTTGCAATCCAACATTCCCGTTTCAGCTAACAAGTCTAGTATATACTTGCGTTGGCACATAGAGACTCCAGATTTTGATCTGGCCACTTCAATACCCAAGAAATACTTTAGGTGTCCTTCAAACTCCGTGGCAAGTATAGTTTGAAGATTCGCCATTTCTTCCGGGTCATTTCCAATGACTACCATATCGTCAACATACACGATCAGAGCAATCACTTTTCCATTGTCCCTTTTTACAAACAATGTATGATCAGCATCACTTTGTTTATACCTGATTTTTTTCATGAAGTTTGAAAACCTTCCGAACCAGGCCCGGGGGGATTGCTTCAGACCTTATAATGACTTCTTCAGTTTACACACCTTTCCACTACTTTTGACTCATGGAGGAAGATCCATGTACACTTCTTCTTGAAGGTATCCATTTAAGAAGGCGTTTTTTACAACAAATTGCTTTAGACGCCAATCTTGGTTGGCTGCAATCGAGATTAAGATTCGGATTGTGTTCATCTTGGCTACGGGGGCAAAAGTGTCCATAATCGATCCCGTACTTTTGTGTATATCCCTTGGCCACGAGTCTCGCCTTGTATCAATCTATGTTTCCTTCTGAATCTAGTTTAACCGTATATATCCACCTGCATCCAACCGTTTTTTTCCGAGAGGAAGTTCCGTTCTTTTGTAGCGCCTCCATTTCTTCGTTCATGGCTTTCTTCCACTTTTCATCTTTCATGGCCTCCTGTACATCATTTGGTATTGATACAGTGGACAATTTTTCAACTACTAGCGCATGTGGAGACGTCAGGCGGTGATGTGAAACATAGTTTCCGATTGGATACTTCGTCTTTGCCTTCAGGTCTGGTTGGTACTGTTTCTTTGGAACTCGGTTGCTTCTGGTTGGATATCTAGCTTGGGATGTGTCATTCGTTTCCTGTAAGACAAAACCAGATGTGGTATCTTGAATGTTAGTATCGTTAGGCGTACTATCAGTTACCTCGGGGTGATCGATAGTGATAGACTCGGTTTCATCGACATTCTCAGTTTCTAGGGTGGTTGTACTATCTCGATTGTCTTCTTCTTCAATTTCAGCATCGTAATTACCCTCGTCAGGTGTGTTCTCGTAGGTTGCATGCTCGGTTGTTTCATGTACCGTTGCTGCGTTCTTGTTGTCATGGAGATCCAAATCCGGGGTAGATTCCATTTGTTGGTAGTGTGGGTTCGCTTCATCTTGTTTCTCCCCTTAAAGCGAATTCACATCTCTAAAGTATTGAACGGTCTCGTGATAGGATACATCGCGTGTCACATACATTTTTTCCATGATTGGATTATAGCATTGATACCCCTTTTTTTGATCTGCATATCCCAGAAAAATGCATCTGATTGCCCTTGGTTCTAATTTTCCTACGTTCTGATGAACATACGTCGTGCATCCAAAAATTCTTGGTTCGAGTCCGTAAGATACAGGCATGTTTACCAGTTCATGTAGCTTTTGTAATGGGGTTTTGAAATCTATCACCCGTGAGGGGGTTCTATTCATGAGATATGCAGCTGATCGAACTGCTTCCCCCCAAAATTTTCGTGGAACATTCATGACAAATAGGGAGGCCCGGACCATTTCGAGAATATGTCGATTTCGTCTTTCTGCTAACCTATTTTGTTGAGGTGTTCCTGCACACGATGTTTGTTGTCGAATGAAGTTTTCTTTGCAAAAAACTTGCATTTCGAGGTTGATATATTTCCCCCCCCATTTTCAGATTGTAATATCTGAATTTCCTTTCGATACTGAGATTTAACGATGTGGTGTAGTTCCTTGAATGCATAGTGTACTTCCCCCTTGGTTTTCAGAAGTGCGATCCAAATCATCCGAGTGCATTCATCAACGAAGGTTACAAAATACCGTGCACCACTAGGAGTGGGAATCCGAGCTGGACCCCATACATCGGAGTGTATGGTCATAAAAGGAGTCTAAGTTTTATTAAAACTGGGAACATACGAAATTCTTTTATTTTTTGCTAACTCACAAGTGCCACACTTAAAATCACTATCCAGTACATTCAAAAACAAATTTGGCTTAAGCTTCCTAAGGTAATTAAAGGATAGATGCCCAAGCCGGCGATGCCACATCCATGCCACGGATTGGTTTGCTTGGCTTATTCCAGTATGATGTGCTTGACTTTGATGGTTTTCTTCGAGATAGTACAATCGCCCCCGCCTAGTACCATAGCCAAGAATCCGATGTGTTGTCATATCCTGAAAGACACAATCATTTGGCCAAAAAATCACATAGCAATTAAGGGCTTCCGTAATCTGACTAACGGATAGTAAGTTAGACGATAAGGATGGAACCACTAGGACCGAATCAAGATTCATTGAGCTTGAAATTTTTACGGATCCTTCACTTGTTACAGGTGTTGTACTACCATTTGCGGTGCATATGGTTTTTTGTTCTGGGGGGAAAAACATCATTATTTTCGAGTCATTCGTCATATGGTCAGTGGCACCTGTATCAATTATCCAACCATATTGAAATGTGGTTATGGTGTGACATACCAAAGTTGGTTGACGTGTGAGCTGCTATTGGAGTGATTACTTCCTCAGATTGAGTTGAAGTTGCAACAGTTGCCTGGCTGATCTTTTTCCGTGGTTTCTTAGTGAAGTCCCACCATTCAGGATATCCGATGATCTCATAGCATCAGAGTTTTGAGTGACCTTCTTCCCCACAGTGCGTACACGTGAATGTATTCCCCTTACCATTCGATTTTTTCTCTTTTGTGTTACGATTTCGAGTGGCTATATGAACCACGCTGTCTGATTCGGTTTTTGGTTCTTCCATGGTTTGTCTTTGATTTTGATCTTTTCGGATGTAGGCATAGCATGATTCAAGATCAAGGGGCGGGTCTTTTCTCAAGACTTCGCTACTCGCTTGATTAAATTCTGGATCTAGTCCAGCTAAGAAGATGTGCACACAAAGGCGTGATAATGTTTTGTTTAGGGCGATTGTTTGAGTGACGGTGTCTTCTTGAACGGTTAGAAGGGTATCAATTTCTTGAAATATATTTACCAGTTCATTGTAGTAAGCAGATAGAGATCGTCCGTTTTGGCGGGTGTTGAAGGACCTTCGGTTCAATTCAAACAACTGAGTTTCGTCCGTTCCATCATAGAAGGTTTCCCGACCGCTTCCCAGATCTCAGCCGCCATTTGCAGGCGAATAAAGCGACGCATAAGGAGTGGGCTCATCGAGTCAATCAGCCAGCTTTTAACTCGATGATTGTCGATGAGCCATGCTTCAATCTTCTTTTCATCAGTCTTTGGTTTCGGTGTCGCTCCAGTGAGGTAACCGGATTTGTTTCGTGCTCCGATCCGCATCTCCATTAATTGCGACCACAAAGGATAGTTCTTGTCATCAAGAATGACTCCGGTGGGGAAAGGTGCGTCTTGAACATTCTGAACAATGACTTGCGAAGTATTCGATGTTTCCCCCATTGATACGAGAATTCTGAGGTTTCATTAGGGTTTCAGGTGGATGAGGTTTCGTGAGGTTTCGTCAAGATTGGAGAGGTATGCTCTCATACCAAGTAAATTCGAGAGAGAGAGATATATGGTGTATATTGTTTTTTCTATTCTTTCACCAAATAGGAGTACAAGTATTTATGCAAGGAGGTAACTAACTATCTATGGTATGGCCTTAATTCATGGATCAAGAAAAGGAAATACACAACAATCTACAACAAGGTTTACGAGTTTGGCACTTGCTAACACGGATAGGGTGACAAACCGTAAGAGAACCTTTGTTTTTATATTTGACCTTTTTTCCTTGGGTTTTACATGGGATCAATTTGCTTATATTTGTGCTCATCTTTCAGTCATGAACTGGATGCCATCTTTGTGCGAAGCGTAAATGAAGTTGAAGTGAAGCCAAAGCCAAAAGTTTACCCAAATCTTGCAACATAAAATGGGAAGAATATAGAAGAAAAGTTGGTTTGTTGATATAGTAGCAGTATGTACTGAGATTGTGGACTGCTGGCCTGATTTGAATGCATGTTGTCGTCTTGTCGTGCAAAATATCTTTGCAAAGTGATGATGGTGAAGTGCATTCAAGTTAAAGGTTGCTGCTATTAATCAAGATGTTTGATGTTTGTGTGCAATTGCTGCTGCTTCTTATAACTTGGAAAATATATATGTTTCCTCTATATGGTTTGAGAAGATGAGGAGGCTTGTGTATTTTTTTTTATTTGTTTAAAAAAATTCACTCATCACCTATTTTTTTTGTAGATCGAGTCGGAGGTGGGCCAACTGATTAATCGTTTGGTCGTTTGAATGGTTATAAATGGTCCTGTTGTAAGTCAGGAATAAGTAACCTGTGCTCCCATGACTAGGTAGAGGTGTATTTGGGTGAATAACCCAATCTAATTATGTTAACTTAGAAAAATCTAGATTCAATATAATATGTTAAAAAGTATAACTCACACTAATAGATGGAGGTTAATTTAGGGTTTTAAACATAATTACTATATAAAATAGGTGATTTTTTATGCTCTCAAAGTATTTAAGATTTTACATCAACTTGTACCTATAAATGAGACTGTGTTTGTTCTTGATGCTGCTGCTTTTGTTAAAGCATCTCCTTTGGTTCTTGGATTGAAGGTAACCCACAATTACAAAGGTTTTTATGTTGGATTATTTCCCTCCATTCCATAAATGTAGTTATCATTTGAATCATAATTGATATTGATACTCTACATTTTGGATTATAACCCTATAACTACTTCAAACTTTATAACAAAAACCAAGAATTCTTGAAGGTTTTAGCACCCATTTGATTTGCGGGATCTGGAATTGAATTCCAGTCCAACTCCACATTGGTTTAAAGGAAACTCTTTCATTGAATTTAGAAATCTCATAGGATTTGTTTACGATCGTGTTTTAGAATATATTAAAAACATTCGTTTTGTAATTTAATTAATTTTTTGTAGATTATCTTTAAATGGAATTCAATTCCATTCCAAAATCCTATGAACGGAACACATGAAAGATTCAATATCCTTCCAATTCCAAACCGTTCCACAAAATCCGAATCTCTTGAAAACGATCCGTATTAGGGTTTCTACTTCACATTGTTCACTTGTGGATTATCGAAGGTTTGCTTATGGTTTTCGTTATTTTGGTATCCCCTTTTATTGCATCTTTCTATTCCGAATCTCTTAACATGAGGTTGAAATTGCATCATTCAATAGCCAAAGCTCGTAGTAGTGTCGAATTCAGTTGCTATTGCAAATCCAAATGCACCAAATTACCCTCGCTTAGCTCAGGGGAAGATGTTGAATGAAGTTTGTTTTTCCGTCAACTTGGTGGTTTTAGTTTTTTATGGAAACAATAGCTCTACTCTTCTAGGGTAGAGATCAGGTCTACATACATCTTACTCTCTCCAGACCCTACCTTCGGGTGGGATATACTGGGATCGTTTGGTTTGGTAGTCATTGCGCAGTGTAAGTATGCATGTAGATCCTACCTTATGACATGTATTTTATGTGATCCCATACCCAAAAGGCATGTCTTAAAATACAATTTCGTGACCTCTTGACCAAATTTTATGTCCTGGTGCTTATAGTTTTCAACCTCCGATACATGCACCCTTGTTGTATGTATGTTAGATGACTATAACATGGACGAATGGATATGGAGTGGATGAAGCAAAACCTTTTGTTGAATGGGCTCGAAGAGGCGACGTTCTCCTGCTGCAGTCGTGGTGGTATTTAACCAATCTTAAGTGTCGAACTCTTGTTAATTGGATCCTCAAAAGTCATCTTTTGTTGGAAGGACCATTTTTTTCTTTTTCTGAGAAACAAGTAAATGCAGGAGCACCGGCACGAACCGTTGGTTAGCGTGATCCTGGATTCATTCATAGTGGATTCTTTAAGGAATTATGGCCCAACTCATTCTTAATATCCTCTTTGTCCCCTAAGATAAAATCAACATTTCCAAGTAGTTACAACGTTTCTAAACCCTAAACCATAACTTCCCTTCTCACATAGTCCTTGGCTTATATATACTACAATGATAAGCATTTAGACAAAAGATTAATTACAAGTTTTAAAGCATAAAATACTATCAATTTATGCAAAAGATTCAAAAATCTCTTAAGTACAAACTATTATGCATAATGTACAAATACTTAAAACATACCATTTGTTTGGTCAAAGTTTCAAATTTAAGTAAGCCATATTTACATAAAAAAGATATGTTTGTTCTTCCCAAAGTTGTTTGACACTTTATTTGTTTTCTATTTTGAAAACAAATTCAAATTCAAAGTTCTTAGTAAACTGAAATTTGAAGCAACGATATCAGAAAGGATTTCAGATCATACATGTATCCCACCCTAACCCTTCAACTTTAGATGGGTTTAGAAACTCAACATGTGTGCAATTATTTTTTCAATCGATCTTGTTAATACACCATATTAACCTTCAACTTTATATATTAGTTGACTTGTAAAATAACCATACAAACTCATGATTCAAGGCTAAACTTGGGTGGTTTTGACAAAATCTAAATATATATATAAAATCCATAGGAACCATCTTAACACATAGTAAGGTACCTTAACACGAGTAAAAACTAATAAGTTTTTAGATGTTTTACTCTACATGACTATGGTACATAGAGGTTTGCATCTACCTTGTGACCATAAAGAAGAAACCCTGGATTCATTACTTTTGTAGATCATCACATCAAGGCTGGCTAGCAACCTCCAATCCATTACCTGCAGTATGGTCAATTCGTCAAATTCAATTACTATGCAATATATATATATATATATATATATATATATATATATATAGGTAATCAAAACTCACCATCAGGATCAAAAAAGAACACTTGTTTTGTTTTCCCATTTGGTTGAGTCTTCTCATGCGTCTCGATTCCTTTCTCCTGGATTTCACCATCAAGATCACTAGTTTAAATTAAAATTATTAAACGTTCGAGTCTGTCCTAAACATTTCGTGTTAATCCTTTATTTTACCTATGTTATTTTATAAGGGAAAACCCCACGAAAACCTAACAGCTAATTAAGTCATTGGACAATCTTTTTGAACAAATAAATCCTTAGACTTTCTTAAATTGACTAAATAGATCATTTTGACCTATAAAACTTAATTGTAACGTGTTATGGGGGTGGGTAAAACTTACTTGAGGGTATACCGGCTTCTTTTTCCATTTTTTAGTTTTTTTTTTGTCAATATTCATCGGTCTTCCTAAAAGCATCAAGAACATCAAGTTAAAACCCTAAAATCTAAATAAAAATCCTACGCTGTATCAGATCTAAATCAAAAGTCTTTCTATCAAGGTTGATTTTTAATCGACTGAGAAAGTTGATCTTTGGCTTTTCTCGGATTTTCCACAATAACCAGTTTCATAGGTCAAAATGTTGTATTTACTGGAGTTTAGACGGTCCAGGGATCTGTAACATACGACTCCAAACGGATTTTAGCAGGACATATGTTCTAGCAGCATAAAATCTGCATTTCTACATTTTTCCAAGTATCGTAACATCAAGTATAGTGGACTTGTTGGTGGTCTTTCCCTGTTTTGGGTTTTCCACGTAAATCCATTGTTATCGTTCTTCTCTTTACTTTACTTTCCGTCAAGTTAATTTGTTGTGTGGTTGATCATGGTTCCTTTAAGAATTCGAATTTACAAACATGATTGAGTTCATTTTCATTTTTGGGTCTCGGGTAAATTCGACTATTTTTAATGCTCGGTTTATAGGGTAGTCTTGGGATTGTGTGGTTAATATATGCAACAGTATCTCCAAGTACAACTGTACAAGTACTGTTATGGAATCTCTCAGTAGATACCAAGAGAAATCAGAGCTAACACTAGAGGAAACAGAAAGAGAACAAGCTAGAAGATGTACGATCTATTGACACTGGATGTGACTGAAGGAAAAGGGATATACATAACACGTTGTTAGACAAACGGGGATTTTCACGATTTCGGACAATTTTTTTGTAAAAGTTTTTAGTAATCAGTTGGACGGGTTGGGTTCCAATGAAAACGAGAGTTTAGATAACAAATGCAAGAACGGATCTCCACATTTGGATGGAGATCGGCATGAAATGCACCAAATAATCTCTTTATCAAACGCGATTCATAGATGGATTTGGAATTAAAGGTGATCAACAGCCCAGATACAAATCAATTCTTAAGCTTCTCCCTTTTAACTCTCATTCTCATTCTCATGCGAAATTTCCCGTTAGTTGGATAAGCACAAAACCACAAAATTAAAAAATATATAGATAAAAGGAGCTAGTAAACAATATTGAGTGAAAAGCTATTGAAGAAGAGGAAATTAAGATAAAAATATATATATACCTTGAGGGTTTTGACGAAGGAGTCAAAATTAGAAACGGAGAAACAGAGATGATGACCCCTGTGAAGGTTGTGAGGGTCTGCGACAGCAGCGTTGGAACTCCATGGACCTTCTGGAAGCTTCGTGGAAGGATCCCTCTCGATGAGGTGGAGATAGAAAGATGGCGATTGCCTCAACCATATCACCTTGAATTCAAATTTAGGGCTTTCTATGCGTTCGAATCCAAATATCTGTATATATATCTCTTCAAATTCAAATTAAAAGCACTAGTATAGATCAATTATAAGTTGATGCTAAAAAATGATGATCACCTCTTGGTAAAACTGAGCAAGACGATCGATATCTGAGGATTCTCTCGACACATGGTTCAGTGAAACTCCTTCGGCAGCCATTAATTTCACATATAAACAAACCGATTGTATTCTTTTCTTCCTGAATATCTATATCTCTCTATATATATGTATAAATAAAAGGAGTTTTGCGTATTTTTGTGGTTTGCACAGCCATGGACGCGTGCCACTTTATTTCATAAAACCACCGTCAAACTCATTGATTTATTTGTAAAACTTATCTATCTACAAGGTGCACTTTGTAAAACTTTAAATGCTTTCTTACCTATAGTTAGGTTTCAGTGAGAACGAGAGTCCGGGTAAAAAATGCAATCAAGATTTTCATCTTTAGATATATATTAGGATGAGATATACCGGATCAATCTCTGTATCAAACGTAATTAATGGATAAGTTTAAGATTAAAGGTGATTAAGGTCCAAAGTCCTTCTTATGCTTTTCGCTAAAACTTTCTTTCTCACACGATAATTCACTTTCTTACTTATTAACTTTTTTCATATAGACATCAAGATTAATACTTAATTTTTTATGTTTCCAATATATGATTTTGATATGAAAAAGATACATGTAACATTAACTTTTTATGGTATGTTCATTAGATATCTAATATTTCTAACCGCCTATTTAGTTATGATTAATTGTATTATTATCTATGGCACCTACCTAATCAACAAATTACATTTTAATCCTCTTTTTTAGGAGGAGATGACTGATGCAAGCAAAGGAATTGAATGTCCTCAAATCCAAAGACATATTGTTGGAACCCAGAATCCTCTAATCTATCAATAATCACAACTTAGATCAATATATGAGCGGAAGCTATAACTATGATATTGAAAAGGCTAGCAGATTTGAACAAAAACTCAAATAAGAATAAAGAGTTGAACAAGTCGTCTGTTTCGATTAATTGAAGAAGGTTACAAAGAACTCTCAACAACTATCTAATACTCACAAGTATTCTCTCACAGGAGCTTATCTAAAATGTGGCAATTCGGATCTTTTGAATCCAAGGAGGAGACCTCCTTTTATATGTCATTAAAAAACATAGTCTACTATAATCTAGGCTTCAAACTCTGACTTCTTATCCAGAATCTTCATCCTTCACGTTCCTTGAAATGTGGAACCGATTCTACACACGTGTTAGATTCTGGTTGGAACACTTAGAGATGTGTTGGAAGCTCTGTGCGCAAGTCAAGGGCGGGGAGACCCAGAGGCTCTGTGTCTGGAGTGATAGCTCTGCATCAAGTTCTTAGGCTTTTGATGCTTAATACTTGATCTTCCCTTGCTTGAGCACGGGCTCTGTATGCGAGGTACTTTCTTTGTATCCGAGTAGCTTTGTCTCTTGGTGACCTTTGCATCCGAGCTCTTGGTCTAGGCAACTTTTTATACTAAGTCCTATTGACCAGAGTAAGAGGTTTATTACTTACATTTTTATGAAAAGGGTATCTAACAATCTCCTCCTAAGTGTAAATAAGGAAGACTCTTACTTGAATGCAAAATTAGTCTAGTAAAGCAAGAGGCCAACATGGTCCTCTATATTTTAATTTCTTTTCTTCAAATAAAATTACAAGTACTGAAACTGAAATTACATACTAAGAGAAATCTTCAAAAGTTTACGAAAGAGATACCTAGAGATGTTGAAATTTCATGAACCTCCTAAGAAACTCATGAAACTCCAGTACATTATCGATTGATCTGATAAGCATAGTGGCTCTCTCTTTTGTGCCATGGGTTTGATCTCTGCCTCTGTGTACGTTGTTCTTCATGAATCACAGAGTTGAGTTTGAATATTTGATGCGCTGGTCGTCTTGGAAGAACACCTTCTCCCCATGTTCGTTGCGATAGACCACCTGAGCTCTGGATCCACTATTACCGTCCATGAGGAAATGTACTTAATGCCTTCGAGTTGATCGTTGGGTTCTGTGACTCTAAGTTGATCGACCACCATGTCCAGAGAGATTTGGAAGTCTACCTTGCACCTGGAGTCGAGTAGGTCAGTCATCATTTGGCGTATGGCAGAGTTTGCAAGAGCAAACTTGATACCTTTATCCTTCTTGTGGTCTATATAGAAGTACAGATTAAGAAGATCCCAAGGGTTGAGGTTTCTAAGATTGCAGTCTGTAAAGATGTTGATCTGACCCTAGGACCATTCTACCATGTATTCGTAGAAGACGATCTGGTTGTGTGCGAAAGTTCTCTTCTTGACGTCGAGCAGCTGCTTGATCCCGTCCATGAAGTGAACTAAGCTAACGAGTTGCGTATAATGACGAAGAAACCTCTGTCGAATGTATTCTTGTGCCATTAGGTGTAAATTGATCTTCTACTTGGGCGCATCATCTCTTTGGCTGTACAAGAACGTGTAAATCTTCTCATTAGCATCGGAATCATCGATGGGCTTTTATTTAGGAATTGGCCTCATCATCGCATCCATCTGGTCCTTGATCTCTTGTACACGATCTTGGACAGGTTTGGAGCTCTGAGGCATGCTGTTGCTCGCTCTATTTTTGCTTATTTTGCTTGTTCTTGCTCTGCCTTGATGAATTGGCCTTGTTGTGGGTGGGACAACTCTGGTTCCTTGAACAGGAACTCTGGATTTGTGATTCTGGCAATGTGAAGGTGGCACGACAACAGTTATTTAAGAAGAAAGTGGTATGGTAATTGGAGGAGGCCTTCTTGTGCTGGGTTGCTCCTCCTCTGGTTCTATGATGTTCACCACCACTTCCTCTTTGTCTGCCTCTCTGGATGAAGCCGTCTCCATGAAGCACTTGGATGATGACGAGTCAAATTTGCTTGGTGAGGAGGCATATGTCGATAAGAGTTGTAATACAGAGCTTTCTCCACCAAGTGTAGGCTCTGGCTTTGTGGTCTCCATTGTCTAAGCTTGATGGGCTTGATGGGCAGGCGCAACTTGAGGCGTTTTAGTCTTGGCCGGTGCAAAGGAAGAGGGGGCAGCTGTTGATTTTTGCGCTTGCTACTTCTCCCTCTCTTGATGACTTTGAGGGCCAGATTGATCTGGGTCCTCATTGTCATCAAGCCGCCTTTTCTTGGAGCTTTCGCCACATGTAGAAGATGTCTTATGAAGCTTCTTTTTCTTGGCCGTGTAGAGTTCTATGGGAGGCATAACTTTGACCTTGGTGAATGAGCTCCACGATGCCTGCTGCCGCCTGGGTAGCCTTGGTGATCTCCACATCCGCTCGAAATTTGAAAGCGGCCAATGAGCGTCGCATTTCTGCAGCCACTTTCTTGGCCGTGTTGTTGAAATCGGATGTGAAGTCGGCCACCTTCTGAAGAAGTCGATCACCTAGAGCCATCATCTCTATCTAGGTGATGTAGTCAACTGGAACGCTAAAAGGAACGAGCACTTGATCTTGTGTGGGCGCCTGCCATGGTTGTGCGTCCTCCCTTTGCATGAGATGAATAACCCTTTGCAGGGCCTCGTGTTGGCTTGTCATCAATTCCACGAGTTGTTCCTGTTGAGAAGCATTCATTGAGGACTCAGCTCTCAATACTGAACGAGCTCATCTTGCATAGCATCAACCTAGAAGGAATCTGCCAGAGCCTCTACCACTGTTTTAGGTTCAATTTCGCTTACAAAACAAG
>NC_037532.1:21568705-21570661 GCF_001531365.2 Cynara cardunculus var. scolymus | reverse complement strand
TCAACCAATATCTTGTCCTCATCACTCCAGTTAGCAATAGGTCTTGGCTCGTAATGTTCAGGAATTTCAGGGGTTGTGCCAGTAGCAGGAACTCTTGGAATTAAGTTCATTGGCACATAAGGAGGATTGTAGAGAAATTCACATATCCTTGGGTATATTCCCTCCAAAAAGTTAATCATTCGCACCTTCCATTGCGGATACTCCTCACGAATAAGTGTGGGAGGTTTTGATTGAGAACCAGTGCTCATGAACGAGGTATTGGACAAGTTTGCCATTGAAATTAGAAGGAGAAAAATAGGAATAAGATGAAACTGATTTAATCGAGTGAAACAGGGTAAAATGAAGAACACTGGTGTTCTATAAAATGCAGATTAATACCAAAAATAGAATTAATGGAATGAGAATTCAATTCCTGCTTTGATACCAATTGTTAGGACCTGTAAATTCAGCTTTGGTATTTGAACTCTTACTCTGAATGATCTCTAGGACGATTACAGTGCAGCGGAAACAATGATAAGAACAAAACAGAGTAATTAACCAAGAAGACACAGATTAATATGAAGAAGATGAACACAATAGAATCGCTTCAAAGGTTGTTCAATTGATTGAAAATATAGACGATTACAATACGGAAGCACACTGAATACAAAGGCCTATGCTGCTATTTATACTAGTTTCTAACGACCTTTCTGACATGACCTAGACGTGTGAAATCATCCAAACCGTCCAAATAAAGTCGATTAAAGACCTAGTCACGTGAGAAGCACATGCAGTTAACAACCTTTGAAAAACAGCAGAACAGGATCTTCATAGAAGACGAATCCACAGACCCTCTGTGAGCCATCTCAGAGGCTCTGCTATTGTAGACTTGTAAGATCTTATTGTCAGAGGACCATTTTTCAGAACCTCTGTGAGAGACATAAGAGGTTCTGTCATTCTTGACTTGCATGATGAAACAGCTTCTGTTGCTGGTCCTCTGTTGTCTTCTGTGGAAGATGCCCTTCTGTCAACACTTGCAGAATACTTTTTCATACTTTTACATTAAGTAAATATTAGAGCTAACAAGAATGTATATCAAGAAACAGATTGATTAATCACGGAAGAAATTATTAATAATCTTTAGTTTAAAGTATTAAGAGAACAAGGTTCTTAACAAGTTTAAACAGATTTCTTGTAAAGAAGAAAAAAAAAGATAAGATTCTGACCTTTGTGAGTTAAGAAGAAATGTCGAAAAGAGGGTTTTTGAAGAAGGTTCTTGCTTTGGAGAGAAATTAGCAGGGGTTCGCCTAAATTTTTTTGAAAGCGTAAATAGAAAAGTGAAGAAGAAATCTCATATTTATAGGTAAGAGGAGAGAGAAAAATATGAGAGAGAGTAGAGAGAGGCAACGGTTCGAAAAGTGGTCATAATGAGTAATGTGCCACGTTCTCATCCAAGAGTGGATGAAATTTAATGAGGTGTCATAATGACGGTTCATTTTGTGCGTCTCAAAGCGTCGGACATAGGAAACAGAGAATGTCGTCATAAAAACGAYGCATTAACTATTTTCTTTTAAAAACAAAAAGGGTTTTTAAGAATGTGAAGAGTCATTCAGTTTTAAAAAGTACCGAGGGACTTCATTTAAAACAAAGTTGCACTGAAAACAACAGAGTAATCAGTGAAGGTTTTAAGACATCAGGTTTTTAGTGAAGAGAGTCACTGAAACTGGCATTTAAAAAACGTTTTGGATACTGAAGAGAAATATCAGTGATCGTTTTTGAATTTTAAGAAAGATGTGATGAGTGAAGAAAAACATTCATCACCTTTTAAAACAATTTATCACTGAACGAGAAACTAGTCAATGATGGTTTTAATTTTTAGAAAAGAGGAGTAATCATACCTGAGAGAGAAGATACATTTACTCAAAAGTTCAGTGTTAGAGAAAGAGCACTGAATCATTTCACTTACTGAGTGATGTT
>NC_037532.1:21564785-21568605 GCF_001531365.2 Cynara cardunculus var. scolymus | reverse complement strand
GGTGATAGAGTTCTGGGTATCCACAAGAAGCCTAAAGAATACAGAATTGAATATCGTCATCAGTTAAAATCCAAATGTCAGCCCATCAGCCAAGTTCGTACAAAGCACAGAATTGTCACGATCAAACAAATTGATGCTCAGAGACTATGCAAAATCTGGTATCCTGTTTTTACCGTTACAAGGCAGGATGGCCAGATCTGGAGGTTTAGTGAAGCTGATTTCTCAAACTTATACTTGCACGATCTCGAGTATATGTACTTTGAACTCAAGAACATGCAAATTAGAAAGGAAGGAGAACTGATAGCTCTGGAGGCGATTAAAAGATTCATTCGAAATCATGTCAAGCTGTCAATGATCATCGATATTCAAATGGGTCTTGAAGACAGTCAGAAGATAATTAACCTCAAAAGACCGAATCAGGAGCTTGAAGACATTGATGGATATCCAGTCTATATGGTTCTTGAAAGCCCAGAGTTCGGAGTCATTTACTTTGCTTAACTTCAGGTTAAAAAGTTCATGAGATTCAGCGAGCTAAACAAGTATACAGATGGTACGATCAAGCTGGTAAAGAGGGCACTGGATTCAAAGAGAGTCAGTGATGATAAGGCTGTGGAATCAGAACGCATGAATCCCAAAGAAAGATACTTGCTCGTTAATGCTATTAATTTGCTCGAGGAGAAGTTACAATATAGAAATGCTCTGAGACGGTTAGAGAAGATACTTGGACTGCGCAAAACGAAATTCACAAGAGTCCAAACTTGAATCCAAAGGGGGAGAATGTTGGGTTCAAGATTAGAGCTTAAAAGTTGTATTCAAGTTTCTCCTTAGAATAGTTTTACTTGTAATATTTTAGCTTTTACTTTCCTAGTATAAATAGGAAATTCCTATAATTGTAATTAGAGTTTTTGTCATTAATACAGAAATCAAGATTTGGCTGATGTAATTCTCTCTCTCTCTCCAATCTAATCATTACTTACATCATTCTTAGTGTTCATCATTGTTCATATCAATCTATGAAGATCACATCAAGATTTGTATGAAATCTGGACTCCACACTTTTTGTGCTCCACTCACACCCTCTCCATATTCTTCTACGTCCCTTTCACTCAATCTCTCAACATTTTCAACTGCAACTCGCTCATCTCCTTCTTCGTTAGAAAGGTCTTGAAGAAAACGATCATAATCATCACATTCGTCAATATTGAACGACAATGAATGTAAGCTCGGACAAGGCTGTTGAGTTGAATATTCTGGATAAATGTCATCTATGTCATCAACCAGTGTTCCAATTGGAATATTCTGAGAAAGAATAGTTTGAGCACGGTCTTCCGCTCCATCATCATTATTATCATCATTATCATCATGATCACCAGAAACTGCGTCATTGTCGGTTTCAGTATCTTCCGAACTTGAAGAAGTTGTGGAAGTACTAGCAGATGAAGTACTTTGCCGATCAAACGCTCCCCCCACCTGTTCACCCCTCTCTATTTCTTTTTCCCTCAGCACACTTCCCTGTTTAGGTAACCCCTGTTCCTGAACTCTCTCTTCTATCTCTAACTCGTCTCTCACAACTGAGGCATGGGGTGATCCGTGGGCAAGTTCAACCGGTTCTGGTTGAGCTATAGGATCTATCACTCTCCTATAATCTATAATGCACTGAGCAATCTGATCAGCTAAGGCAATTAGTTCTGGTGGTATTGCCATTATAGAATCCAAATTTTCTACTTCTGTATGCTGCCGAATTCTAGTCATGACGAATGTCGGCCCCTTTTCAGAATTGGATCTGGCCGGAATGTCTTCATTAGCATCCATCATTGCCTTAATAAACAGTTGGAGAAACCTCTGAAAGGGCACAAATTTCCTGGCTTTAGACAAGAATCTTTTTGCATTGACAAGCTCCACTAATTCATTCCATATTACTAAAGCATAGTCATAATTTCTTGAGAAGACAATTCCATGAAAGAATTTGAGAAACGAGCTATTGTAAGTATCATTGCCCGCTGTCTTTGACGTCAGGCATCTATTCAGAATTGAGAACAACAAATGCCAGATTTATGATAGGAATCGTCTTTTGAACTGTGTCGGGTTAGTCAACTCTGCCGAGTATCCTAACTGTTTGATGTCTAAGCACATTTGTTCATCAGATACAAAATCTTCAAAACCAGTAGAGCCTGGTCTTGGCAGAAGAAGAATCCTTCTTAGTCGTTTCAATGCCAGACGACTGACATATTCGTCAACTTCTCCTTCAAAATAAATTGTATCACCGCCTTTTTCCAATGTAAGCGTACTCCAGAATTGTTGTAAATACACCATTGGAACAGGTGTATTGGCTGATAAAGAGTATGCTATGGGGCATCCTTTCAGAATTTCCGGAATAATAGGGTATTCGGCTGGCATAGCAAAAGAGAATAAATGGTTATTAGGCTTTATATCTAGGTATTTAAATTGTGGAAATGAGGTTTAGGAAGGAATGGGTTGGTTAGGCGAGTGAATTGGAATATTGTCTGATCTGATGGAAAAAACGTGAGATTCCTCGTCTGATTGATGTCTCGGATCCGCCATTAACCTGTAAAAATTCTAAAAAATTAGAACCCATTTTATTCAAGAAAACCGAATTTAAAAAAAATTACAACACAACAAAAACAAAAACAAAAAAAAATATACAAAAAAAAATAAACTCTAAAAAAAATCACTAAACTAAAAAAAAATAACAAAAACTCTTAACCAAACACTTAGAAAAAAAAAATTTGGTGACCGGATTTCATATCTGGTCAACAAAGAAAAACAACCAAAAAACTAAGTCTAAAATCTAATCCGGACAAACATCAACCGGATTAAGGTTGATCGGAGTAAACTCCGATCACCTTCTCCGGTGAGAAATCCGGTCAAAAACAAACACAAAACTAAAAACACTAACACACTAAAAAAATATCAAAAAGAAACAAAAAATAACATAAAAAAAATAAACGAAAAACTCTATTTGAAACAAATAACAAAGATAAAACTGATTATTATTATTTATCCTTTTATGATTCGTTTTAAGTTCGATTCTAAGTTGATTAACAAAACAGTCCAAACAGTCCAAAACAAGTCCAATACGATCAATGAATTATGAATAAGGGAATCAATCGAAGTAAACCTTTATGATAAATGAGATGAAACAGTGTAGATTCAAGAACAGTGTTGAGCGATAAACCAGATGTATGACCGGAGACGTCGATGAATAGTAAATGGTAGTGAAAAGTGAAAAGTAAAAATGAGACGAATATTTATAGTCAAAGTCAAAAACCGTTCAAATTCTAAATTGCTCAAGGCTTATCCGGATTAGAATAAATCGGTCAAGAGGTGTCCGATTTATGGAATATGAAATATCTAAGTGTTAATCCAGACAATAAATCGCTCAAGGCATAGATGACTTAGAAGAACACCGGTAAAGACTTGTCTGGTTTAAGGATAAATCGCTCAAGGTTCAATCGATTTAGAAATAAATCGCTCAACAAAGAAAGCTAAATCGCTAAAGTTAAGGATTAAACCGCTCAAGAGTTGAACGATTTAAGGACTTGAAAAAATCAAAATCAACAAACGATTTAGGAATCCGATCAAATGAAATAGGCGATTTGTCAATCCGCTCAATTCCTTGTAAAGTATATCTAACCTTATCCGGATAAGAGTTTATCATATAGCCTTTTGTCCGTATTAGTCTAAATCGGACAAGTGTTGTCCGGATTTGCAAGAAATCGGACAAGTGTCGTCCGGATTAGACTAAATCGGCTAAACACTTATATTTCTAAACTCTACATCTTTCAAAAATTAGATAATA
>NC_037532.1:21563000-21564360 GCF_001531365.2 Cynara cardunculus var. scolymus | reverse complement strand
AAAATGATACCAGATATCTATATGCTTGGTTTTAGTGTGTTGAACAGGATTACATGAAATAGCAATAGCACTTTTGGAATCACAGTAAATTGGAATTTTATTRAAATAAAACCCGTAGTCTCTGAGCTGTGTCTGCATCCATAGCACTTGAGAACAGCAGCTTGCAGCAGCTACATATTCTGCTTCGGCAGTGGAAATGAAAACACAGTTCTATTTCTTTGATGCCCAACTAACTAGCTTGTCTCCCAAAAACTGTAGATGTCCTGTTGTACTTTCCTGTCCAACATACAGCCTGCATAGTCTGCATCTTAATAAGCTGTCAGTTCAAAACCAGTACCTTTGGGATACCAGAGTCCAAGATTAGCAGTCCCTTTAAGATAACGGAAAATGCGCTTAAYRRYACTTWGATGGGACTCCTTTGGATTAGACTGATATCTGGCACAAAGATGTGTTGAAAACATTATATCAGGTCTACAAGATGTCAAATACATCAAAGAACCTATCATGCCTCGATATGTTTTCTGGTCAACAGCTTTTCCAGAAGGATCAGCATGGATCTTCGTTCCATGAGCCATATGTGTTTTGATAGATGAACAATTTTCCATATTAAATTTGTTCAGGATATCTAAAATATATTTAGTTTGACAGATAAAAATACCCGAAGATAATTGTTTAATTTGAAGACTTAAAAAGAAGTTCATCTCACCCATCATACTCATTTTAAAACGTGAAACCATCAAGGTAGAAATTTTTTTACAATATTTGAGATTTGTAGATCCAAATATTATGTCGTCTACATAAATTTGTATCAAAATAATATCAAACTTTTCCTTTTTAATAAAAAGGGTTGTGTCAATATTACGTTTCGAGAAGCATGACTTTACCAGAAACTCTGATAAGATATCATACAGGCTCTCGGAGCTTGTTTAAGTCCGTAAAGCGCTCGATCAAGGATGTAGACATGATTCGGCTTTGACTGATCAACAAAACCCTCCGGTTGTGAGACATAGACTTCCTTTTTGAGAAGTCCATATAAAAATGTTGTCTTGACGTCCATCTGATACATCGTGAAGCTCTTTTTTTTTGTAAGGGTGTCCGGCCAAAGTCCGACTAATCCCCGGCAAATTTGGAGGCTAAACATGGCCCCACTTAAATGTCGCCAACACTCCCCTCCCAGGGCTCGAACTCGGGTTCATGACTATGCCGTGCCCAGGCCTTTACCACTAGGCTGGAAGGTCTTTGACCACCGTGAAGCTCTTGTGTGCCGCGTACGCCAAAAACATTCTTATTGCTTCAATCCTTGCAACCGGGGCAAACGTTTCGTCATAGTCAACGCCTTCTTGTTGATTATATCCTTTAG
>NC_037532.1:21560610-21561875 GCF_001531365.2 Cynara cardunculus var. scolymus | reverse complement strand
CATTGCTAATATCCAATCCGGATCAGCTAAGGCTTCAGAAACCTTAGTCGGCTCAATAGTACTCAAGAACGTGGAATACAGACACTCATTAGTTGTCGCGGACCATGTACGACTAGGTGCTGATGGATCACCAATTACTTGATGTATTGGATGATCTCGGGTCCATTTCTTGCTATGAGGTAAGGGAGTATAAGAACTTTGATCAGTATAAGTACTTGGGGAGTTTATAGGAGCAGGTTCAGATGAAGGTTCAATATTAGGAACTAGTATAGGTTGAATATCTGATTGAGGTGGATTGTTATCAACTTGTTCGACCAACACCTCTTGCACTTCAGAAGTTTCACCCTCTTCACACTGAACGGGATTGTTCAGATTCTTCGTTTCTATTTCTTCATTGACTACTTCTGTTTCCTCTTCTGTTTCAGTTACAGGCACATCAGGAGATGGACCCGATAACTGTTATTCAGTTGAATTTTCCCTGGACCAAACATTAGACTGATTAGGTTTATTATCAAAATATTCTTCATAAAAGTGTTCAAATAAGAAATCTAAATCAGCTTTATCAGAGTTAAAAGTCTCAGGTTGATCAGTTTTCCGCGAAGTGTTAATTATAAGTCCGGGTCCTGAACTGAATTGTTCATAAGCCACATCAATAACTTCATCAAAAGATATGTTCACGCTTTCATTGATGATTTTGGTCCCTTTTTTGTAGACCCTGTATGCAGCGGATGTTTTCGAGTATCCAACAAAAACTGTTTCATCAGCTTTAGCAGCGAACTTCCCTCTGTCCTTTTTGTCATTTAGAATGAAACATCTGCAACCAAAAACTCAAAAGAAATTGATGTTAGGTATTCTTTTATTTATTATTTCATACGGAGTTTTACCAAACCTTTTGTTTACAAGAGAGCGGTTTTGGGAAAAACAAGCAGTCGCTACTGCTTCAGCCCATAAAAATAAAGGAAGACTGGAACATGTAAGCAATGTCCGTGCCGCTTCCACCAACGTTATGTTCTTTTGTTCAACAACACCATTCTATTGTGGTGTCCGGGCTGCCGAAAATGTATGTGAAATACCGATAGATTCGAGATATGAACCGAGTGTGTTGTTCTTGAATTCAGTTTCATTGTCTGTTCAGATTTTCTGAACTTGAAGTTGCAAATTATTTTGAACTGTCTTCAAGAAAGAAATAATTGTCTCGGCTGCTTCATCCTTAGACCGCAGAAAATGAACCCAGGTATATCTGGAATAGTCATCGACTATGACCA
>NC_037532.1:21540194-21559968 GCF_001531365.2 Cynara cardunculus var. scolymus | reverse complement strand
TCCAAATCTTACCGTACCTCCAAAAGATTCAACAAAGTTCGATAATAACTCTTTTCTACCAGTCATATGCTTAGAACATCCGGAGTCTAAGAACCACACATGCCAGTTAACCTGCAAAAATGAATCAATTGGGTTTTGGTGCCCATTTTAGTTTTGGACCTTTAAGCACATATTTCATTGGCGGTATACTATATGTACCGAACCAACGTTCTTTAAACTTCAGATTTTTAGATACAGAAGGAATCACAGAATGCATGAAATGACATGGTTTAAAAGAAGTAAAAGACTTAAGTAATTCATTCACTCTACACAGAGAACAACTATTTTTACTATTTCCAATATCAAATAATTCATCAACTGAATATCTTATTACATAATTATTCAATGTCGAATCATTTAACAGAATAGGCTAATAAGAAGATAACTATCTAGCAAGACTATTTAGCTAATCTTCTACTAACAGATAAAGCTTATCTATAATAAGGATAAACATGAAAACGAGATAAACTTTGTAGAATCCAGTTGTTGAATGATTATCTCCATCTGTCTTCCATAGGATATGCGTTCAACCTTATCTTCATATCTTCTTTGCTTGCCTCTGGTTGAACTGGTGAAGGAAACTTCAAGTGTTAGTATCCACAGGGGTTATGGAGATGCACTTTCCATCGCATCTCTGGTCAGTTCATCGACCCTCTGGTTGTTCTTCAAACTTAGTTATTTTTTCTTAAAGTCTTCCATCGGCCTTCTGGTTCTTCATCACTTGTTTGTCTTCATTACTTCATGTATAATACTAATCGGGTCTAACACCTTCTATAAGTTTTCTTCATATATTTGGTTGTACTTGTTACATTCTCAACAATCGTGACCAACTTGGAAAGTTCGATCCCAAAGCTGATGAAGGAATCTTTCTTTGATATTCTTCAGTATCCAAAGCCTTTAGAGTATTCAATAAACGAAGACACACGATAGAGGAATCCATTCATGTCACCTTTGACGAATCTCAATGCATTAGAAAATTGGATGTTCTCTCACTATGGACAACCTGAAGCTTCCTACAGTGTTCCTCTCAAAACTTAATCTCTTGAAGCTGAAGATGATCCACTCATCATTCCAGTTACAGCTAGTCACTCCAACGCATCTTCTTCAGGGATCGCTGCCGTGCCCATTAGTTGTGTTCCTCCTTCTACTTCAAACACTGATCAATCAGTGAATGAAATGCCTTCAGTATCTGAACCTATTTCAGTCGCTGAATCTGATGCTCCTTTGGCGATAGTTCTTATTACTGAAGATACTACAGCTGAAGCCTCATCTTCTGTTCCTGAACTCACATACTCAGATGAAATTCCTCTACCGGCTCAACGATGGACAATAGACTATCCAATTCATCAAATTCTTGGTGATCCAGATGCAGGTATCAAGACACGTCGTGGTCTAGGTAATATATGTCTCTTTGTCAACTTTCTTTCTTTAGTCGAACCCAAGAAAATCAATGATGCTATCTCTGACCCTAGTTGGATCCTTGCCATGCAAGAGGAGCTCATTGAGTTTGATAGGAACAAAGTCTGGTACCATGTCCCATGTCCATTTGACAAATCAGTGATAGGCACCAAATGGGTCTATCACAAGAAGTTGGATGAAGATGGTGTGGTAACTCGTAACAAGGCTTGGCTTGTTGCTCAGGGTTATAGAAAAGAAGAAGGGATCGACTATGATGACACCTTCGCACCAGTAGCTAGACTTGAAGCAATTCGACTCTTTCTAGCCTTTGCTGCCCATAGAGACTTCAAAGTCTATCAAATGGATGTAAAGAGCACTTTCCTAAATAGGAAACTTCAAGAGGAAGTTTATGTTGAATAACCTTCAGAGTTTCTTGACCCTAAGTATCCAAACCATGTCTACATGTTGGATAAAGCTCTTTATGGGTTAAAACAGGCTCCTCGCGCCTGGTATGACACCCTTTCCTCTTTTCTCATCTCTGAGAAATTCTCTCGTGGAAAGATTGACCAGACCTTATTTCTTTGGAAAGTTAAGGGTTACATCATTCTAGTCCAAATTTATGTCGATAATATTATATTTGGTTCCACTAATCCCACTTTGTGTTTTCGATTCGCTGATCGCATGAAGAAAGAATATCAGATGAGCATGATGGGAGAAGTAACATTCTTTTTCGGTCTTCAGATGAAACAATCAGATAAAGGTATCTATATCAATCAAATTAAGTATGTCTGTGACATGCTGAAGACGTTTGATCTATCCAACAGTTCATCTATGAAAACTCCAATGGCTCCTCCACTCTCTCTCAACAAGGATCCAAATGGAAAACCTGTAACCGTTACTGTTTGTAGAGGAATGATCGACTCCCTGCTGTATCTAACAGCTAGTCGACCCGATATCATGTACTCCACATGCTTATGTGCAAGATATCAAGCTGAACCAAAGGAATCTCATCTGATTGCTGTCAAACGCATATTCAGATATCTTAAAGGAACTCCTAACATGGGTCTTTGGTACCCTAAAGATTCAGGTTTTGACCTAATCAGTTATTCGGATAGTGATTTTGCAGGTTGCAAAATTGATAGGAAAAGCACCACTGGAGGCTGTCAGCTTCTAGGTGGAAAGTTGGTGAGCTGGACAAGTAAAAAGCAAAACTCAGTGTCCACATCAACAGCTGAAGCTAAATATGTAGCCGCTGGTAGTTGATGTGCCCAAATTCTTTGGATGAAAAACCAGCTGATGGACTACGACCTTTAGTTTTCAAAGGTTCCTATCTATTGCGATAGCACTAGTGCTATTGCTATTGCAAACAACCTTGAACTTCACTCCAAGACCAAACATATTGAGATCTGATATCATTTTATCAGAGATCATGTTATGAATGGTGATATTGAATTTCACTTCGTTCCAACTGAGTACAACTCACTGACCTTTTCACCAAGCCTTTTGATGAGACAAGATTCAACATCTTGATCAGCGAATTGGGATGTTAAACACAGAAGACTAATCTTCAGCTATTAAACATCACTCAGTTGGTGAAGTGATTCCGTACTCTATCTCTGACACTTAACTTTTGAGTAAATTTATCTATTCTCTCTAAGGTATGACTACTCTTCTCTTTTCTTCGACTTAAAACCCTCACTGAAGCTTTTCTTCTTCAGTGACTAAAGTTTTAAAAGTTGGTTTTAGTGATCTTCTAATCACTGACCATATCTATAAGTATGTCTTTACACTTATTCTCTTAAAAATAAAAAAATGATCACTGAACCTTTACGATCAGTGATTCAAATATTTTTAAATGCCAGTTTCAGTGATTCTCTTATCAATGACACTGATGTCATAAAACCCTCACTGAAGTCTTTCATCTTCAGTGATAAAATGTTTTAAACGGTTTTTTCAGTGTTTAGTTAAACACTGTATGACTCTTTGTTTTCTTAAAAACCCTTCGTTTTTAAAAGAAAATAGTTAATGAACCGTCTTAATAACGATATTATCTACTTACTATGCGCAACGCTTTGAGATGCGCAAAAAGGTACTATCATTACGCTACCTCATTTAATACCATCCAATCATGGATGAGAACGTGCCATTTTTCATCATGGCCAGTTTCCCCAACCGTCATCTTTTCACTCTCTCATATTCATTCTCTCTCCTCCTACCTATAAATATGAGACTTCTTCTCCACTTTTCTCTTTACGCTTTCAAAATTCTTAGATGAACCTCTGCTAGAATTTTTCCAAAACAAGAACTCTCTCAAATCTTCAAGTCCTTTCGACCTTTTCTTTCAAAAATCATAAGGTCAATATCTTCTTTTCTTTATCTTCTGTTCTAAGAAATAAGTTTAATAATTTCAAGACACTTGTTCTCTTGAAATATTAAACCACAAAGATTATTTAATCAACTCTTACTTGGTTATAATCTTGTTTCTATATACACATTCTACTTGAAAAACCCTAACTCTTCTTTAAGGATTTTTCAAAAGAAGTCTTTATTGATTCAAAAACTTTTCTATAATCTTCTCCCAAAACAATCTTGGTTTTTACTAACAACCTGTTTTCTCTTATTCTTATTAAAAACAGATGGCAGCCAAGAATGTGAACTTTTTTTATTGACGATGAATCCTTCAAGGCCAACAACCACATTGCCATGTTGGATATTCCCTCTTCAAAGGCGGACTACCAAGAAGCGGCCCACTTCCTCAAACATTCGTCGCTCAGCTTTGCACTCAACCATGAACCCATCATGGTGAAAGAGCTTCTCCAGCAGTTCTGGTTCACTTCTGAGGTTGTGGATGTCGAGGTCAAGCGTAGACGTCAATTTGAACAGGTCACCTTCACCTTCAACCGCATGGAAGTGATGTTTGGCGTGAACACCTTGAGGACGACTCTTCACCTTCCCAAAGGCCCCTACGACAGCGAACCCACAACGGTCGAGATCATCAAGTATCTCAACGCCATTAGCTATCAATGGCCAATGAAGAAGGACTCAAATGCTCCCATGAAGTCCTTGTCGAAGATTGAGAAGAACAGGATGTCATCTGTATGGCAATACATGTTCTTTCACTTCATCTAGTGCATTGGTGGAAAGACTGGAGGCCAGGTTCAGGCCTCTAGGATCGCCTTGACCATAGGCGTATCTGCGATTCAGCGTCGCAATATAAATTATGTTGCGGTCATTTTTGATGACCTGGTGCTCAAGCTGAACAAGCGCCAGTAAGAAAAGGTGATGCCTTACACCAGGTTCCTTTCGATGGTCCTTGCGAAGATCTTTGGAGATCATTACTCCATGGAAGGAAACCTCCAGGTTTCCAAGCTTGGATCCAGGATTTTGGATCATAAGCTGAGGGACAGTGAAGTGACGCTAACTTCCATCACTACCTGTTCTCCTCAAGTGGCCAGGACAAGGGTAACCCCCCCGAGTCTAAACCAACCACCAAAACCACTTCAAAACGACCCTCTCAACCAACTCTTGGTTCTCCTCAGAGAGCCAAGAAGGCCAAAAAAAGGAGAGCCACGTCTCTTGCTAAAGCCTCTCGACATGTTTCAGCTATTGAAATAAACCTTAACCCTGAGGCATCTTTAGCTAACCTTCCTAGCTCTTTAGTGATTCCTCCCATCACTGTCGTATCAGTGGCATCTACCCCAACTGCCTCAATGACCCAACTCACTGAAGGTGTGAATATCAGCAACGCCACCTGTGATAACTGGATCTTGGTTATCACCCAAGGTAATAAATACGTGATTATCTGATTAAATGATTACATGATAGCATGATAAATTTGTTTTATTTGATCATGCTAATATGTGAAATTATGTGCATAAATGAGTATGCAACAAATATGTGAATTTTATGCATAAGAAATATATGGATGATATGCATGTATGTATGTGAGTATGCTTAAGTGAAAGCATCTATTAAATTATGCATATGTGCATAATTATTTTTATGTATAATTGGATGTATGCATGTATGTGAAGGCTGCATGAGGCAGTCGACTTTCCTAAATATAAAAGGGTATAAAAGGAGGGCTTAGCCTCCATTTATCCTCTTCTTGCCATTTTTAAAGTTTGAGCGATTTAAAGAAAGAGGAGGTTAGCCGGATACTTTTCGAAGCAAAGTAGATTCAATTATTTTCAAAAGGCTTGATAAGGTGAGTGATTTCTAAACCTTTTTGCATAAAATTTGTTACTGGTTTTATTTGAATGTTGTTTATTATTAGAAAGAAATCAATTATTTGCTCAAGGGTTTTATCTGGACAAAGGGTGACCGGACTAAGTCTAAATCGGACAAAGCTTGTCCGGATTATTCTTAAATCGGACAAGGGTTGGGTGATTAAGCCCTAAACCGGTCAAATATTAAGCGGTTTAGTTTTAAACCGGTCAAGCATTGAGCGATTTATGACTGTTAAGTATAGTAAACATTTTGAATGGAGAAGTATGAATACGACCATATGGTGACCGGATTGTTTTTAATCAGACAAGTCTTAGGCGATGTATTGTCCGTACTTGTTATCYGGACAAAAGTATTGGAAATGATTCCAAGTGTTAAATCGGACAGGCCTTGGGAGGTATATTGTCCGGATTTGGTAAATCGGTCAAGACTTGACCGGAGATGAAGTCCGGCCAAGCCAAGTTACACAGGATTTGTAATATACCTTGTGCTTAATTGATGAAAATTGTTATTTTATCATAAAATAGAAAATTTGATATAAATGATTTTGGATTGATAATAATTCCACTGACTGCGGTCTATTTGGAATTGTTTTTAAAAAATGTTTTAATGAGGAAATAAGGGTGGCATATCAAGGAGAGGTATACCATGAGATAAGGGTGGCATATCAAGGACAGGTGTACCATGGGATAAGGGTGGCATATCAAGGAGAGGTGTACCATTGGATAAAGGTGGCATATCAAGGAGAGGTGTACATTTGATATAAGGGTGGCATTTGTATGTGTGTTGTATGATATAACTCTTTCTATTATATCCCTTAAGACTACTGTGGTCCGAAATCTTTATTTCTTTGTGATTTAAAGATTTAGGATCAAGGTTCTTATTGGAAATCATAGTTTGGATGTTACTGAGAAGAAAATAATAGGTTTGGCCTGAAACTTTAAATAAACCTTGTTTGATTAGAAAACGTTTAAAAGTGGCATTATATGAAACCTGGTTGGTTCAAAAGTATGTGATTTGAATAGCTGAATGCTTAGCTTGAAAAGTGGAAAGGATATGGTATTATGTACTTATTTATTTATAAATTTATATATATGAAAAGTTGTTTTTCCATAAAGGTTTTGGTGATTTTCACCCTGCAATAACATAAAAAGGGTAACTCATTAGACCTTTTGGTCTAACCCTCGTTTTGTGATTTTAACTATGTATTACAGGAGGTACGAACAGTAAAGGAAAGGGGAAAATGTAATATTTCCTTATATGCATTTCTACATGAAGATCTGTCTTTGATGTACAGTTTTGATTGATGAACGTTGATTAGTACAAGAAATGTATTTGAATTTTTGGACCTTGTATTCTGTAATGATAGATTCTTGTACTAAGGGACCTGAATGGTATATAAGCATGTATTTCTTCTGTATGAAATATATGTTACATGCAATGTGTGGTATGGGGTGTTACAGAAAGTGGTATCAGAGCCCGAGTTTAAGGGATTTAGGTATTCAACAGCATGATACCTAGACTTAAACTGTTTTATTGCATGTTAAGGGTCCCGGACATAGTTAGCTCCATTGGAAATAAATATGATAGGTTGAAAGAACATTGTGTAAGGTAAATTTTAATTACATTTGGCCAGTGTAATTATGAATTTACAAGTACACATATGAACATAAAATACTTCATTATATTTGGGAATGTGAATACATGATTATTAACACTAAAATCTGCAGATGTCTAGTCGAACCCGAAGATCTGAAAGAATGGCTCATCCAGAATCTGAGGAAAGGGAAGAATCGCCGGTTAATCTTTCAACTAGCACATCCGAAAATAGAGGTCAGGGAAAACCAAAAGGACGAGGTAGAGGAAGAAGTCAGTCTTAGGGAAGGGGCCGGACTGAAGTACATTCTGAACATGAAGAACCCACTCTGGAAATGTTCAGGAGAGGTCAGTGCCACATCCTGAATATGTAACCAGGGACATATTGGCTAAAGAAATGGGGAAGTTACGGAAAACTCTAACTTCTGTTATGGGAGTTCCAGCCAGGGTAGAAACAGAAAGAATAGAAGTTCATCCCTCGATGCCAATTACTCACAACAAGGAGGGAGATATTAAAATGTTTTTGGCCTGTAAGCCACCAACATTCTCTGGAGAAAGAGATCCAGTGAAAGCTGTGTGCTGGATTAAAGAAATGGAATCAGTATTCAACACCATTCGGTGTCCGGAAACAGATAAAGCTCGATTTGTTGTTTCTGTATTAAAGTCAAATGCTTTATTCTGGTGGGAAGTTGAATCGTCTGCCAGAACGGATGTCTTACAGACTTTGTCTTGGGTAGAATTCGTGGACCGATTCAAGAACCAGTTTTGTCCTAAGACAGCAGTTAGACAAATGGAAAAAGATTTCCTGAAGCTAGAACAAGGAAATGGAACAGTTCGGGAGTGTACTGAAAGATTCATTGAATACTCTCGCTTTGCTGAACATTATGTTTCAACCGAACCCAGGAAGATAGAAAGGTATATTTAGGGTTTGAAACCTTCAATCAGAGAGTTTGTAATTGCCATGAACCCCAATACCTTTTCATTGACGGTAGACGCGGTCGAAGTGACCGAACAAAATAAGAACTGGCAGCCAGAAGGAAAGGTTGTAGAAAAGAGAAAATGAGAGGGGCCTTCATCTTTTTGAGGGCCGAAAACTGTAAGATATGATAACAAACCCGAGCAGAAGATAAGTGAGAAAGTCTGCTCACAGTGCCGACAGGTTCATCAGGGTGAATGCAAGATGGACCCAAGAAAATGTTATAAGTGTGGTGAAGCAGGCCATCTGTCTAGAAATTGCCCAGCTAATCGAAGGTGTTTTAACTGCAATTCTCGAGATCATATTCGACCAAATTGTCCGTTGTTAAGAACTCTGCAATTGACAATGGGAAGTAATGCATCGGGTACTCGGGGAAGGCCTACTATGAACAGAGGAGGGCAAGGAGGGGCGCGGGGACGGTCCTTCCAAATGACTAAGAACGGGGCAGAAGCATCACCGCATATAGTAACAGGTACATTCCTTCTGAATTCAATACGTGCTAAGGTGTTATTTGACTCTGGTGCAAACTTTTCGTTTGTATCACCATTGTTTGCTCAAACTGCATGWCHRAATTCTGTGATACTTGATGATGAATTAGTAGTTGATACTGCTAATAGTCAGGAAGCTGTTACAAGTGTGTTTAATAACTGTAATATTATGATTGAGGGCTGTGAACTTCTGATTTGATTATTTCTCATGCCCATAAAAGAATTTGATGTAGTGGTGGGTATGGACTGGTTGGCAAGGTATCAGGCTAGTATTGTTTGTAATTAGAAAATGATCAGAATAACGCTGCCAGAGGAACAGTTGTTATTTATGGTGATCGTCAGAATCACCATACCAGTATTTTGTCAGTAATGAAAACCCAGAAAAGTATTTGGAAGAAGTGCCAAAAATGTTTGGCAGACGTAATTGATCTGAAAAAAGAAAAGGGAAAAGAAGAATCGATTCCGATTGTTAGTGAATATCCAGAATTCTTTCTAGAAGACTTATCTGGATTACCACCACACAGAGTTATTGAATTCTGAATTGATCTTGTACCAGGGGCTGCACCAGTAGCAAATGCGCCATACCGGTTAGCTCCATCTGAATTGAAGGAATTGGTTATACATTTGAAAGATTTAACTGACAAAAGATTTATTAGACCAAGCACCTCACCTTGGGGTGCTCCGGTCTTATTCGTCAAGAAGAAGGATGGGTCTATACGAATGTGTATAGACTATCATGAATTGAATAAGTTGACAATCAAGAACAAATATCCTTTACCAAGAATTGATGACTTGTTCGACCAATTGGTGGAAGCAAGTTATTTCTCCAAGATTGATTTATGGTCAGGGTATCATCAGCTTAAAATCAGGGAAGAAAATATTGCCACAACAGCATTCAGAACAAGGTACGAGCATCATAAATTCTTACTTATGCCATTTGGCTTAACTAATGCGCCCGCAACTTTTATGGATTTGATGAATAGGGTATGTAATGAATATCTTGATAAATTTGTTATTGTATTTATCGATGATATTCTTATATACTCTAAAACTAAAGAAGAACATGCAGAACATCTTCGTCTGATATTAGAATTATTGAAGAGAGAAAAGTTGTACACAAAATTGTCTAAATGTGAGTTCTGGTTAAGAGAAGTCCAATTCCTAGGACACGTCATCTCAGAAACAGGGGTAAAAGTAGATCCAGCAAAAATAGAAGCAGTTGCAAGATGGGAAGCTCCGAAAAATCCTTCTGAAATCCAAAGCTTTTTGGGATTGGCTGGTTATTACCGTAAGTTCATTCAGGACTTTTCTAAGATTGTCGTGCCATTGACTAAATTGACTCAGAAGAACATTAAATTCCAGTAGGAAGGAGAACATCAAGAAGCTTTTCAACTGTTAAAAGATCATCTTTGTAGCGCACCAATATTGACTCTACCAGATGGATCTAAAGAATTTGTGGTTTACAGCGATGCTTCAAAATTAGGATTAGGATGTGTTCTGATGCAGAGAGGAAAAGTGATTTCTTATGCATCAAGACAAATGAAAGATCATGAGAAGCATTATCCAACCCATGACATGGAATTAGCTGCAGTGGTATTTGCTCTGAAAATTTGGAGACACTATCTTTTGGGAACGAAATGTCAGATTTATACTGACCATAAAAGTTTACAACATCTATTCAGCCAGAAGGAATTAAATATGCGACAGCGTCGGTGGATTGAACTAGTTAATGACTATGATTGTGAAATCCTTTACCACCCGGGAAAAGCTAACGTGGTGGCTGATGCTTTAAGCCTGAAAGAAAAGAGTGGAACCATTAAAACTGTAGCAATGAGAATGAATTTGATCCCTGACATTCGTAACGAAATTCAGAGATGTCAACAAGAGACTATAAAAGAAGAATTTGTTAAAACAGAAAGGATGGGTAAGATAATTTCAACCTTTGAGCAGAATGACGAAGGACTAATGTGTTTTCATGGGCGAATTTGGGTACCATGTTTTTGAGATATCCGAAATACAATATTGGATGAAAGCCATAAGTCCCGATACTCTATTCATCCAGGCACCAATAAGATGTATAGAGATTTGAAACCTTTTTATTGGTGGCCAGGATTGAAGAAAGACATAGCTAGATATGTGGAACAATGTCTGACATGCTTACAAGTTAAGATTGAACATCAGAAGCCGTATGGACGTCTTCAATCTTTAGAGATACCTATATGGAAATGGGATCACATTACCATGGATTTCGTTATGAAGTTACCTCGAACTCCAAAAGGGTATGACGCGATCTGGGTAATTGTTGATCGTCTGTCTAAATCTACACATTTTTTACCAATAAGAGAGAAATACTCTTTAGAGAAGCTAACACAGATTTACATCAAAGAAATTGTTACCCGGCATGGTGTTCCATTATCTATTATTTCTGATAGAGATACTCGGTTTACTTCGAAATTCTAGGAAGGGTTGCATAAAGCTTTGGGGTCTGAAATCTGACTAAGTACAGCTTATCATCCGCAGACTGACAGGCAGAGTGAAAGAACTATCCAGACTCTCGAAGATATGTTCAGAAGTTGTATTATTGACTTCGGGGGATCGTGGAAAGATCATTTGCCGTTAATAGAATTTGCATATAACAACAGTTACCATTCCAGTATCCAAGCGGCACCGTATGAAGTGTTGTATGGACGTAAATGCCGAACGCCGTTATGTTGGAATGAGGTGGGTGAAAAACAGCTGACGGGTCCTGGAATTGTCCAAGAAACTTCTGAAAAGATCGAACAAATTCGCGAAAGAATCAAAACAGCACAAGATCGCCATAAAAGTTATGCAGATAATTGTCAAAAGCCGATCGAATTTTGTGTAGGTGATTTTGTGATGTTGAAAGTTTTGTCGTGGAAGGGTATCATCAGATTTGGGAAAAAGGGTAAGCTCAGTCCAATTTATGTGGGGCCATTCAGAATATGTAAGCGAATTGGACCAGTAGCATATCAGTTAGAGCTGCCAGAAGAGCTGAGTCTGATTCACAACACTTTTCATGTGTCGAACTTGCGGAAATGTTTGGCTGATTCGAGTCTAGCTATACCAATGCCAGAGATTTAATTAGATAGTAAACTGAACTTTGTAGAAGCACCGAAAGTTGTTATTGACCAAAAGATCAGGGTGTTGAGAAACAAAGAGATAAGTCTGGTTAAGGTTCAGTGAAAGTTTCACAAAGGACCAGAAGCAACATGGGAATTAGAGTCAAAGATGAGATCAGAATACCCTTGGCTTTTTTATTAAAGAAATTTCAGGATGAAATTCTTTTGAGGGGTGGATAATGTGATAACTGGATTTTGGTTATCACCCGAGGTAATAAATACGTGATTATCTGATTAAATGATTACGTGATAGCATGATAAATTTGTTTTATTTGATCATGCTAATATGTGAAATTATGTGCATAAATGAGTGTGCAACAAATATGTGAATTTTATGCATAAGAAATATATGCATGATATGCATGTGTGTATGTGAGTATGCTTAAGTGAAAGAATATATTAAATTATGCATGTGTTCATAATTATTTATATGGATAATTGGATGTATGCATGCATGTGAAGGCTGCATGAGGCAGCCGACTTTCCTAATTAGGAAATGGTATAAAAGGAGGGCTTAGCCTCCATTTCTTCTCTTCTTGCCATTTTTAAAGTTTGAGCGATTTAAAGAAAGAGGAGGTTGATCAGATACTTTTTGAAGCAAAGTGGATTCAATTATTTTCAATAGGCTTGATAAGGTGAGTGATTTCTAAACCTTTTTGCATAAAATTTGTTACTGGTTTTATTCGAATGTTGTTTATTATTGGAAAGAAATCAGTTATTTGCTCAAAGGTTTTATCCGGACAAAGGGTGACCGGATTAAGTTTAAATCGGACAAAGCTTGTCCGGATTATTCTTATATCGGACAAGGGTTGGGCGATTAAGCCCTAAAGCGGTCAAGTGTTAAGTGGTTTAGTTTTAAACCAGTCAAGCATTGAGCGATTTATGAATGTTAAGTATAGTAAACATTTTGAATGGAGAAGTATGAATACGACCATGTGGTGACCGGATTGTTTTTAATCGGGCAAGTCTTAGGCGATGTATTTTCTGGACTTGTTATCCGGACAAAAGTATTGGAAATGATTCCAAGTGTTAAATCGGACAGGCCTTGGACGGTATATTGTCCGGATTTGGTAAATCGGTCAAGACTTGACCGGAGATGAAGTCCGGCCAAGCCAAGTTGATCGGATTTATACTATGTCTTATGCTTGATTGATGAAAATTCTTATTTTATAATAAAATGGTAAATTTGATATAAATGATTTTGGATTGATAATAATTCCATTGACCGCGGTCTATTTGGAATTGTTTTTGTAAATTGTTTTAATGAGGAAATAAGGGTGGCATATCAAGGAGAGATGTACCATGGGATAAAGGTGGCATATCAAGGAGAGGTGTACCATGGGATAAGAGTGGCATATCAAGGAGAGGTGTACCATGGGATAAGGCTGACATATCAAGGAGAGGTGTACATTTGATATAAGGGTGGCATTTGTATGTGTGTTGTATGATATAACTCTTTCTATTATATCCCTCAAGACTACCGTGGTCTAGAATCTTTATTTCTTTGTGATTTAATGATTTAGGATCAAGATTCTTATTGGAAATCATAGTCTGGATGTTATTGAGGAGAAAATAACAGGTTTGACCTGAAACTTTAAATAAACCTTGTTTGATTAGAAAAGGTTTAAAAGTGGCATTATATGAAACCTGGTTGGTTCAAAAGTATGTGATTTGAATAGTTGAATGCTTAGCTTGAAAAGTGGAAAGGATATGCTATTATGTACCTATTTATTTATATATTTATATATATGAAAAGTAGTTTTCCCATAAAGGTTTTGGTAATTTTCACCCTGCAATAACATAAAAAGGGTAACTCACTAGACCTTTCGGTCTAACCCTCGTTTTGTGATTTTAACAATGTATTGCAGGAGGTACGAACAGGGCTGACGATGCTCAGGCTCTCGCCGTTTAGCAGACCAAACTTCTTCAGCAGATCCTGGATGTTGTCCATCAACCAACTCCAGTGATCCCACCTTTTTTCTCTACCGGTGATCACGCTCAGCTCAATGAGACACGTGAGGCAACGACAACTCTAGCAGTGCTCTGTCAAGGCTAAAGGAAATGATGGTTCTCTAGCATCAGCGCTTGGACGAACTCTCTGGCCTATACTCTCAAGTCTTAGCCAGAGAGGGGGAGATGAGGTCCAATGCTGCTGGACCATCTGATGCTGCTGTTGCTTCAGATCCTGCTGCTGCTCCAGCATCTGTTGTAGTTGAAGCTGAAGCTGAAGGTCCTAGAGCTGAAGCGGTTGCTGCTCCTGTAATCCCGACCACTGAAGCTGTTCCAGCTGAGGTAGTCGATGCCATCCCTACGGATGATGTTCCTTCCATCACCGCTGCTGCTGGTGATGATGATGACGATGAAAATGATGATGAAGATGATGAACCTAACATCCCAGACCCCGGAAGTGACCTAGATGGTGACGATGACGATGATGATGAGGATGACTTTACCATGAAGTATCAGAAGCCATCAACCGGCACCAAGGGAGGCACCCTCAGGGATTCTGCATCCCAGAGAGAGCAAATGGAAGGAGAGTTTGCTCCATCAAGGAACCAGGACCCCAAGTCAAAAGGCAAGGCGGTCGCTGAAGAAGGAAACTTGAAGGTATTGTCTAATATCCCTCAACAACCTTTATTTGAAGATTCTACCTCTCAGGTAGTAATCACTTCAAAATATCAACTTCAAATTCCATCAACCACCTGCGGTCAATTGGCGTGGGTCCCTGATTACCCTGTCTCTAGTGCTCCCACCGACTAGTAGATGACTCAGCTAAAGGAATCGCTCGACCAGACTAGAGTAAAAATTCATCTTCGTACCTCTAGGGGTGGTGAGTTCGACTTTCTTTCTGAAGCTGAAAGACTCGAGACATTACGGGCTGAAGAAGAGCTAGAGCTTCAGAAGAAGCAGACTGAAGACAGCTTAAAGATGGCCAAGTCACTAGCTGCGAAGATTCTCCCCAAGAGAAAGTCAAAGAAAAAGGTGAACGCTGTCCAAGCCCAGGCTAAACTTCTTTCTATTGCAGAAGCTGAGCATGAGAAGAACCTGAAGCTGGTGGAAAAGGACAAGCAATGGAGCGAAGCAAAGCTGAAAAAGAGAGTCAGTCCCTGCCTGATTATCAGCGTCAGCATCAATGGACGTTCAAAAGACGGTGAAACACTGGTCTCAATGCTCATCACGAGGGACAATCTTGATGCCATCACCGAGTACCCTTCCTACCTTGGCCGATATGGATACAGCGAATGGATGGAGATCAGGCAAGCCATTCAGCAATCCAAGTCAAGATATAAGGCGATTATCAAGGACACCATCAGCGATCTCATCAAACGGATGTCCATGTATGTCGCAGTCCCTGACAGGCCCTCTATGAAGAAAGATGGGAAGAAGAAACTCAAGCTCTCTGATCCTAATGATGGACCATTCCTAAAGAACGAACATGAAACATGGTTCTCCTTAGATGAATTCCTGAAGGGTCATCAGAGTATAGACATTTCTATGCTGAATCTTGACTTGCCAGATAAGGGTCCCTATACACCCAATGTTGTGTATTTCAAACCTAAGTTAGGAGTTATATTTCTTGACTACGAAGGTGAGTCAGATTTGAGAGAATGTCAGAGCTATATCTATGTCCAATGAGTCATCTGGTTTACCTCTTGCTCTGGATAGATGATAGCATGTCTGGAAAAGTCGTAGATCTGAAGATACGAAGGGAATGCGTATGTCGAAGAAACCTTGGTGAAGATGTACCTAGCTACATAGATCTAAGTGTTCTAGAATAGTTTCTCTTTGTAACAACAATCCACTTTTCCTTGTAAATCTTTTGTACTATGTCTACTTTCAGTGACTAATCTTATAGGTTGTAAGCATTAGACATGTACTGAACTGCTTGTAAGATTACCAATGATAATAAAATGAGTATTTCATGTACTTTACTGAAAAAGATCCCTGAAAAAAGTAATAGAGACACAAGTCTATGAGTTCCAGGGTTACTTTTTACATTCACTGACAATCTATAAGTCAGTGAATAAGCTTTCAGTTTCAGTTTTCATACTTGTAATTTTCTCTTAGATATGACTTAAGGAAAATTCTCAAGCAAAGACTGACTCACTGAAAAAGATCCCAAATTAGTAAAAAGGGACATGTACTTTATATGTAACTTTTTCTTACTGTTATTTGATAAGATAACTTTCTTTATGTTGTCTTGTTATCATCAAATAGAGGGAGATTGTTGATCCTCTCTCTCAATGATTTGATGATAATCCATTTTCACTTATACGTTGTATTTATGTTTTTGTATTTTCAATTTCAGCGATCATCACTGAGCCTGTTCAGTGATTGCTGAAGAACTTGTATTGAAATTCAATCAAAGACAGTGATACTTCCAGAAGACAACACTCACACCAAAGAATCTTCAGCCAAAGTCGAAGACTGAAACTGAAGATTAGAGACTGACAAGTACGTGATCTGAAGCGGTACTCAGTGATTACAAGCATGTCTACATATGTGTGAAGACTGCTCAAGCCTTAGCGAATGCTGAAGATACCTCCAGGTTATTCCAGCATTCAACAATCAAATGAAGCTTGCTTAGCATGATTATTGTTGTCTTGTTCTTATGCACACAAAGGACAAACCCATATCCTTCTGAATGTTGGTATGATACGGAGCCGACTAGTTGACTCTATTGCCCACCAACTTTAGGTAAGGATGTCTGCTCATGAATAGTGATTTTTGTACTATTCACTGTAGCAAAGGACAAGTCTTCTTTTTAAGGCTTGACACGCACTCTAACCCTACCATATTGCATTAAATGAACATTTAATGCATTGGGTATAAATAGAAGTGTTTCTTCTTCATGCAGAGTGCACGCAACTCACTCTCTAAACATAATTCTTACTTTGAGCATTTTCTAGCTTAAGTAAAAGAAATTTTCTTCACAACATTTTTTTCTCATTTGTTAATAATATATGTGTGTAACCAAAGATTGTTTAGATAGGTTTTCTTACCTTGTATTTCCGCAAACAGTCTTGTAAAATTTGTATTGATCTTCTTTATCAATATACATTTTAAATTTGAAAATATTGTGTTTGTATTCATCCCCCCCTTCTACAAACTGTTTTACTTATCTTATAGACCCTCAAAGCACCAACACTAATTTTAAAGTAGTAAGGTAAGAATTTTTGAGTTCGCATACAAGTAATTGTAAGGCATGAAAGATAGTTGGTGACAACACTTGATGTTACGCAAATAAGGTGTCAGATATGAAGGAAAAATTGGTCTGTTATCCCTTTCCCTCTCATTTAAAGACATTATCAACGGGACCCTTTTTCTTTTCTCCTTCTAGCAAATTTTAATCATTCTTCTTATCTATCTCTACGATCTTTCTCTCTACTTCTGATTAAACCACATATTAATCGAGTCATGGGGTTTTCAAATCAAATAATAATCTGTAAACAAGATGATACTAGTCCGAGTCAATGACTTAATGGCCTTAATACGCCTTCACATGGCTAACAACGGCCTAATGCACGACTTATGGACATCGATCATTATGTTTTCAGATTATGAAGATTATCCCAGACTTTGATTAACTCATGATTTAACCAGTATAGTAACCAGGACTATATATATTTGTCTTCTTCATCTAAAGATTATTTAACACAGAGATTTAGCCTGTCATTTAGGCTAAATACCTTWTAATATATACTAAATATAAAACAAAGTAAAGAAAGAATACTTACAAAGAAAGAAGAGAAGATCGTATGCTGAAAGCTTTATATATTAAACACTCTAAATATTACAGAGAAAGTTTTTACAAGGAAGAGAGGATGGCTAGAGAACTCTTACCTTAAACTAAACTCCTAAGGCCTTTATATAGACCCGGACTTCAAACTAATATCAAATTCAATCTGATATTAGATAAGAGAGAKGTGWATTATTGCACCTCAATAATTACAAGAATACAAAAACTTTATAAAAGTTGGCATAATTGATGGGRTCCACCACATTATTAAGAGTGGTGCAAAAGTCTTCATCTGGGACCCACTGTCACATGATTATGTCTTGGTTCCAGAGCATTCTCCAGTCTTCTGAGGCTTCATTATGGAAGTCTTGATTACTGAGAAAATATCATCAATAGATAAATCTTCTTCATTTGGGTCTTGAGATTCACCGGCTAAATATTGAAACCGATTTTCTCCTTCAACTGACATACTTGAAGTAGCAGAATTAGGTCTTGATTGAGCTTTTTGATCTAAATATTGATGCAGATCTTTTTGAACTAAATTCAAATATTCTTCAAGAATTTCATCATGAGATAACTCCTTGCCAGTTTTCTTCATTTGATCCATAATTTGTGTCATTGGACTAAGAGAAGAGACTGTCATAAATTGTCCTTGAGCTTCTTTAAATCTTTTCTGCTCTTGATATAAAATAATTTTCTGATGAATATTACTCACTGTATCTTGAGAATTTAGAACACCCTCTTTGTCTTTCTTCATCATTTTGGACCAGAATTTTGTAAGATATAATCTTTTCAACATAGGAAATTTTTCTGGAGTATAATCCACCCTTGGAATCCATTTGAATATCCATGGAATAGAGAATTCAATAAAGAAATGCATAGAGGATATAACCTCGAATGATACATAATTTCGACTTTTATCTTCCATTAATTTGGATGAAACTTCAGACTAATCCGTATATAAACTTTTATATAATTCTGGCATAATTGCAATATTAGGACCATATGAGATCCACCATCGTAGAAACCAATGAGGTATGGTCTGCTTATAAACTTGATCACATACGTTTATAAACCATGAGTCTTCTGGGGATTTTCATATAAGAAAATCTTATTGAAAGCTTCAATATAATCCCAGAAAGTATATTTAATCATAATCTTTGATTCAGGATGAAAATATTCTTTCTCCTTCAADGTAGATATACCCCATTCTTCAGCAGTTATTAACCGCTTAATAATAATCTTACTAAAGTTATAAACTTTAGTATTGGACCCAGTAAAATGAGATATTTCACATGTCTGGGTTGCTATTAGTAATTGCTCATAATAAGATCTGGGTTTATATGAAGTAGCTGCATATGATGCATTATCCAGATATCTTTCCATTATTGGCCAGGGATTATCCTGTTCTTCCTGGGAATTAATATAGCGCAGGAAATCATTATTTTCTAGGAGTAGTATAACCTCCTCAGAGTTATTATAAACATATTCAGAATCATCATTTGATTCATTTTCTTGTATTGCTTGAGCATAAGTAGGGGTATTACCCTTTGCTTTTAAAAATTCCTGAAATTCCTTATAAAGGGGATCTTCAGGTTGAGGAATATTTGAAGAAGCTATAAGCTGTCTGTTGCCTTGTTGGATTATAAATCCACAACCACGACCACGGCCTCTTCCTCTACTATTAGTAGGGGAGAGAATTCTTCCCGTATTATGGGGGATCATTCTGCAAATATTCACGAGTGAGAAAATCAGGAAGACTATTATCTGTCCCTTTTCTATAAACAATATTAAAATCAAATGGTGCTAAATGAGCTTGCCATCTAGCAAACATTTGTTTTGAAACATCATGTTTAAAATCTTTATTAAACATATATTTTGCAGATTGACAATCAGTAATAATTGTAAATTGCTGATTATATAAATCATCTTGAAATTTTAGAACACATTTAACAATTGCAAGAATTTCCTTAGCAGTCGTAGAATAATTTTTCTGAGCATTATTCCATTTTCCTGAACAAAAGCGAATAATATATATTTTACCTGATTCAGGATGGGTTTGTCTTAGAATTCCACCATAACCCAAATCAGAAGCATCAGTTTCAATAAATTTATCCCAATTAGGATTGGCTAGAAATAAACAAGGTAAAGATTTTATTTTTTCTTTAAT
>NC_037532.1:21537391-21538994 GCF_001531365.2 Cynara cardunculus var. scolymus | reverse complement strand
AATTGTGGTTTTTCAATAAATTCTAATTTAATTTTATTACTTTTATAATTTCCAATAATACATATTTCACTAATATGTTCTATAGGATAAATAGTTTTTAGGAAAGGATTTCCTAGAATTAATTGATTTGCAGGCATATGTTCTGCATTTAACATTATAAATTTTTGTGGAATACATATACCATCTTGACAAATTTTTGCAAGTATTTCGCATTTAACCCCTAGTTTTTGTTGGGATAATATCCTTAATACAGTAGTAGTCTTATGACAATATTTAGTTGGTATTAATCCTTCTTGAATACAATTTTTATCTGCTCCGCTATCAATCATAGCAACAAATTGCTTTTTATAAGAATTTCCAATTAAAAGATTAATATTTGTATACCATTTATGTGATTCAAATCCTTCTAATGTTTGTAAAATTTCATCATCTTTATTATATGATGTAGATGAGGATTCATTATTTATTATATTATTATTTTCTAATTGAGTAACTCTAGTTTTTAGATCAGAAATTTCTAATTTAAGATTCTTAATTTCTTGATCATAATCAGATTTAATCGGTTGTTGTAATTTTCTTTCTTGTAACATTTTATTAACAGTTTTCATTGAGTATGGTTCATTAATTATAGTAGCTTTTTTCTTTTCTTCTCCTAATTGATCTATTATTTGAGATCTCAATTCGGATCCTTAATTAATTTTAAGGCAGATAAAACATCATTATTTATCATATTAATAGTTAAATTATCATCAAATTGTGATTGAATTATATATACTTCATCTTCAATTTTATTTTCTGAACATTCACCTATATTTTTATAGGTACAATTTTCTTCTTCAGAGGAATTTTCTGTTGAGAAAGTATCAATCTCTTCTATGGATGAAGATTCATCTTCAGTTTCAGATTCATTTGAAGAACTAGTTGATTCTATTATTGCAATTTTCTTATCTTTTTCTTTATCAGATKTTTTAACAGATTTACATTTATTAGCATAATGACCTTTTTTACCACATTTATAACATGTAGGAGATTTCTTTTTAGTTAATTTTCTAGTTGATTTTCTTTTAGTCCTATATTGTTTTTGATTTTCAGATAAGGGTTTCTTAGTTCCCTTTTTAAATTTTTTYTTATATCTAGAAGTCTTAATTCCTTCTATTCCAAATTGATCACAGAATTGGCCTAATTGTTGTCTTTCGTTTAATCTTTGAATTTGTATTTGTTGATTTAGTTTAAGTTCATTACATAAAGCTAAACCTTCTTGTATACATTTTCCTATTAGACTACCATAAGAATGTTTATCATAAGGAATTTGAGAATCATTACCTCTAAGAGTTTTCCTAACTCTTTCTGCAAATAAATGAGGAAGTCCATCTATAAATTTCTGCTTCCAATAAATAGAATTACAGTCTTTAAGTTCCATAACCCTACTTAARAATGTATCTTTATACCATCTAAATGATGTTAATGTTTTACATTGTAAACCATTTAATAAGGTACAAATATTTTCAGAATTATCAGACCATCTTCCTGTAAAATGTTCAATTATATTAATTAAYAAAGTATAAACAGCATTAGAGACAGGTTGATCATCTATTATTTTAGT
>NC_037532.1:21517705-21537291 GCF_001531365.2 Cynara cardunculus var. scolymus | reverse complement strand
TGCCGTTCAGGAATCACGGCAGTCGTAGCTGTTGCTGGAGCAGCCGGAACAATAGCAAATGGAATATATGGTCCATTTTCTATATAGTGTGGAATTTTAGGATCCACACCTTCCAAAAAGAGGGACATCCGGTTCTTCCAGAGACAAAAGTTGTCACGGGCAAACCGGGGAGGTTTGGCAAGAGAGCCATTATCTTTTGTGTGTGTGTGTGTGTTTGTAATTTGTAAAGCCATTTGAAAGCAGTAAGTTATCTAAGAAGAGATAAATTAATACAACAAAATAACAAAACAACACAACACAAGTAAAGAGAGAAAACACTGCTCTGATACCACTTGTTGGTCCCAAAAGGGTCTACAAGATAAGACACAGTTTGTAAAAGGGGGGGGATGAATACAAACACAGAGTTTTCAAATTTAAAATATATATTGACAGAGAAGATCAATACATATTTGGTTACACACAGATCTTTAGCAAATACAAGAAAAGATAATGCTAGAAAATAAAGATCTTTTACTTAAGMAAGGAGAGGCTTGAAGTAAGAATAGGTTAGCAGAGAGATGCGCACGTACATGCTCTCATGCATGGAGAAGAAAACACTTCTATTTATACCCAGTGCATTAAATGATCATTTAATGCAATAAGGTAGGGTATAGAGTGCGTGTCAAGCCTTAAGAGGAAGGCTTGTCTTTTCCTACAGTGAATAGTACAAAAGCACTATTCTTGAGCAGACATCCTTGCCTAAAGTTGGTGGACAAAGAGTCGACTAATCGGCTCCGTACTGTACTAACTTTAGTAAGGGTATGGGCTTGTCCTTTGTGTGCAAAACGACAAGACAACAACAATCATGCTAAGCAAGCTACCTTTGATCGCTGAATGATGGAATGACCTAAAGGTCTCATCATCATTCGCTGAAGCTAGAGCAGTCTTCACACATGTAGAAACGTTCGTAATCACTGAATACCGCTTCAGATCACGTACTCGCCAGTCTCTAATATTCAGTTTCAGTCTTCGACATTCGTTTAAGGTTCTTTGGTGTGAGTGTTGTCTTCTTGAAGTATTGTTTGTCTCTGAGATTTACAAAACAAGTTCCTCAGCGATCACTGAACATACTCAGTGTCTGATCACTGGAACTGAAAATACAGAAACAAAATTACATCGATAGATTAAAAGGGATTATCATCAAATCACTGAGAGAGAGGATCAACAGACAAGCCTTCCTCTTAAGGCTTGACACGCACTCTAAACCTACCATATTGCATTAAATGATCATTTAATGCACTGGGTATAAATAGAAGTGTTTCTTCTCCATGCAGAGAGCGCGCATCTCTCTCTAACCTTATTCTTACTTCAAGCATCTTCTAGCTTAAGTAACGGATTCTCCTTTTAGCAATCTCTTTTCTTGTATTTGCTAAAGCTCTGTGTATAACCAAAGATTGTTTAGATAGGTTTTCATTACCTTATCTTTCCGCAAACAGTCTTGTAAAATCTGTATTGATCTTCTCTATCAATATATATTTTAAATTTGAAAATACTGTGTTTGTATTCATCCCCCTCCTTCTACAAACTATTTCTATTCTTGTAGACCCTTACGGGACCAACAGGAAGAGACATAGCTATTATAGACCGAGAGCGCGTGTCTATAGCTATTTTCTTCTTGTCTTCATCGCTCCATTGATGTGGGAGCTTTGGAATATGTCGTTCAGGAATCGCGGCAGTCGTAGCTGTTGCTGGAACAGTTAGAGCAATAGGAAATGGAATATATGGTCCATTTTTTATGTAATGTGGAATTTCAGGATCCACACCTTCAAGAAAGAGGGACATCCGGTTCTTCCAGAAACTAAAATTGTCACGGACAAACCGGGGAGGTTTGGCAAGAGAGCCATTGTCTTGTGTGTGTGTGTGTTTGTAATTTGCAAAGCTATTTGTAAGCGGTAAAGTTATCTAAGAAAAGAGATAAACTAATACAGAAAACAGCTAAACAGAAAGAGAGAAAAAACATTGCTCTGATACCACTTGTTGGTCCCTAGAAGGTCTACAAGATAAGTAAAACAGTTTGTACAAGGGGGGAAAGATAAGGTATGAAAACCTATCTAAACAATCTTTGGTTACACACGAATTCTTAGCAAATGAGAAAAGAAATGCTGTAAATAGAAGATCCTTTACTTAGGCTAGAAAATGCTAGTAAGAATTAGGTTTAAAGAGTGAGTTGTGCGCACTCTACATGTAGAAGAAACACTTCTATTTATACCTAGTGCATTAAATGAACATTTAATGCCAAATGGTAGGGTTAGAGTGCATGTCAAGCCTTAGAGGAAGGCTTGTCCTTTGCTACAGTGAATAGTACAAAAAAACTATTCAGGAGTAGACATCCTTACCTAAAGTTGGTGGGTAATAGAGTCAACTAGTCGGCTCCATACCGTACCAACGCTTAGAAGGGTATGGGTTTGTCCTTTGTATGTATAAGGACAAGACAACAACAATCATGCTAAGCAAGCTTCCTTTGATCGCTGAATGCTGGAATAACCTGAAGGTCTCTTCAGCATTCGCTGAGGCTTGAGTAGTCTTCACACATATGTAGACGGGCTTGTAATCACTGAGTACCGCTTCAGATCACGTACTCGCCAGTCTCTAATCTTCAGTTTCAATCTTCGACGTTAGCTGAAGGTTCTTTGGTGTGAGTGTTGTCTCCTTGAAGTATCGTTGTCTCTGATTGAATTACAATACAAGTTCTTCATCGATCACTGAACAGGCTCAGTGATGATTGCTGGAACAGAAAAGACAGAAACATAAATACAACGTATAAGTGAAAAGGGATTATCATCAAATCACTGAGAGAGAGGATCAACATAAACAAACAACCCCTTAATGCGACAATTTGAAAGTTTTGTATGTAGAAAAAATGCATCTCGTTTGAGTTACATCAGCATTTTAACTGCCTACTCATTGACCTCAGGACTATTAGACGAGAATATTCCAAGTTTGAGACTCTAGCATAATTCTTAGAATGTATGCTTCAAGATGTCTAAAGACATGTCAAGTCTTCTTCTCAGTAGTGCCAATGGAATTCTGCTCCATCATGAGCAATCTCGTCAACTGAAGAAGAATCTCATAAGAGATTCAAAAGAGTCAAAAAGCTCACCTGTAGCTTTACTCTCTAATACCTCTTCAACGACCACCCTCACTCTCACTGTCACTAAGTTAGATCCATCTAACTCTAAGGACTTGACAAACGTTGATCTTTTAGAGTTTGACGAGCCACTAAATCTTTTAGAGTTTGATGAGCCACTAGATCTTTTTACAAACTCTTTTAGAAGATTTTTAAGAAAAAGTAACTTTCATAGAACTCCTATACTGACCATCACTGACAAGTCAAAATCAACCCCGAATTGATAAGGCTTCAGCGATCGGCTTTAACTGTGAATGCAAAGACACTTTGGAAGTGAGTGTAGGTCTAAGAAAGCTACAAAGCATCTTCCTCCTTATCCTCCTTCAAACCAATAGATGATAAGTATTAGAGGTTGAAGGAGAAGTATAAAAAGATGAAGAACTACCAGCGTACAGGAAAGGGTCTCATTACTAAAGAACATGATTGGTCGAATTCATCTGACGAATCCTTCTCAGATGAGGAAAACACGACCTACCTCTGTCTTACGGCCAACATCAAAGAAGTCAAAGATGAACCATTTGAGACCTTGTCTTCAAATTACTCTTCAACTCAATTCAAGTATCATGTCTAAATGATCTTTCTATCTCTGGCACTAGTAGTCTCTCAATGCTTGATACGCTAATTGTGGACCTTTACAATGCACTAAATGACAAATCCAAAGCTCAAACGTTATATCTTAAACTACAAGAACAACTTGAAAATGTCATTTGAAGATCAAATAACTTACTAAGATTGAAGAAAATATTATTTATCAAGTCATTGAAAACCAAGCAACCAACATTGAACGTAAGTAAGCTATCACTAAGCATGAACAAACTATTGCTAAACTAAAAACTGAAAAAGTTACCAATGAAGGATGGTACAAAGCCTCTATTAAGGATAATGAGATAATAAACACTCAGATACCTGCCAAGGTTAAAAGTGGTTATTGATATTCCTCAGACCAGGAAGAACATTTTAGTGACAAATCCATGCTAAAATTTGGAACTTTTGTCTCCTCTATTCATGACACTTCTTCCACTCAGTATTCCTCCCTATCTGAGTTAAACCTATCCCTGAAGAAATTCTTAAGAGTTTATAAATCCATTGCAAATGTTCCTCAAAAGGATAAGAAAAACCAAAAGCTGAAGAAGACTTCTTTTAAGCTTTCAGCCGATCAACCATCAACTTTTGGTAAAAAGATCCTTGGACCCGTTTAGATATCAACCCTAAAGCTGAAAATTATTTGTACTCCTAAGAAACTTGTCGTTCCTCCCAACACTTTTGGGAAAAGGTATTCTTGGATATGGTCCTAAACATCTTAAGTTTTCTACCTCTTATGTTTTTGGCCCTAAAGCTTTCTTCAGCAATAGGAACTGCTATCACTGGGGTGAACATACTCACATTGCTAGTATGTGATTAATAGTTACCAAAGCTGAGAAATCATCTAGAGTAAAGAAAACCACCAAAGCTGAAAACCCAACAAAGGTGAAAACCATAAAAGTTGATAAACCAACTAAACTGAAGAAAACCACTAAAGTTGAGTCATCAGATTTAGTGAAGGAAGTCCACTAAGTTAGCTGGTCCCATTGTAAAATGGGTACCAATGAAAAATTAATTTCCTTCATATTGTAGGAAGTCAAAGGCATCTGGTATCTTGATAATGGATGCTTAAGACACATAACTGGTACTAAGTTCCTGCTATCTGAGTAGAAAGAAGAAAAAGGTTCCTCAGTGAGCTTTGGTGGAGATGGAAAAAGATACACCAAAATTTTGATGTATTAACCAATGGAGTAACCACGTTTAGACGAGTTACTTACGTTGAAGGACTAAAGAACAATATTCTCAGTATCAGTCAACTATGTGATAAAGACTTAATTAAGTTCTCAAAGAGGAAAAGTGCAATCATTAACAAGAATGGTAAACTTACTCTGATTGGTACTCGTATGGGGAATGTCTACATTATCAACATAGACTCCCCTCTTACTAAGAATATTTGCTTTCTCTCTAAAGCCTCCTCAGATGTCAGCTGGCTATGGCATAAAAGACTCTCTCATCTCAACTTCAAGACTCAAAGGAACTAGTCACCGGGGTTTCCTTGGCAATCATTGTAAAGGAATCTCTTTGTTTAGCGTGTGCAAAAGGAAAACAAACAAATGGTATCTTCAAATCAAAACAAGTCTCTTTAGTGAGCACTCCCTCTCCACTACTTCATTGTTTGACCCTATCAACATTCAATCTATCACTGGGAAGAAGTATACACTCATCATTGTCGATGAGTTCTCCAGGTATACTTGGGTGTTCTTTCTCAGATCTAAGAGTGATACTCTTGAAGAAATTATTTCCTTTGCAAGGTAAATGGAAGTACTGAACAACCTCACTATTTGTTCAATTAAAAATGATCATTAAACTGGTTTCCAGAAAACAATACTATGGAAGACTTCTTTGAAAACAAGAGAGTATCTCACAATTTCTCAACTATGAGAACTACTTAGTAGAATAGACTAGCTGAAAGAAGAAATCGAACAATCATTGAAGCTGCTCGATTTATGCTCTGTGAATATCATCTTCCTACTTAATTCTGGGCTGAAGCTATCAGCACTGCATGCTTTACTCAAAATTGATCATTGATAGTCAAGCGACTTAAGAAGATGTCTTATGAACTTTCCATGGAAGAAAGCCCACTCTTAGCTTTCTTCACATCTTTGATTGTAAGTGCTACATTCTAAACAACAATGATAAACTTGGAAAGTTGACCCTAAAGCTGATGATGACATCTTTCTTGGATATTCTTCATTATCCAAAGCCTTCATTGTGTTCAACAAAAGAAGATAAAGTGTTGAAGAAGCTATTCATCTTACTTTTGATGAATCACATTTAGCTAACTCAAAACCCGTCCTTGATGATGAATAAGAGTTGGATAAATGGATGATATCTCACTTCAAAGAATCTAAAGCTTCCTTTAGAAATCCATCTCATCCTGAACAACCAGACGCTAATGTTGATCAAAATATCATCCTTGGCATGTATATTAATAGAAGAGATGAATGCTCTTCAGGGATCTCTGTTGTTCCTATTAACCACTTGCCACCTTTGGACTTATCAAATGTTGATCCTTCAGTCACCGAGTCTCCGTCTACCACTAAACTTCTCTTTGTAAATGATTCTTTGCCTGAAACTCCTCTAGCAACCTTGATGAATGCTAAAGAATCTATTGTTGAAGCTTCATCATCCATGCTTGTGCCCATACACTGAAGATGTTGACACAAAGAATCACCCCATTGATCAAATATTTGGTGATCCAAATGTAGGTATTCAGACTTGACATAGTCTACATAATATCTATTTATTTGTTAACTACATTTCTCTATTAGAACCCAAGAAAATCAACAACCCAAGCTGTGTCAATACTATGCAAGAAGAACTCATTGAGTTTGGAAGAAACAAGGTCTGGTACGTTGTCCCTGTCCATCCAAGAAAACTGTTATAGGCACTAAATGGGTGTATCGAGACAAATTGGATGAATATGGCATTGTAACCCATAACAAGGCTAGACTTGTTGCTCAAGGATACATACAAGAGGAAGGCATAAACTATGATGAAACCTTTGCTCTAGTGGCTATTGTAATATTTGGTTTTGAGTTGCAGTTGGTCGGGTTTTGAAGATTTTATGGTGACGAAAGGTTCATGGGTTATATTTAGCAGATTGTGAGAAAGTGAGGCATTTATAGTATAACTTAATGCTCCTCCTTATGGTTTTAGTGGCTTAGGTCCAATAGGATTTTAAGGTTTAATGGTTTAATGTGGGAGGGGTGTGGCTGGTACATGGCTATGCACCGCCTCCCCATTTCCTAATTTTGCTATATATAGAAAGTGGGTATATCTTTGAAAGGTTTCTTCTTTTGGGAAAAAAACCTGTGGCAAACCTGATAAAGAGAAAGCAGTGCATTCTGTCTAAGGTGAGTTTTTAGTTAAACAATCTTGAATTTGAACATATATTGTTGGTAAATTATGGTTTCATAGTCTTAAACTGCTGTTTCATATGTATATGTTCTTATGTATGTACATGGTCCTATGAGGGAATTTTTATAGGACACTGTGTTGTCTGATGAGAGTCCCTTATCGGTCATGCCTTGACCGATGAGGATCTTGCATAATTTATATATCGTTCGATGAGGACTTTTACCGGACGAAGTGTTATCCAGTGAAGACCTTTATCAGACAGGGTGTTGTCCGATTTGATACTTTATCGCCTATGTATGGAATGAATTAAAGTGGTTGGGGTTTCAAGAGTTGATTGAACTATATGCTTATCGTCTAATGCCTTGTCCAGAGAAGATGCTCATCAGACAAAATTGCCCGGTTAAATGTTGATATTTCTTAGTGTTGTCCAGAGAGGATGCTCATCATACAAAACGTTGTCCGGTTAAATATTGATATTTCGTAGTGTTAATCGAAGAGGTTGCTTCATCGTTGAAGGGTTGTCAGATAAGGACAGTCCTTGACCGGAGAGAAGGTTTTATCATCAAGGGTTGTCCGGTGAGGGCAATCCTTAACTCTATATTGAACAGTGAAAATATATTATCAATATTAATCTTGTGAATGTTTTTCCCTAGTTTAATTATTATGTTCTTATATGTTATATTCATATACCTGGTGATTTATGTCTGTAATAGAAGGCGGGGTCAGCTACGATGATTGATTAGGTAACTGCATATAGATGGTGGGCTAGCCGCGATTGGAAGGGTACCTATGGTAGAAGGCGGGCCAGCCGCGATAATTAATAAGGTACTTGCGTATAGATGGCGGGGCAGTCGCGATAGTTAGCAGGGTACCTATGGAAAATGGCGTGGCAGCCGCAATAATTGAAAGATAATGGGCAATCAATAGCAGAATAACTATGATTTATGGTAGAGTTAACTATGAGGAGTAATTGAATATTTGTACAGTTTTGATAACTGAGATTGGGATTGAATTTATTTTAGTATTCTATAAATGAATGGAATTTTATATGAGGGAATTCACTCACTAGACCTTTCGGTCTAACCCTCAATTATTGTAAAATTTATTTTGCAGGACAACGCGGGGATGAGAATAAAGGCAAGGGGAAATTATGCTAGATTTTTATCTTACTTACTTTTCTAAAATCCGCTCTTGTTAGAGATCCTTCACATTGTATAGTTTTGATCTAATCTTTTGTCTATAAACAACATGATGTTATATTTTATATATGTGCGTTTGACTATCTAACCCTTTTCTTGGATTGTTATGCGTATTCAGGAGGGCTTTTACAGTTGGTATCAGAGCCCTGGTTTAAGAGATCTAGGTATTTCCTGGTATTTAGACTTAAACTAGATGCGTAACTATTTGATAATAGGATCCACTGGGATTTCGAACCTGGGAATGTGTTATATATAATTAGATTTAGAGTAACAAGTGCGGTAGATTTAAATTACATAAGGCCAATGTAATCATAAGTTTACAGGGCTTGTCTTAACTTGAACATCTTATTATAGTGAGGATATCATCCAAGTCTTGTCCAATTTTCATCTAAATTGCCCAAGCCTTAAGCAATATTTGGATTGTGAAGGATGCCGCCCAAGTTTGACCCGATATCCTTCTATATCGCCCAAAGCATTGAGCGATATCTGTGTGGGAGATTTCTTTGTTGAGCGATTTCTTCATCAAGCGATATTCTATTCAAGTGTAGTGAGCGATATTCAACCATTTTAAGAAATTTTCTAAGTGTTAAGAGATATTCTAAGGATTCCAAACCAGTTCAAGATCATTTTCTAAAACGATCAATTCAAATCATTTATGTTAAAGATATGTTAAGCATTGGGTCAGATTCCAAGCCACTATTCTTGCTACAGGTGAATACCCACAATAGAAAGCAAGGATGATGCACTTTTTGGATAATAAGGATGAGAAGTTAATGCAGTCAATCAGAAATGGACCTTATGTCAGTTATGTTGACATTCCTGCACATACTACAGCTGAGGGTATCTTTGTTGCTGCTAGAAGAGAAAAGAAAGATCTTCATTGTTATAATGAAATTGAAAAAGCAAAGGTTCAAAAAAAGGCATTAACTTACATGCTTATGGCAATTCCAAATGAACTGTTCAACAAAGTTGATAGTCATGGGTCAACCAAAGAACTGGGATGAGTTTGAGAATCAAATGTTGGGAAGTGAAAAATCTGTACAAACTAGACTGAATCAATGTATTAGTGCATATGAGGGGTTCAAGGCTAGAGAGAAAGAATCTGTCACTGAATCTTACAACCGGTTCAACATCATTCTTTTGAAAAGGAACGATCTTCAAAAGTCTGTGTCTGAGATCAACTATAAGTTTTTGAAGAATCTGAAGCCCAAATGGAACACTTTTGCAGTCAATCTTCAGATGAAGAAGAATATGTCAGAAGAAGACATTTATGATCTGTATTGTATTATATATGAGCAAGAAAAAGTTGTGAAATAATTGGTGAATGAAAAGAAGAAGGTAACTAACTCCTTGGCTCTTCTATATGGTAAGCAGGGTAAGAGCAAATCTGAATCAAAGAATTCCAAGTCCTTGAAGTCTGAGTTATCAGAACAATCTGAAAGTGAATCAACTGAGGATTCATTTGTTGATTCTGATGATGATATTTGGGAGTTCTCAAAGAAGTTGGCTCTACTTACAAAGAAATTCCAGAAGAAATTTGGTAAGAAGTTTACCAAGTATGACAAGAACAAGGGCAAGGAAGTCAAGTACGAAAAGTCTGTTAAAGCCAGAGACCAGAAAGAGAACAAAGTTGAAGACAACTGGTGCTTCAACTATGGCAAGACTGGTCACTTCATCAAGGATTTCTGTTTCAAAAAGTTCAAAGACTCGAATTATTATCTGAAGAAAGCTCATCTTGCTAAAACTCTTGAGGACGGCAAGGCCTTAGTTGCGGATGAAGAGAACTGGCTGATAGATTCATTAGATGGTGAAGTTGCACACTTTACTCAAGTCAACATGTGCTTGATGGCCAACACTGAAGAAGGAGGCTCATCATCTGACAATGAATCTGAGGTACATAATTCTATCAATGTTGATTTAATTAATGAAATTGAATGCATGAAAGATGAATTCAAAGCGTCAAAAGAAAAGCTAAAAGGTGAAAGAGCGTTAATGTAAAAATTTCAAACTGGAAGTTTTTGTTATAAAGGATTATGTAAAGATCTGAGAGGAGAAAAAGAAATAATTAGATCTAAAATGGCTGAGTTAGAAAAGAACATTCTTGCACTAGAAAAGAAATTGAGAATAATAGAAGGCGAGAAGATAGACATTTAATTGAAGTTTGATATGATTTTTAAAGAAAGAGATGATTTGTACTTTAAAGTCAAACAGTTGGAAGAAGTTATTTATAAAAGAGGTCAATCTGAGCAGACATTAAAACTTTTAGCAAATAATCCTAAAGACACAAGGTTTTATAATCCTTAAATGGGTTTAGGTTTCAATGGATCTGATATATTGAAAAAGACCCCAAAATCCTTATATGATTTTAATGAATGGGGATTTGCAAAATTCTCAATTCCTTTTGTTCGTGAAATCTTCATCAAATTAGAATTTGAGTCGCCTAATTCTTCAAAGAATGATAAGATAAATCAGATGAATAAGTTTCTGAAACTCCAAGTTTTAAAAATGTGGGACTAAAATATGACGAATTAAACTCAATTAGGAAACAAGAAAAATTGAGTTTTCACATTATGAATTTGAGTCATTTTATCCCACTGATAATTGAAAAAACGTAACTTCATCTAATTTTGAATCACAAAAAGAAGAAATAGAAAATCTGACAAACTCTCTGCTTTTATAAACAAAATGTCTCTGGATGTTTTTGAAAATTTGATGAATGAGTCAAACTCTGAGTCAGAAACTGAGGCTGTGTATGATTTTGATGAAAATAAAGAGATCACTAAGCAACAAGATTGGGTTGTTCATTCCAATTCTGAATTTGATTCTAATGCAAAAAATTTGTTGTCAAGAAACAAATTTATGAACATGAGTCTGAGTTAAAGTCTAAAAAGTGATCAACTGAATGTGCTCAAAATGAGTTTTTACTTAAAGTAAATGAGCTTAATGAACAAATTTCTGAATTTACCATGCGTCTGGTTTGCAAAAACAAACTGCATGAGCCGAATTTACAAAATATTCATTATCTTGAGAAGGACTTAACCAAGATGATGAGTAAAATCATGAAGCTTGAAGAGGATATTAAAAAGTATTTGAGTTCAGAAGTGAAAAATTCAGTGACTACTCAGATTGATTCTCAACACAAATCCACTGTTATTGACAAGATCAATTTCTCTGAAAGTACTTTTGAGGTTGTGGAGTCTTCTGGAGTTAAATCCAAAAATGATTTTAAGACTTCTCCTAAATCTGTAAAATCTGTTAAATGTGAATGTTCAACTGCCAAGTCGTCTACTAACTCAAAATCTTTCTCTGTGAAAGATGTAGAAAACGCTGGCAAGGTGTGGAGAAAGAAAGATCTTTTGCAGAAGAAAAGTTCTAAAGTTTCAAAAATTAGTTCTTCTGTGAAGAGCTCAAATGTAAAATCTGATAGTTGTTAATGTAATTATCTTGCAAAGAACAAATGTAATCTAAAAGCTGATATGAAGAAATCCAAAAAAAAAAATCACAGTCAGATATTTTGTCTTTGGCACCGAAACATTTAAATTGCAACTATTGTGGTTACAATTCTTTCGTCATAAATGCCAAGTGTAAACAACAAATCAGATCTAAGAATTCCAAATCCGTATCAGATCTTCCACATAAATCTAAATATGTAAATGGTTCACGAGCGGAAAAGAAAAAAAGATTCAAGGCAAAATTTTCAAAAAGAGGAACCATATTTTGTGGATATCAATTTTGTTTGGAAATTGGTTTCAAAAATCTGTATCTACTAACATTATTTCTAACCCAAAAGGGTCCATTATGAAATGGATACCTAAATCTAAGTGATTGTTTTACATGATTGTCATGTGTGATACATAGATTCTGGATGTTCAAGACACATGACAAGACACAGGAACTTTCTGTCTAATTTCAAAGAAAAGCCTGGTGGAACAATCACTTTTGGAAATAAAGAGAAGGGTTACGTAAGAGGATATGAAACATTATCCAATGGCACTGTGATGATAAAGAAAGTGTTCTATGTTAAAGGACTGGAACATAATTTTTTCAGTATCAGCCATTTCTGTGATAATGGTTTTAACGTCAAATTCTCCATTAAAGGTTGTGCCATCATTGATTCTAAAGGTATTGAAGTTATTTGAGGTGAACGTTACGATAATTTATATGCTGTGAATTTTTCAACTTTGACTGATTTTCAGCCTATTTGCTTGATCTCTAAGGCAACATAAGAAGACAATTGGATATGCATCGAAGACTATCACTTCAGAACTTTAATGACATAAACAAACTCGTAAGCATAAATCTTGTCGTAGGTCTACCAGAACTGAGATTTGACAAAGATACACTATGCTCAGCATATGAAATGGGAAAGATGAACAGAAGTTCCCATAAGGAAAAGATTGAATCTTCATGCAAATCTCCACTGGAAATGATTCATATGGATCTGTGTAGACCTATGAGGACTCAATCGATGGGAGGTAAAAAGTATATTTTAGTGATGGTCGATGAATATTCCAGATATACGTGGCTAGAGTTTCTGAGAGGCAAGTCTGAGGCGCATGTACTGATTATTGCATTTGTCAAGCGCATTAAAGTTCTTATACAACGATATTGAATTCAAGAATGAAACTCTTTAGAGTTTTCTTTATTCTGTTGGGATTTCTCTTAATTTTTCAACCGTTCGAACTCCTCAATAAAATGAAGTTGTTGAAAGAAGAAATTGGACTTTGGTGGAAGTTGCTCGAACAATGCTTGCTTACTCTGGGCTACCTATGTATCTGTGGGCTGAAGTTGTATCAATTGCTTGCTTCACACAAAAAAGAACGATCATTGTCAAATGATTAAATAAAACTTCTTATGAGATTATTAATAAACGTAAGTCTAATGTGAAATTCTTTCATGTTTTTGGTTGCAGATGCTTCGTGCTTAACGACGTAGACAATCTTGGAAAGTTTGATAAGAAAGTTAATGAAGGTTACTTTCTTGGATATTCTATCACGTCAACAGCTTCCAGAATCTACATCGAACGAACCAAAATTGTAATTGAAAACATAAACGTTCGATTTGATGAATCGTGGACTTCTGGACTACTGGTTCAGGACCCAATCTACAATCATCAGCTTCTACACAAATCAGTGTAGAACATGTACTAGGAAACAGGACAATGAACCCTAACTCTACTGTTAAATCAAACTTAAATTCATTGTTTCAAGATGCATTTGATTTAACTTTGGATGTTTATGCATAATTTTTAAGTTCAGACGCATCCAATGTTAATGGTTCAGTGGTTCCAATTCCGCAAGTTACACAACTTTCTGGACCATCTGAAGCTAGTTGTTCAATATCAACAAATATTCAACCTAAAGTTGTTCAACCAGAAGTTACTGAAACTGAAGTTGTTCAAGTTGTAGCATTGACTCAACCTGAAATTGTTCAACCCGCTGAAGTTGTTCAATCTGAGTCTTCTCAAACTGATGCTAAAGCTGAACACTCATAAATTCAAGTCGTAACCGATGATTATGATGATCAGGACAATCTTAACTGATGTAAAACCTTTACCTTGTACACACAAATGGACAAGATATCATCCTTTGACTAAAATAACTGGAGATGTAAACTCTAAAGTGCAAACACGATATGTAACTGCAAACGAGTGTCGTTTCGTAAGCTTTCTGAGCGCTTTAGAGCCAAAGAAGACATCTGAAGCATTACAAGACATGATTGGATTAATGCAATGCAAGATAAAATTCAAGAATTTGAAAGAAAAAATGTTTGGAGACTCGTTCCAAGACCTAAAGACGAATCTATAATCAGAACAAATGGGTTTTTCGAAACAAAAAAAAGAAAGAAATGGGAATTTCTGTTTGAAACAAAGCCCGACTAGTCGTAAAAGTTTAATGTCAACAAGAAGGTATTGATTATGACGAGACCTTTACTCCAGTTGCTCATGAGGCTATCAAAATATTTCTAGCATACGCGGCAACTTCAAGATATAGCAAATGGACGTCAAGTCAGGATTTCTGAATGGAATTCTCCATGAAGAAGTGTGCGTGAGTCAGCTAGAAGGCTTTGTTGATCCTGAAAATCCAGATCATATCTATGTCCTAGACAAGGCACTTTACGATCTTAAGCAAGCGTCTGGAGCATGGTATGATACATTAACTCAATTCTTGTTGAAATCTGGTTTCAAGAAAGGTACATTCGATATTATGTTATTTCTTAAAAAGCAAGGTAAACACTTGATCTTGATACAAGTTCATGTTGATGATATAATTGAGGATGATGTCTCAGATGGTTCATCTTTGACATCCTTGACCAAGAGAAAGAGGTAGGTCGTGTCTTCCTCATCTAAGGATGATTTGTCAGATGAATCAACCCAGTTGTATTCTTCAGTGATAAGTTTTGGATCTCAGATTCAAGTAACAAACACAATTAAAATCATATTCAAGAACATATAATGGATTTTGAATAGTCAACTATATATTGAAGTGTCGCAGTGTATTACAGAGTGTTCTTGATGTTACATATTGATTCCCGATGTTCTCTGCCAAAAGATATCACAAAGATTAACTCTCTCAAGACTAACTACCACAAATTAACACACCCTTATTTATACCCGGAATATAAGGCAAGCAAACTAACTACAAAGCATTAAAAGCTAACTAGAAAGCAATATAAAATTGTTGTAGCATAGAGACTTGAATACAACATTTTTAACTCAACAATCTCCCCCTTCGGATTCAAGTCCAAAAATAGAAATTTTTCAGATCTTTAGAAATTCGGCATCTTCAAAAATAATCTTCAAAGTTCATTCAGAAGTTTTCAAAAAGCTTTGAATTTTTCATATTTGATCTTTCATTGCTTTCGAACAATTTCCCCCTTTATAAAAATTCTTTATGCACTTGTCTTTCTTCAAAACTTCAAAACTTCAAAACTTTCACAAACTTGAACAATCTCCCAGTAAACAAATATTTGCAATCACCCCATTCATCTTTAAACAAGATAGCAACTTTTTTAAACTTTCTTTCTTTGAAGAATCATTTTCAAGCAGCTTCAAAACTTGACATTTTATAATCTCCCCCTGTAACTTACAGTAAAGGATTTGCACAACACTTTGAATAATCTCTTTCAACTTAAAATTATCTTTCAATCTCACCCTTTGTAACTGATATTTATCTTTACTTTGTAATAATCTTCTCCTATCTCCCCCTTAACCATAGTATCTCAACAATCTTCAGCATTCAGAAATAATTTTCCAACAATTTCCCTTAATCTTAACATCAGTATTCATTTTATCTCATCTCCCTTTAACAGAAATATCTTAGACAAATTCCTTTCATTTTGTATCATCTCCCCCTTATGATGTGAATGAGGATCATAAACATCATACCGATAAATAAATCTTCCAAGGTTCATGCCATCATTTTCTAAAATATAAGCAAATCTTTTCAAATGCACTTATATATTCATTTCAGAACATGATTTTGGAAAATTATATATTTAACTTATAAATTCGTTTTCAATCTTTTATTCAAATATTGGCTCGTGAACACAACTGATATATTTAGTGCAATGGATGCACTTTGAATATGAGACTTTCTGACGTTCATCTTATCAAGACTTTCATTCAATCATTGATAGCTTAAAGAAGCATATCTATGAATGTTATGACAAAATTACAAATATTATGTGATTGCAGTGTACAAAGATAAAACAACGATTGCTTCAAAATAAGCTCAAATTGATAAAACAGAGTGGACTACACAAATTTATCAGACTCGATTGTGATCAAGAAAATTTGAAGGGAGGACATATATCCTTCTTTTTCAATATTAGTGAACTCCAAATGAGAAACCAATAGATTATTAGCTACGTGCCCCAAGTGTTAATGAAACAATTATGTTTTGAGAGATAACAGAGTAGTTGGTGGGGTATTAAACAAGAGTTGGTATGGGCTTTGCCCTTTTCAATATTAGTCTCGAAAGAATTGAGAACTAATAGATTGTGTGGTTGTACAGATTATAATAGCTAGATCAGGATATTTTTTAATACTGTACACAACTCTCATTCAATTCTTTTAAGCTCACAGCTACTACCCCCCCCCCCCCTTTTCCATTTTAAGCTTGGTACACATACCCATTTTTCATTTAAGCTCACCTCTCAGTATGGTTGTCCTCTTTGGTAGGGCTATCATTTTTGATAGTCCATAGAGGTTATATCTGATTAAGCTCTAAGTCCCACCTAAGATATTTCATGTAAGCAAAATGAAGTAATATTGGTGTATGCAATTGAGTTCACAAACTTTGATATGATCACATGAGTTGAAAATCAAAGATTTAATATAGATAAGTACATGATGTCGAAGAAATGATTCAAAGCACAAATATTCAGGAAAGAAATGATCAGATATCTGTAAGAACAATTTACATTCAAAGAATAATGAAATATTTGTCAATGAAAAATCAGTTTACAACATATCTGAAAACAAATTGAATACAAACGAGTGTATTATCATCGAAAAATGAATTTGCGTTTTTAGAGACATGATAATAACAAATTGAAGAAAAAAGATGAATCAAGTGTTATAACTATGCACGAAGAGAAAATACACAAGTATTAACTCAACAATACACCTAATCAGAGATATTACTCGTTTCATACATAAATTAAATGAAAATCATTTTAAATCATACTTCTTAGAATCATAAAATCTTTTTGAGATCAAGGAAGTGGTTTGAACATTTAAGAAAACATTTGAATATACCTAGAAGTTGTCCTTCTTCTAAGCATATTAAGATTTAGTTCAGAAAGGAAAAAAAAAATATGTACCTGAGAATTAGATCGGATGGAATATTGATCATGATGTGCTCCCCCTTGAATTATCATTCTCACACAAAACAGATTAGTATTTGACAATTAAAAACATGTAAAGACTTAGACTCCCCCTCAACATGTTGATCAATTTATTATACAGACATATTTAGCATTCCAAGATTGCTTATTAAAAATGAAAACCTTTTCTCATCGAGTGGTTTTGTGAATATATCAGCAAGTTAGAAATTTGTTTGTACAAAATGAATCTCAATTGATCCTTTTTCAACATGATCTTTAATAAAATGATACATGATATCTATGTGTTTGGTCTTGGAGTGTTGAATTGTATTAGCAGTTATAGCAATCGTACTCTTTGAATCACAGTTGATAGGGACTTTGTTAAAAGTATATATGTGGTCTTGAAGTTGTGTCTTCATCCAAAGCACTTGTGAACAACAAATTGCTGTTGTGACGTATTCTGTCTCTGTAGTATACGTTGAAACACAATTTCGTTTCTTTGAAGTCCAACTGACAAGCTTGTCTCATAAGAACTGACATGATCTAGAGGTGCTCTTTCTATCCAACTTACAACCTGCATGGTCAGAATCTGTAAAATCTATTAGCTCAAAACCAGAATCACTCGGATACCAAATGCCTAGATTTTGTGTGCCTTTGAGATACCTCAAGATCCTTTTGACCGCAACAAGATGTGACTCTTTAGGATTAACCTAGTATCTTGCACAAATGCATGTTGCAAATATATTATCTGGTCTATCTGAAGTTAAGTATAATAAAGATCCAATCGGGACATGGTAATTTTGTTGATCTACAAATTTACTAGAGAAATCTGCAAATAATGAAGTTCTATTAGCCATGGGAGTCTTTATCGAAGTACAATCAAACATATTAAACTTTTAAAAATATCGTTGACATATTTTAATTGATTAATGAATATATCATCGGGAAGTTGTTTTACTTGAAGACCAAGAAAAAAAAATTAACTCACCCATCATACTCATTTGAAATTTTGATTACATTATGTCTGAAAACTTCTTGCAAAATTTTGGATATGCATATTTTAAAAAATTACAATTTTCGTCAAAATCATATGTGATTCACAATTTTTTAATTTTTTTTCGAAGTATTTTCCTAATCATATGTGATTTAAAATTTGAAAAACAATAATTCAAATTAAACATTAAAAAGAAAAAATAATAAAAAAACAAAATCACATGTGATGTGTAGTAAAACACATTTAAAATGTATAAGATCGCATCTACTTCAAAATATAATTCATAATTTATACATATCACTAGGGGTGCTCATGGGTTGGGTTGATCGGGTTGAGGACATTTGAACAACTCAACCCAATGCTTGCGGTTTGGAAAAATCTTAACCCAACCCAACCCAAACCAAAATGCAACCCAACCCAACCCAACCCGTACGAGTTGGTCGGGTTAGTCAGGTTGGTCAGGCTGATACTTTGGTATATTAAAATATTATTCTAACCTTAAATATGTTATTTCTCTACTCATAATTTCTTTTTCATCATCAACCATTTGATACAACTTATTCATATTTCTTACGTATATCACATTCAGTTAATTTTCTCAATTTACATATATATGTTCACAGTTACTGAATGAGTTATATAGAGATATGAATAGATTGAAAATATGTGTATATGAAAAGTATACATGATAGTGTAATTGTCTAATGTATATATTAATAGAAATTCAACAATCATATTAAATCCAAGAAATAAAAGGATATCAGGTTCATCGGGTTGGGTTGGGTTCAAATAATAGTAACCCAATATCAACCCAATACCTACGGTTTGACAATTTTACAACTCGATTAGACATCGGGTTGTTTCGGGTTGGGTTGGGTTGGTCGGGTTTTTGAGCACCCCTACATATCACACATAATGTTTTAGATGATTTACATTTCTTTTCCACCGTGATCAATATCATATATGATACATTGACAAAAACTAGCGATTCTTTTTTAGGAAAAAAATCGATTAATTATGGATATCGCATGTGATTTTTGATGAAAATTGTAAAAAATTCTTAAGTAAACTACTTCAATAAAATAATTATTTTAAATAAAAAAAACTAAATCACCCTTATGTTCTAAAAAATAATAAATAAAAATAAGCATGCTTAAATCACGAAAATTATAAAAAAAATAAAAAAAAATTAATAAATACTTTAATTAAATTAACTTTTATATAAAAAATGAATTTCCATATATAATCTATATATAACAAATGCATAGATGTCTTTTTGGAAGATATTTAAGAAAATTTTATTTAAGGCATTATTTAATTAAATATTCGGCCCATAATTATTCTCTTTTTCTTTTAAATAAGTATCATTCTCGTTTGATTATCTCTCTCTCTCTCTCTCTCTCTCTATATATATATATATAGAGAGAGGGATGTTATTCTACACCCTTTGTCATTC
>NC_037532.1:21515886-21517215 GCF_001531365.2 Cynara cardunculus var. scolymus | reverse complement strand
CCTATATATATATATATATATATATATATATATATATATATAACTTACGAGTGTCTTTCAGTTAAATCAACAACCCAAATTCATTTGTACATCCCTCTTTTAAGTAAGACCACACCTTAGTTATATGCAATTATCGAGTCGGGTTAAATCGAATCGTAGAATTAAGTAGCATGTTAAAAAAACCTTGATTAATAAATTTTAGGTTGTGTCAAGAACTGGTTGGATCGGGCCAAGTCGATCAATTGTCATATATATATATATATATATATATATGAGAGAGAGACAGAGAGAAGGGTATGATCTTTTGTTAATCAATTCATTTGTGTTAAATATACAAACTCTCTAAACCAATAAAAATCAATCTAGTACCATTGTTCATAGATTTCTATGTAATTAATGATTGAGGGAAAAATAGTAAGGTATGTTTTGTATTACTTTAATACATTTAAATGAGAGTTACAATACTCCTTGAATTTAGCCATTTTGAAATTATCAATGTGTTGTAAGTTATATTATTTGTGATTGTTCATAAACGAATGTATTTTGAGAAATAATCAATAACACTTCAACGGTCAACATTCTTAATCGAACGAGTCTGTTGTGTTTAGTGTATCGTATAATATGGATGATCAATATGAACATAGTAGCAGTCAACATGAATGAGCATGCACTCAATGTTTAATAATGAACATTATTCACAGTGACAACTTGTTCATTGGTGAACACTGTTCACCAGTCACACATACATACACATTCTGGTATGTGTTTACTAATAAACATTTTCATGTATGTTATATTTTCATTGGTGAACAATGTTCATAAGCTACTCATATATAACAATTGTTCATTAATTCACATCATTCATAAGTTACACATTACATATTAATAAATGAAGATATAATTAAAACTTGATGTCCGTTTCAAAACAATAGAGTAATTATCGGAAAAGTAACTAATGCTAAAAGAAATCTCCTTACTTTTTTCCAAAATTACTCTTTGTTCTTGATTGTTCATTTATGTTTATTAAGCATCATTTTTTAATTTGTTACAAAAATGTCATGATGAATTTTATCCATAGATTACAAAGATTGAAGGTTAGGATTGGATCCAAGGAGGAATAAAAATCTCTTTGAGGCCACGGAGGTTCAAATGCGGTGACTCCGGGCTATCTGCGAAGCAGATGGTCGCCCTTGGATTAGTCGGCTCGCAGAACGGGTTGGATATCCAGGTTAATAAAAAAAAGGCTAGGATTGGTTCAAAAAGTTAACATTATATATTGGGTTGACAAATGAACACACCACTATATATATATATATATATATATATATA
>NC_037532.1:21506005-21511932 GCF_001531365.2 Cynara cardunculus var. scolymus | reverse complement strand
ATTTTATAAAAATTTGAATTTTTTTTAAATTTCCGGCGGAATAAGTCCGCCGGTAATGTTTAAAAGATATTTAATTTTTTTTTCTAAAATATTTCCGGCGGATTTCCGGCGGATTTATTTTTTTGAATTTTTTATACGTTTCCGGCGGACATTTGCCGCCGGTAATCCGCCGGTGATATCTTTTCCATTTTTTTCCAAACATTAATTACTTTTTAAAGATTAATTAACCCAAAATTAATAAATCCGCCGGAAATCCGCCGGAAATATAACCGGTTTAACTTTTCCGGTGGAATTCCGGCGGATTTCCGGCGGAAGTCAACAAAAGTTGACTTTTTAAAATACCGCCGGAAATCCGCCGGTAATCCGCCGGAAAAATTCAAGCGGAATTTATCCGCCGGAAAATCCGCCGGAAATGCCCAGTTTTCTAGTAGTGTATGCTTTGTAATCGTTAAACAATATTTGTAACCATTATTCTTTATAATTTGTATTCTTGCTTATTTATTTAGTGTTTTGGCAATGTTTAATTTTTTATTTCTATATAACAAAATTTTAATATTTTAAAAAGCGGGTAACCGGAATCGGAACCGGTTCCCGGCGGTTCCGGTTCCAAAAATTTAAGAACCACTCTAACCGGTTCCGGTTCCAATATCTCAAGAACCGTCGGTTCCGGTTTCGGTTCCGGTCAAAAAGGGCGGGTACCCGCCTATGCTCACCCCTACATATAACTAGAGATGGAAATTTTACCTGTTGGGGCATGTACCCGCGGTACCTGACCCTAACGAAGTGGGGATTCCGCGGTTTGACGGGTAACGGGACGGGGACGGGGATTACTTTTCATACCCGAAGCGGGGTCGGGGATGGCATTAGCCGCCCCTAATCCGACTCCGATTAATATTTTTACTTTAACTAATATATGTATATCATGTGTGTATAAATAAATATATGTACACATTTATTATTAAACGACAAATATATTTTGATCTTCAATATTAGTTATTAATATAGTGATTATTCATTATGCTTTTAATTTCAAAAAAGATTTTTTTTATTAAACAGGTACCCGAACCCATCAGGGATTAGTCAAGGCAGGGGCGGGGACGGAGGTCTTAAACAGGGATCGAGGACGGAAATGGGGGATGCATTACCCGTCTAATACCTGTTTCCTTTCTACCCCTACATATAACTAATAAATAGACATAATCAGATGCAATATAAATATTTTATTTTAAATATAAATAATCTAAAATATAGTTAAGATATTTATGGAATTCTAATGGCATACTTATTATTATCTTATAAAAAAAACATTACATTATCAAACCTAAAATAAATTACATCAATATTAAAATTAATTAAATAATAATAATGATAACAAAATTAAATTATATTAAAAAAAACAAATGGAGTCCTCAAATAATAATGAACTATAGTATAAAATTGACAAAAACAAAACATTAAAATCAAGATGTATTTTATCACATTACGTGAGTAACCTTTTGGTTTATATATAATGATTGTAATAACGTTTTTAAAGTTTAATGATCAAAACAGTAGTGAAGTAAAAGTTTCGTCTTTTGTTGCAAGTTATTCTATAAAAAAAAACAACGTAAACCAACTTATTTTTTCATTTTACCAATTTTCGAAAAAAAAACTCGTTGCAACAACCGTCATGGCGCACCGTGACTCAAGACTTGTGACTCACGTCACGTTATGCTTGAGGTACGCAACAGCATAATGCACGATTTTTATAACACGATATTTGAGTTTACTTATCTTTGTTAAGTCTTATTTGTTAGTTTTTAATATATAACTTAATTTAAGTTGCTTGGTATCATTGAATTTATTAAGTAATAGTAGAAAATATATGTTTATGTATATAATTTTATACATGATATACAAATTTGCCTTCATAAATCACGCAATGAAAAATTCCTTGACCTCGTCGTGACTTCCAAGACTTGAGGCTTGACCTTGCAGCCATATCACGCCACACACTATTTAGAACCTTGCATTTTACTACAGTTTTTTAAATCGACACAATCAAATAATGATTTGATATTTTTTCAATTGGATCAGTCATGAATTAAGTCAGACAATCAGTTAAGGTTAATTTTACTAGATTTATACTGGTTCGAGCTTTCTTCAGACCATGTTATATAGATCAAACTGTTTTTAGATCCGTTCAAGATCTGTCTAAACATATCTGTATATTCGATTATAATATATTTTATAAAATACATTAATTTGAAAATAATAATAATAATAGTAATAATTGATGGGAGGGGGATGTTTGAAGTAAAGTGTTAGGACAAGGAGTAGTTGGTGCAACGTCGAAAAACCAACAAATTTCGGTTATGAGAACACATCAATCAGCCACCCACCCAACCCAACCCAACAACACTTGCTTTGCTGGACAACACCACCACCAACCAACCAATCACTCCTCTCCACGTCATTTTTACTTCGGTGGAAACTAAATCACCTGCTTCTTTACTTTCATTAAATTAAGATACTTCATCTTGTGATAAATAGAGTTAAAGTGGGAAACGTAAAAAGTAATCTGAATCATTAATCACATCACATTTAATCTCAAACCTACTTATGAATCGCATTTGATACGGAGATTGATCTGGTGTATTTCGGTGCATCTCATCCTAATGTGCATCAAAGAATGGAGATCCCTTCTTATGATTCTCATCTTAACTTTCCTTCTCACCTGAATCAAACCCACCTATACGATTTAGAAGAATATAAATTTTATTACAAACCTAAGAATTTTTTTTTATTAAAAAATAAAAAATTTATAGAAGAATTCGGTTGTATGAAGAAGACTAGATGCGTATTTTATACTTCATCTATCTTAAAATAAGTGTTTATGGTATAAATGACATTCAATTTTAATTTTAGACATGCATAGTTATTACAGTTTTAGTTACATAAATGACTTTACCCTTGGTTAATTTCTTTCTTTTTATAACTTTTTAAATACTTGTGCATTAATGGAAGGTATATTTAAGAGTTCAATTATTTATTTTTGAAATTGAACACTTATTTTAATACAAATATATTTAGAAATATGAACACTTACTTAAGTCGAAGTGAATATATATACAATATTATAAAACATTTGACAAAACCTCTTAAAAATCATTCTTTATGCATAAAGTACTGTTTATCAATGTATATTACTTAAAATTTAAGATTACAAGTAAATTGTGTTTAGGTATAACTTATTAAAGCTCCATTTTTGAATTCATATAACTAACTGCATATAAACATAATCAAATACATGACAAACATAATCAAATATAGGATAAACATCTCATCTTAAATAAAAAATCTAAAATATAATTAAGATAATCATTGAGTTCTAATATTATTATTATTTTTATGAAAATTACATTGTTAAGTCAAAAATAAATTACTTCGTTATTACACCTAAATTAAATTATAATAAAAATTTAAATTAAAGAGAAATTATATAAAAAAGAGAACTTTTAAATAGTTAATTTTATATTAATATCGATATATTTTTTCAAATTTTTATGATATATTCAAATTTATTTTTATTCAAAAATAAAAACAATATCTTTCTCAAAACCACATAAACCGTATTATGTTAACAGAGACAAAAAAATAAAACGAAATACTAAAATAAAGATGTATATCGCTGTATTGTGTGAGTACCCTTCTAATTTAAGACTTAAAATATAAGAAAAATGATTTATAATATTATAAATATGTAGAGTAAATTATATTTTTGGTCTAGGTGGTTTGTTGAAAATTTCTATTTTTATTCTTATGGTTTTGAAAATACAATTTTTATCCCTATGGCTTATGGTTTATTACCTTTTTCATCTTTATGATTTAAAATCTCTTACTTTTTTCATTCTTATAATTTAAAATCCATTTCTATTTTAGTTCTTCATATTTAAAAAGTAGTGTTTTTGACATAGAGGTAAAAATAGAAATGAATTACAAACTATAGAAATGAAAAGCGAAATTTTAAAACTACAAGGACTAAATTGGCAATTTTTAACAAACAATAGGGACAAACAACGTAATTTACTTAAATATATTACTGATTTGGCCTCACGGTTTTAAATTTAGTTCCTAGAGTTCCTTAATTCCAAAATGGCCTCCTAAGGTTGCAATTTCATACATTTTGGTCCCTACCACTAATATCGTTAATTCCCATCCGTTAAATAAGTGTTTTTTGGTAAGGGTGTCCGGGCCAAAGCCCGACTAATCTCTGACAAATTTGGAGGCTAAACATGGCCCCACTTAAATGTCGCCAACACTCCCCTCCCAGGGCTCAAACTCGGGTTCATGACTATGTCATGCACAAGCCTTTACCACTAGGCTGGAAGGTCTTTGACAAAATAAATGTTATTGTTGCCTTTGTTCATTTAAATAAATGAAAAATCCAGTCATCTTCCCCAACCATGACAACCATCTCTCGCCACCACACGCCATAACACACACAAAATAGAACTCAAAGTCAACCCAAATCAAAATCAAAATAAAAAAGACAAACTCAAACACAAACCCAAAGCCAAATCAAAAGCAAAAGCAAATTCAACCCCAAATAACCAAAACTCAAAACCAAAAATCCTATCACCAACGTGGGTCGTTCTTTAGCATGCTAAATGTGTGATTTTGAACAAGACCCCAAAATTTTATGGTCAATTTTACATTGTTCAGAGCCTTTCATAAAACGAATGTAAAGTATAGTCCACCTCAATGCCTCACTAAATTTTGTCATAAGAATAAGGAAATAGGCCTTATCATCACATTTTGCAAAATATGTATTTTTGTTGTCTCATGTTGCAGTCTAATCAAAAGCTTTAGGTGTAACATGACCTCCAAAAAGATTGAAACGTCCCTGATCAATTGTTGATATGTAAGCAATGTTTTGCAAACTAGCTAATAAGCTAGTTGGTAATTGATAAGATTGTAAAATGCTCAAAAACGGCATCTTGAAAAATTAATCAATTATAATATTTTTCAAAATATAATTGAAATAAATCTCTAATAATATAATATATTAACTAATACAAACAAGATGATAAAAAAATTAAAAAATAATTTATATATATATATATATATAGAGAGAGAGAGAGAGAGGGGAGTCCATTCAAGGAAGAACTGATTAGTTTGTGAAACCTGTAAGATCCAATCTCAACCACAAATCAATAGATAAATTAGGAAAGTAATATTTTTGGAAATTTAACTTAAAATTATAATTAAAGGGCATTTTAGGTATTTTAATTTTTTTATCTCTCATCTCTCTTTCTCTCTCTCCTACCTTCGGCCTCTAATGAACACCATGTGATACTCATAATACACCAAGATACACAATATGATACCCAAAACGCACCAAGTAAACTTTGAAACCATTATGATACCAACTATGGTACCACTGTGATACCAACTGTGGTACCACTGTGATACCAACTGTGGTACCACTGTGATACCAACTGTGGTACCACTGTGATACCAACTGTGGTACCAATGTGATACCAACTGTGGTACCAATGTGATACCAATTATGGTACCACTGTCATAGATGAATGTTTAGTGGTCGGTCATTGGAGACGACGTCTTGGTCAGACAAGATGACCGGAGGAGGTCACCGGAGTGATGGTGGGTGCCGGATAAGACCACCGGATTTGGTCCCTGTGTGTCTGTGTGTGTGTATACATATATTAAAATAATTAAACTAATTTTTGTAAATTGGAATATTAAACTAATTAAAGTAAATTGAATAATCAACACAATTTATTAATTTACCTTTTGTTTTATTTTAGTCAATAACATTAATTATCTAAAATGATTGGCTCATATTGGACTTCACAGTTACCACAAACTATCTAGTTCTTATTTGATTAGGCCCCTATATATATATATATATATATATATATATA
>NC_037532.1:21503497-21505245 GCF_001531365.2 Cynara cardunculus var. scolymus | reverse complement strand
TTTGTGTTTCAGATACACTTCTTCAATTTTTACCTTCCCGATTCAGATTCAAATTCAAAATTCAAGATGAAAAGCTTCAAAACCATGGATCATCTCCTATACGTCTCTCCATTATTGCTCTCTTCCACCACAATTCAAAATTCAAGATGCAAAGCTTCAAAACCATGGATTCCATCTGCTTAAACCCTAGCCGATTCATCTTCTAAATGATGGTGATTTTCTTTTCTCCTCTTATTATGACTCAATCGTCTATCTTTTTTGTGAGTTTATATAATCTGGTTGATAATTTTGAATTTCTTGACCTTTCTCTACTCGCTACACAAAACCCTTTCCGATATTTTTGGTGTTCGTTTTCATCCAGGTTCCGGTATTGTGGGTCTTCTTTTTGTCTAATTTAGTTGGTTTTTGGGTTTTAACATATTTGGCATCTAAAGCTACGTTTTTGGCATATTCGACATCTGAGGGTGTGTATCTTTCAAGATTCATGATTTTTGAGTAGTTGTAGATAGCTTTAGATTCATGATTTTTGAGCAGTTTTAGATAGCTTTAGAGTTTAGATTCATGATTTTTGATTAATTTTGCTGGAAATGTTTTCTACCTCAAATCCCGACCTTGAACATTTACGAGGTTTGGATGCTTTCTTTAATTTTAGCTACTATACACCATCCAGAGAAATCTGTATTGATTACAAACTATGAAGATGCGATTAATGTTTGTGGTAAATCAGATTCATTGCAGCAAGTTCTTCATATTAAGTTTTCATGATTCTTGATCAAGGTTCTATAGATCTGTTGATTAAGGAAGAGTTCCAAAATGTTGGAGGTTATCTCATTGATGTGCAAAGCAATTGCAACTGCATTCATCTCAACTATGCTGCTCGTAACTTCCATTTACATGCCCTTAAACAACTTAAAAGCTCAAATGTCAAGATTGATTCTTATTGTAGTTGTCTAGGAAACCGTAATGGGAATGGTAAGCATGTGGTCTTTATTGGATTGTAAATTGAAATTTCATATCCTTTGTCCTTCTCCATTTCTAATCCTTTTTTATCCAAAGTGTTATTCTAGGCTTATATTTAGCACAATCCTTGACCATGCCTTGTGATAGTAGATGTAATATGTTCCAAAAGATAAGTGTTACACATTGATTTATATACTTTAATACCAACTTTTTTCAAATTGTTTTTTCAGTGGACAAGTTGAGAATGCCAATGAAGAAGGCTTGTCACTGGAAAATTCTTCCAGTCACTTGCAGGTATGAAATCATTTTGTGGCAAGGTTTCTTATGTGAATAACCTAGACTTTATGTACACATAATTGTCTTTTGCTTATCTCTATGCAGAAGATATTTGATTAAGCTTATTTTATTATAATTTATGTACATATAACTTCGTCATCTTTCTTGGAGCATTGTTTTTTTAAATCTTCTGTTGCCTGTAGGTGCTTAGCTTTGAGTAATTTTGCCAACGAGTCAGGCGTAACATCGAACCTTTTATCATTAGTGCTAACCAATTGAATTGTGTTGATCCTCTCTCTCAGTGATTTGCTGATAATCCCTTTTTCCTTTCGATGTATTTTGTGTTTCTGTACTTTCAGTTCTAGCGATCAATACACTGAGCATGTTCAGTGATCGCTGAAGAACTCACATTGTAATTCATTCAGAGACAACGATACTTCAAGAAAACAACACTCACACCAAAGATCCTTCAGCAAACGTCGAAGACTGAAACTGAAGATTAGAGACTGGCG
>NC_037532.1:21490633-21503397 GCF_001531365.2 Cynara cardunculus var. scolymus | reverse complement strand
GCAGAGGAAATCTTCCAGAACCTCTGTGAGACACGACAGAGGTTCTGTCGTCTTTGACTTGTAGCAAGGTCTTTGCAAAGGACAAGTTACCAGAACCTCTGTGATGGATGACAGAGGTTCTGTCACTTGAATCTTGTACGTTTGAGCTTCTTCTGTTGATTGTCCTCTGTGGTCTTCTGTGACAGATCAGCTTCTGTCAATACTTGCTGTTTTACTTTTTCTATACTTTTACATTCAAGAAAATAGGAGCTAACAGATGCCTTAACCCCGAGGGACTTTTAGTCAGCCTTCCCAGCTCTTCAGTGATATCTGAGATCACTGTCGTACCAGTGGCTCCTCACCCAACCGCCTTAGTGACCCAAATCACTGAAGGTGTGAATAGCAGTGCCGCAACCACTGAACACCCACTTCCTACCATGTCAGCCATCTTTTCCTCCCCTCCTTCATTGGTCTCAACACGTATCCATGAGTCATCAGTGCCAGTACTCCCTAATGATGAGACACCCACCACTGGACCTGAGGTAACTCCTCTAGAAGCTCCTCAGCAAACTGGTGCTCATCCTTTTGAGTGCACCATGGAGCCAACCAGCGTTAATCCTTCAGATAACACTGAGGATCCCTCAGGTACTCCATCTTCCTACCCATTCAATTCTTCTAACCCTGAGCTTCCATATGCTCATTCTCATTCTTTTTTAGATCCTTCTGAGGCACAAGCCATGGACGAAGAAGAATAAGACATTGCAACGGATGTGAAGCTGCTCCTCCCAGCAGTCGAGACAGTCTTCATCAAAATGGACAAGGTCCATAAAGACATGTTTCGTAGAGACAAAGTCGCTGCTGACCTCTCGGCCGTCAGGGCTGAAGTTCAAGAGGTCAAAGGCCAGCTCTCCTCTCTCCAGGTGGTTATTCAAGCAAATGCTGAGGCCATTGTTGCTCTCATGAGCAAGGCCGATGAAGCTAACTCCCAATATGTCCAGCACACGGAGCTGATGCAGCAAGTGTTGGCTGCTCTCCGACAACCAATTCTAGTGCCTCCTCCTTCATTTACCGTTGATGACCACACCCAGCTTAATAAAGTTCGTGAAGCTATGATTAGCCTAGCCAACATTCTTACGCAGCTAGAGGAGATGATGGTGCTCCAAATCCATAGCATCGACCAACTCTCTGGCTATTGCTCTCAAACTATCGCCATAGAGAGGGAAATAAGGTTTGACATTGGACCATCTACTGCTGCTGTCGCCCCCGTATCTGTTGTTCCAGCAACCCATGAAGCTGAAGCTAAAGCTCATAAAGCTGAAACTGACACTGAGGTTGTCAATGATATCCCAACCTCCTATGAATCTCCTATAGCTGAGGAGTTGATGTCGTCCGAGCTAAAGCTGAAGCTCACGACGATGACCTTCCCATCACCTCTACAGCTAACGCTGGTGATGAGGAAGAAGATGATGACGATGAAGAAGGTGAATCTCCCGACCTCCCTGATTCCGGCAGCGACCTGGACGATGAGGACAATGATGACGATGATGATGACAATGAAGACGACTTCACCATCCAATGCCAGCGTCCTTCTACTGCCACAAATGGTGTCGCTCTCAGGGATTCCGCATCCCAGGGGGAGCAAAGGGGAGATGAGGTTGCTTAAGAATCGCATCTGGGCACTAAGTCTAAGGGCAAAAGTGTCGCTGAAAAAGGGAACCTCAAGGTACTTTTCAAACCCCTTGAACCCTAATATGATGAGTCCTTAAGCCAAATAACCATCACCTCTATGTACCAACTTTCTATTCCTTCAACTACCTACGGTCGGCTGGAGAAATGGGTCCCTAAGAACCCAACCCCCAGCGCTCCTACTGACCAGCAGATGACTCAGCTTAGGGAGTCACTCGACCAAACTAGAGTAAAAATTCCTCTTCGTACCTCTAGTTGTGGCGAGTTCGACTTCCTGAACGAAGTCCGGATAAAACCCTTAAACAAATACATGATTTCTTTCCAATAATAATCAACATTCAAATAAAACCAATAACAAATTTTTGATTTCTTTCCATCCATATACCATGCATTCACAACATGCATGTGTTTAAAAATCACTCATATATATATATATATATGCATATATTCACATATATCATGCATTTATATATATATATATATATATATATCCAATTAATACACAATTTCACATACTGGCATGACTAAACGTATCAATTTATCATGCTATCACGTAATCATTTAATCAAATAATCACGTATTAATTACCTTGGGTGATAACCAAGATCCGGTTATCACATTATCCACCCCTTAAAAGAATTCCGTCCCTGAATTTCTTTAATAAAAAAGCCATGGGTATTCTGATCTCATCTTTGATTTCAATTCCCATGTTTCTTCCGGTCCTTTGTGAAATTTCCACTGAACTTTAACCAGGCTTATCTCTTTGTTTCTCGACATTCTGATCTTTTGATCAATTACAGCTTCTGGTGTTTCCACAAAATTTAGCTTACTGTCTAATTAAATCTGTGGCATCGGTATGTCTAGACTCGGATCGGCTAAACATTTCCGCATATTCGACACATGGAAGGTGTTGTGAATCAGACTCAGCTCTTCTGGCAGTTCTAACTGATATGCTACTGGCCCAATTCGCTTACATATTCTGAACGACCCTACATACCTCGGACTGAGCTTCCCTTTCTTTCCAAATCTGATGACACCCTTCCATGGCAAAACTTTTAACATCACAAAATCACCTATACCAAACTCAATCGGCTTTCGACAATTATCTGCATAACTTTTCTGGCGATCTTGTGCTGTTTTGATTCTTTCATTGATCTGTTCGATCTTTTCAAAAGTTCTTGAACAATTTCAGGACCCATCAACTATTTTTCACCTACTTCATTCCAACACAATGGCGTTCGGCATTTACGTCCATACAACACTTCATACGGTGTCGTTTGGATGCTGGAATGGTAACTATTGTTATACGCAAACTCTATCAATGGCAAGTGATCTTCCCACGATCCCCCGAAATCAATGATACAGCTTCTCAATATATCTTCAAGAGTCTGGATAGTTCTCTCACTTTGCCCATCTGTTTGCGGATGATAAGTTGTACTTAACCGAATTTCAGATCCCAAAGCTTTCTGTAGTCCTTCCCAGAATTTGGAAGTAAACCGACTATCTCAATCAGAGATAATAGACAATGGAACACCGTGTCTGGTAAMAATTTCTTTAATGTAAATCTGCACTAGCTTTTCTAAAGAATATTTCTCTCTTATTGGTAGAAAATGCGCAGATCTAGACAAACGATCAACAATTACCCAAATCGCGTCATACCCCTTTGGAGTTCGAGGTAACTTCATAACAAAACCCATGGTAATGTGATCCCATTTCCATATAGGTATCTCTAACGATTGAAGACTTCCATACGACTTCTGATGTTCAATCTTAACTTGTAAACATGTCAGACACTGTTCCACATATCGAGCTATGTCTCTTTTCAATCCTGGCCACCAATAAAAGGGTTTCAAATCTCTATACATCTTATTGGTGCTTGGATGGATAGAGTATCGGGATTTATGACTTTCATTTAATATCATACTTCGGATATCTCCAAAATATGGTACCCAAATTCGCCCTTGAAAACACATAATTCCTTTGTCATTTGGTTCCAAGGTTGAAATCATCTTACCCAACCTTTCTGATTTGATAAGATCATCTTTCATAACTTCCTTCTGACATCTCAGAACTTCTTCATGAATATCAGGGACTAAACTTATTCTCATTGCCACCGTTTTAATAGTCCCGCTTTCTACTTAAAGTGTCAGCTACCACATTGGCTTTTCCTGAGTGGTAAAGGATTTCACAGTCATAATCATTAACAAGTTCAATCCACCGATGTTGTCGCATATTTAAATCTTTATGGTTGAATAGATGCTGTAGACTCTTGTGATCTGTGTAAATCTGGCACTTTGTTCCCAGAAGATAATGCCTCCAGATTTTTAGAGCGAATACTACCGCAGCTAACTCCATATCATGAGTCGGATACTGCTTCTCATGATCCTTCATTTGTCTTGATTTGAAGCATCGTTGTATACCACAAAGTCTTCGGATCCATCTGGTAGAGTTAACACCAGCGCACTACTGAGGTGATCCTTTAATAGTTGGAAAGCTTCTTGTTGTTCTTTTTCCCACTGAAACTTGACATTCTTTCGAGTCAATTTGGTTAATGGCAAGGCTATTTTAGAAAAGTCCTGAATAAACTTACGGTAGTAACCTGCCAAACCCAAAAAGCTACGGACATCAGACGGAGTCTTTGGAGCTTCCCATTTTTCAACTGCTTCTATTTTTACTGGATCTACTTGTACTCCGGCTTCTGAGATAATGTGACCCAAGAATTGAACTTCTCTTAACCAGAACTCACACTTGGACAATTTGGCATACAACTTTTCTTTCTTCAATAATTCTAGTATCAAATGAAGATGTTCCGCATGTTTTTCTTCGGTTTTAGAGTATATAAGAATATCATCGATAAATACATTAACAAATTTATCAAGATATTCCTTACATACCCTATTCATTAAATCCATAAAAGCTGTGGGCGCATTAGTTAAGCCGAATGGCATAACTAAGAATTCGTGATGCCCGTACCTTGTTCTGAATGCTGTTGTGGCAACATCTTCTTCCCTGACCTTGAGCTGATGATACCCTGATCTTAAATCAATCTTGGAGAAATAACTTGCTCCTACCAATTGGTCGAACAACTCATCAATCCTTGGTAAAGGATACTTGTTTTTGATTGTCAACTTATTCAGTTTACGATAGTCTATACACATTCGCATAGACCCATCCTTCTTCTTAACAAATAAGACCGGAGCACCCCAAGGTGAAGTGCTGGGCCTAATAAATCCCTTATCAGTTAAATCTTTCAACTGTGCAACCAGTTCTTTCAATTCAGATGGAGCTAAACGGTACGGCGCCTTTGCTACTGGTGCAGCCCCTGGCACTAAATCAATTCGAAACTCAATGACTCTATTTGGTGGTAATCCAGATAAGTCTTCTGGAAAGACTTCTGGATATTTACTAACAATCGGAATTGATTCTTATTTTCTCTTTTCTTTCTTCAGATCAATTACATATGCCAAACATCATTGGCACTTCTTCCGAATACTTTTCTGGGCTTTCGTTACTGACAAAATACTGGTATGGTGATTCTGACGATCACCATAAATAACAACCGTCCCTTGGTCTGGCAGAATAATTCTGATTATTTTCTGATCACAATTAATACTAGCCTGATACCTTACCAACCAGTCCATACCTACCACTACATCAAATTCCTTCATCGACATGGGAAATAACCGGATCGGAAGCTCACAACCCTCAATAACAATAATGCAGTTATTGAATACTTTAGTAACAGTTTCCTGACTATTAGCAGTATCAATTACTAATTCGTCATCAAGTAACACATAATTCAAACATGCAATTTGAGCAAACAATGGTGATACAAACGAAAAGTTTGCACCAGAGTCAATAACACCTTAGCACGTATTGAATTCAGAAGGAATGTACCTGTTACTATATTCGGTGATGCTTCTGCCTCGTTCTTAGTCATTTCGAATGATCTACCCCTGGTTCCACTCTGACCTCCCCTCGGTGCACTAGGCCTTCCATGGTTACTGGGAGTATTTCCTCCCATTGTTAGACGAGGAGCTCTCAATTGTCGACAATTTGGTCGAATGTGGTCAGGTGAATTGCACTGAAAACATCTTTTGGGTGTAGTGCAGTCCCTTGACAAATGCCATATCTCTCCACAACAATAACATCTCTTTGGTTCAGAGGGACAACTTCCTTGGTGTATCTGTTGACACTGTGAGCAGGTTTTAACAGAATGTAACTGAGAAATACGATTATCTGATTTAATAAATTTGGGTCTTCGAAAACTAACTGAAGATCCTTCCCACTTTCTTTTCTCAACAAATTTCTCTTCACCCTGCCTATTCTTATTTCTTTTAGTAACTTCGGCAGCATTAACGGCTAAAGAGAAAGTTTCAGGGTTCATAGCAATCATGAATTCTCGAATAGAAGGTTTCAGACCCCAAATATTTCTTTCTACTTTTCGGGATTCTGAAGATACATAATGTTCAGCAAATCAGGAAAACTCAATAAATTTCTCGGTATAATCCCGCACAGATCTGCTCCCTTGCTCTAGCTTAAGAAAATCTTCCTCCATTTGTCTTACTGCTGTCGTAGGACAGAATTATGTTTTAAATTTACTCACAAATTCTTTCCAAGACATTGTTTGTAGTATATTTGGTTGTGCCGAGGACTCCACATCCCACCAATATAAGACATTAGATTTGAGCATAGATACTGCGAATCTAACCTTATCTTCTTTAGAACACTTACTAGTGTTAAATACTGGTTCAATCTCTTTTATCCAGCACATTGCTTTAACTGGATCTCTCTCTCCTGAAAAGGTTGGAGGTTTACATGTCAGAAACATCTTTATATATCATCCCCGATTATTGCTGCCTGCTGAAGGAGCTAGAGGATTAATTCCAACTCGCTCAGTTTCTATTCCAGTTGGCAGTCCCATAATAGATATTAGAGTTTCCCTCAGTTTTCCCATTTCTTCTGCTAGATCATTTCTAGTTATAAACTCTGATTGTTGCCTTTGTTCTTGTTGAGCATTCCAAGAAATAGATTCCCTTTGATCAGGGCGAATTTCAGACTGACTCCTCTCAGGAATCTGACTCCTCCCTTGACCCCTACCCCTACCCCTACCCTTTCCATGACCTCTACTCCTTGAAGCATAGGTTGATGGATTAGCGGGAGATTCCTCCCTTTCTTCAGATGCAGGGCGGGCAGTTCTCTCTGACCTTCGTGATCGACTAGACATCTGCAGATATTTTAGTATTAAATATCACGTATTCACATTCCCAAATATAATATAGTGTCTGAGTATAGGTATGTACCTGTAAATTCATAATTACATTGGCCATTTGTAATTCAAATTCACCTTACATACTATTCTCTTTAACCCATTATATTTTATTCCCGGTGATACTAATAATGTCCAGGACTCTTAACATGCAAATGACAGTTTAAGTCTAGGTATCATGCTTTGAATACCTAAATCTCTTAAACTAAGGCTCTGATACCACTTCTGTAACACCCCCAAATACCACATTTGCATATAACACATATTTCATTTCATAGAAATATAGTTTACATCATAAGGTCCCACTAGTACAAGGATTACTATATGTACAAAATCTACAATAAAAATTTCCAAAAACAAATCTTGTACTATTACATGTAATGTAACATGTATCTTCAAAAGCAGAAAACAGATTAGGAAAATAATCACATTTTCCCTTTCCCTTTAATATTCCCGGACCCTGCTATTCATGCATTGCATAATTTAAAACCGAAAATGAGGGTTAGACCAGATGGGTCTAGTGAGTAAATCCCTTCTTTGCAAATGCAGGGTGATGAACACCAAAATATGATAATGTAATTCCGCTTAGAAATATTCTGCAGTACAAATAAATGATACAGTTCACAATATCATGCAAAATATAGTACACCCAAGAACCTCAGTTCTATAAAATATCTCTGATTAGAGATCCAACGTTCCCAATATGAAACAAATTTTGTAACCAAAACTTCTTGAATTAATAGACCATTCCTTTAAAAATATTAACAGAAAAGATTTAAGGCAATACTTGCCTCATATGACAAACCATTTTCCCCTTCTCAATAACATCTAAATTATTATTAAATAGAAATAATATCTTTAATTCATCAGGTCACAAAGAAATGATAACTCAAAGTTATTAAATCCAATTAGTAATAATAAGAGTTATAATATTATCCACATATGACAATGCCACCCTTATTCCAAGTACACCTCTCCTTGATATGCTACTCTTATTCCTCCATCAAAACAGGGCTACTTATCAGAACAGACAAAAGTCACCACGTCTGAAAGTACCCATTCCCACTTCCAAACCAGAACAGACAAAAGTCACCACGTCTAGGGGAACTATTACTTAAAACAAGTTTCATACCAGAACAGACTTACGTCACCACACTTGGTAGAAACAATTTACAAAATCCACTTCCATACCAAAACAGACTTATGTCACCATCCTTGGTAGGAAGGTTTCCCAAAATATATAGTTTCATACAAAAACAGACTTACGTCACCACGCTTGGTAGAAACATTTCCCAAAAATCCCGTTCCGAACCAAAACAGACTTACGTCACCACGCTTGGTAGGAACATATTTTTTTATTTTAAAAAGATATAAAATACCCATTTATAATCTATAATTAAACTCAATAATAGATATTTTAAATTATATAACATGTCTCAAATATAAAAACTCATGAAAAATTCCAAATAAGAAGTTATCCGGACAAGTTATCCGGATATGAAGTCCGGACAACGCTTACCCCTTTTGTTCGATTTACTAATCCGAACAACTCATCGCCCAAGTCTTGTCCGATTAAACACTTGAAATTATTCCAACACTCTTGCCTGGATAACAAATCCGAACAATACACCGCCCAAAGCTTAACCGATTTAACACTTAGAAATATTCCAACTTCTATCCGAATAAGAGTCCGGACAATACATCGTTCAAAACTTGACCGGTTTAAAACTAAACCGCTTAATGTTTGGTCGGTTTAAGGCTTAATCGCCCAACCCTTGTCCGATTTAAACTTAATCCGGTCAGCCTTTGTCCGGATAAAACCCTTAAACAAATACATGATTTCTTTCCAATAATAATCAACATTCAAATAAAACCAATAACAAATTTTATGTAAAAAGGTTTAGAAATCACTCACCTTATGAGAATTTGCAGTTTTTGAAGGAGATTGCAAACTTCTTTTGAATATCCGGACAACTCTTTCTCTTTCTTAAATCGCTCACTTAACTCTCAATTTGGCAGGAAAAAGCAATGAAGACTAAAGCTTCCTTTTATACCTTTCCAAAACTAGAAGGTCGACTAACAGCCCCCTTCCCATGCTAACCTTCACATGCATCCATCCATATACCATGCATTCACAACATGCATGTGTTTAAAAATCACTCATATATATATATATATATATATATATATATATATATATGCATATATTCACATATATCATGCATTTATATATATATATATATATATATCCAATTAATACACAATTTCACATACCAGCATGACTAAACGTATCAATTTATCATGCTATCACGTAATCATTTAATCAAATAATCACGTATTAATTACCTTGGGTGATAACCAAGATCCGATTATCACACTATAAGTCAGTGAACATGCTTTCAGTTTCAGTTTCCCTTCTTTTATTTTTTCTTAAACTTATAACTTAAGGAAATTTTCTAAGTAAAGACTGACTCACTAAAAAAGATCCCAAAACAGTTAAAAGGGACATGTACTTTATATGTAACTTTTCCTTACTACTATTTGATAAGGCAACTTTTTTTATGTTGCTTTGTTTTCATCAAATAGGGGGAGATTGTTGATTCTCTCTCTCAGTGATTTGATGATAATCTCTTTCACCTTATACGAAGTGTTATTGTTTTTGTCTTTCAATTCAAGCGATGATCACTGAGTCTGTTTAGTGATCGCTAAGACATGCAATGCAAATCCATCAGCAACAGCGATACTTCAAGAATACAAAACTCACACCAAAGAAACTTCAGCAAAAGTCAAAGACTGAAATTGAAGATTAGAGACTGTCGAGTTCGTGATCTGAAGCGGCATTCAGTGATTACTATATATGTGTGAAGACTGCCCAAGCCTCAACAAATGCTGAAGAGACCTTCAGGGTTATTCCAGCATTCAGCGACCAAAAGAAGCTTGTTGAGCAAGATTGCTTTTGTCTTGTCCTTCCACACATAAAGAACAAACCCATACCATTTCTAGAGTTAAATACGATACAGAGCCGATTAGTTGACTCTACTACCCACCAACTCCATGAAAGGATGTCTGCTCATGAATAGGCTTTTGTACTATTCATTGTAGCAAAGGACAAGTCTTTCTCTAAAGGCTTGACGCGTGTTCAAATCCTACTGTGTTGCATTTAATGCAATGGGTATAAATAGATGTGTTCTATCTCCATGCAGAGATACTCTTACTCTTGAACCCTAATTCTTGCGTACATATGTAAAAGAACACACATCTAAGAACACAATACCCTTATCTTCAAAAGCAAGTTAGAATCCCTTTTTAGGTATTCTAAGTAGTTCTTACCCAAAAAGAACTTACTTTCTTCTTAGTCTTAAACAGCAAATCATTTCTCTTTGCTAAGAACATTTGTGTGTAACTTATATTGTTTAGATAGGTTATCTTTACCTTATCTTTTCCGCAAACAATCTTGTAAAATATGTATTGATCCTTCTTTATCAATATATATTTTAAATTTGAAATGTTTACTGTGTTTGTATTCATCCACCCTTTCTACAAACTGTTTCTACACATCTTGTAGACCCTAACGGGACCAACAAGCTTTAACACTCCATTTGTACGTCCTCTCTGTACCATATTTGCTCCCCTTTTAAGCAAACCCATCATCTGCTTCTTGTGAAGAAATCGAGATAGAGAGGGAACCATTGTTATGTCGAGAGGAAGAGTGGAACTCAAGAGAATAGAGAACAAAATCAACAGACAAGTTACCTCATGGAAAGAAATGGTTTACTGAAGAAAGCTTCAAACTATCGGTCCTCTATGATGCAGAAGTCAGTGTCATCATCTTCGCTAACCGCGATAAGCTCTACAACTTCGGAAGTGTCGGGTAAGTCACCTAATCGTCGGTGAATCTATACATTCATCGACTACAACAATCTATACATATATAATATTACATATACATGAATTTGTGGTAATGAAATCATCTGTTCTTTGATTGGATCTTCAAAAATGTTTGTTTCATTGATGGTTCTTACACTAGGGAGAGATCGAACGAGAGATCGACACGTTTTAGAGTAATCTGATCGAATAAGAGATCGAATGAGGTGCAGATCTAGGGTTATATTTTAAATTAATATTCATAAAAATAGGGATGATTAGTACTTTTTTGAATTTTGTTTTGAAATTTTGTCTTTTCTGTTTGGATCATGGATCTAATGGTTTCTTCGGTGAATTTTGTTGAAATTGTTTCCTAATTCATCATAAATTTTTCCAAAGGGAGCACAAACATGAGCAGAGAAAATGAAAAGAAGCCTAAACACTTCCCTTTATAAAATTTCAAAAGGAAATATCATAAATTCCATGTAAAAACGTTGGAATTTAAACTCAATTTTTTGTAAACCTTATGAACCCTAATTTTTGATTTCATTATACTATCAATGTGGCTCTATTTTAGCCTTAATATGATTTCCTCATATGAAAGAAGGTAAGTAGTTGAAATTTCATTGAAACCTATTGATGGATGGAGAACCGGGTAGGAGATGCTCTTGACGAGTCTTCCTGCAGCCAAGTCAAGGCTAAATGGTAACGAATCTCATACTTGAAATCATGCAATCATCTTGGTCAATGCTCATGTTTAGGAAACACCAAACTTTGAATCCTTGAGAATAGAAAACAATATTGCTAACATAATGTTTACGCAACACCAATATTTCTTTCTTTCAAAAACTATGAATTACATGTTTAAATGCATGAGATGTACACATTCTTACAGCATACATTTAAACATAATACTTTTAAATCAGACACAAGCACCAAATTAGAAAGTTCATAATTGTTTTCATTTGTGATGACTTTTCTTCACCTCTTTTCAAGCTCTGACTGACAAATGAGAAAATCCTCCAGATTTTTGGTGCTCGTATTAGGAAGGATCAAAGAATTTCTTTTGAGAAAAATACTTCTTTTTAGAACACCAACAATGACTTTTTTAGAACGCAAGAATAACTTTGGTAACTTCAGAGGACCCTTTTGAGTAACAAGCTTTTTTCAATTCCCAAGTTCATGTATACGACAGCTGTAATAAGTGACTAAATAATCTTTTCATATAATTCATTGTAGGAGGTTTTGTTTCATCCCAAACCCTTCAACATCAATTGTAGCAACCAAAAGAAACCTCCCTCACCATAGAAGTTGCTCAAGGTAAAAAAAACTCAATTTTGAAATTGCACCAACTTCATATGGGTTTTTGGTTACTGAGGTGCTCAAAGTAAAAAAAAAAAACTCAACTTTGAAATTTCTTCAACTACAACTGAGCTTTGTTCTGAACAGACCAAACATGTAGTTCTGGCTGCGAATGTTCTTAAAGGCTTTGGTGGCGTTAGTTTCATATTTCGCAGCCATGTCGGTTCAATTTTTCTGGTAATTAACCATGTTTCACAAACATTTGATGTCAATAAACTTGCTACTGTTGGTTCACATAATTTTGGAATTTTGTAATTCTTTGATTTGCATACAGGTTCTGCACCAACTTATTTTCACACCTGTATTGTATGATTTCTACTGTTAGGATCAAATTGATCCTAATTATTCTAAAACGTTTTATTAAGCAATCGGGACTAAGGATGGAAGATCTGAAGATGCTGTTGTGCTTAAAACGACTAACCTCTGGTTGGTCTATCCTCTGGTTGGTCTAACCTCTGGTTGATCTATCCTTTGGTTGGTCTAACCTCTGGTTGGTCTATCATCTGGTTGGTCTATCCTATGGTTGGTCTAACCTCTGGTTGGTCTATCCTCTGGTTGGTCTAACCTCTGGTTGGTCTATCCTCTGGTTGGTCTAACCTCTGGT
>NC_037532.1:21488877-21490393 GCF_001531365.2 Cynara cardunculus var. scolymus | reverse complement strand
TTCGATAATGATTATTTCCTTGTTTATAGGATTTAGTTACCTTATTTATAGGATTCAGTTATCATGTAAATATCGCCTATATAAGAAGTGATACAGGCATAGAATAGAAGTGAGATGAATTATCAACACTTTGTTACACTTAGATTCAAGCACATCACATAAGAGTCGATTAGGGTTTTTAAGAGATTGTATTTTCCATTCAATAAAGAAAGCGGCGGCCGATTTCTATTCATCTTCTTCTACAAATCTCTTTTCAAATTCCTTTACATTACTCTATTGTTAGATCTGGGATTAACAATTGGTATCAGAGCCAAATCGATTAACTTCTATCGATTCGATCTTTCTGAAGTAGATTCTATTTTTCTTGAAATATACTCATTCATGAACAGTTTGCTGTTCGACTGCTGTTTGGACCCAAAACTCATCGGTTCATCAAATGCTTAATGTTTTAATCAAAATCCTTTTAAGGGATTTGTTCTTGGATGAATACGAACCTTCTTTGTTCGTTGAAATTTGGTTTATTTGATAAGTTTCTTGGAGTCAGTCGAACTTTTGAACCTTGATTTTGTCAGATCTACGCGTAGGCGTTAAGCACGAGTTCATGGTACTCACAGCCTAAGGCAATTGGCATTCTATCTGCCAAACATATAATTATCGCCCATATCTTGAGTATTCATTCATCGTCTCTTTTTGTGGATTTGGATCTGTAAGAGCCTAAAGATTTACTTGCCTGTAATCACCAATCCTATATGAATATGGCAATATTTCTTCATGTTTTTCCCTTAGAAGCATTAACAGCAATACTATCAATTTTCTTTGAATTGACCTCCTGTTTCTTGAAGCCATAAAGCTTAATGTTAATTCTTCTCTCAAGTTCTCAATTCCAATGGTGTTTGCTTTGGGTATTCAAGTTATCTCCAATTGGATCAAGCTCTAAAGCTGAATTCCTACTCAACTTGCGGTTCAATGAAAGATTCTTTGTYATAAGACTGGTTGCACTGTTTTGTCAAGAAATTCACACATTTATCTATCCCTTAGTTGGATGAATTTGCTACTTTTGGGGTTGAGTGGCTATTATGTGCTTCAAAGTATATGCTGGGTTGTAGGCAGATTAAAGCTGCATTTTGTGCAATCAGTGGTGCAGCATTCACATTGAATCTGATTTGGTCTAAGAGTTGAAAATGAAGAACAAGAGCTACATTCATGGGGGAGCTTGAAAATTCCATCCATACCAAGCACACTAAAGCTTTACTCAAGAAAGCAGAGGGGAGAAGACCTGAAGACTTCATAAAGATGCTTGCTTCATAAAACTTTGGGGGGAGATTGTTAGGATCAAATTGATCCTAATTATTCTAAAAAGTTTTATTAAGCAATCGGGACTAAGGATGGAAGATCTGAAGATGCTGCTGTGCTTAAAACGACTAACCTCTGGTTGGTCTATCCTCTGGTTGGTCTAACCTCCGGTTGGTCTATCCTCTTGTTGGTCTAACCTTTGGTTGGTCTATCCTCTGGTTGG
>NC_037532.1:21478322-21488682 GCF_001531365.2 Cynara cardunculus var. scolymus | reverse complement strand
TTCGATAATGATTATTTCCTTGTTTATAGGATTTAGTTACCTTATTTATAGGATTCAGTTATCATGTAAATATCGCCTATATAAGAAGTGATACATGCATAGAATAGAAGTGAGATGAATTATCAACACTTTGTTACACATAGATTCAAACACATCACATGAGAGTCGATTAGGGTTTTTGAGAGATTGTATTTTCCATTCAATAAAGAAAGCGGCGGYCAATTTCTATTCATCTTCTTCTACAAATCTCTTTTTAAATTCCTTTACATTACTCTACTGTCAGATCTGGGATTAACATCTAGAACTGTGATGTTGAAGAAACATAATTCGGTTAACTGTTTACTAAATTCATAGAGGTTAGTGTCTCTTTCAGCTCCTTATCTTTCGAGTTAAATGGGTTTCTAATCATTATATATGCCCTTTGTATATGTTCAAAAATGGTTGTGCACCTCCAGATGGGCGGGGGTCGGCCTCCCACTCACTATCTAATAAACCGGACTGGCTTATTATCTGAATGAGATTAGATACTGTCTTTTTAAATTGAGCATTTTGTTTGCTTGCTAAAATGAAAAAAAAAAACTAATGTATACAAAAGTGAGATTCTAATTTATATCCGTTGTACCCGTGTTTCCATTGCGAACTAACCCTTGAAGCGTCTAAAACCACTCACTTTGGTATACTTCGGTGTTTCTTTTTTGCATTTAGCAAGTACCTGGGTTAGTCCCATTAGCAAGAACTTATGCTCTTTTACAACCCGTGAGGGTGCGTTTAATAGGCAGGACAGGACGTGACATAACAATCATTTGTTGTTTTACGTATGGTGCAACATTAGACTTTGACATGACAGGGAAATTGACCAAAAATAGTCAATTTCCACATCCAAATTCACTTTTTAGCCATTTTTTCAATCAAACTCCCATTTTAGGTAGGGTATTATTCACTTGCGTAAAGCCTATTTTCAGATTAAAAAGAAAAATTTTAATGCAAATTTGGGTAAATTGAGTAAAGAATTTGCTTAAGGATCCCCATTAAAGGATTTTTTTTTTCTTCTATTTTTTGTATCCGAAAATAGGCTTTACGAAAATGCATAAGCATTTGCGTAAACTTTGGCTAAAATGGGAATTCGATACCTAAAGTGGCTAAAAAGTGAACTTGGTTGGGGAGATTGGCTATTTTGGTCAATTTGAACAAAAATTAGGGAGACGAGAGAAAATTTGCAAGTTACGAAACCAACAGTGGCTTTTTTACAACACAAAAGTAACTTTGGTCACTTCAGAGGACCATTTTGAATAACAAGCTTTTTTCATGCCCAAGTTTATGTATACAACAACTGTAATAAGTGACTAAATAATTTTTTTCATATAATTCATTTTAGGAGGTTTTGTTTCCTTCTTAACCCTTCAACATCGGTTTTAGCAACCAAATGAAACCTATCTCACCATTGAAGCTGCTCAAGGTAAAAAAAACTCAATTTTGAAATAGCTCCAACTTCATATGGGTTTTTGGCTACTAAGCTCCTCAAGGTAAAAAAACTCAACTTTGAAATTGCACCAACTACAACTGAACTTTGTTTTGAATAGACCAAACATGTAGTTCTGGCTGCGATTGTTCTTAAAGGCTTTCATGGCCTTGGTTTCATATTTGGCAGCTATGCCAGTTTAATTTTGGTGGTAATTAACCATGTTCCACAAATATTTGATGTAAATAAACTTGCTATTGTTGGTTGAGATAATTTTTGAAGTTTGTAATTCTTTGATTTGCATACAGGTTCTGCACCAACTTATTTTCTGTAACACCCTATAATACATATTGCATGTAACATATACTTTATACACAAGAAATATATGTTTATACACCACATAGGTCCCAAGTACAAGAAATGCATAACTTACTGAATACATGATTCAAAAATTCAAAATACACTTCTTGTACTAAGCCACATTCATCTATCAAAAGTAGATGTATCATGATCAAATGTTCACGCAGATATGCAAATAGGGAAATATCACATTATCCCTTCCCCCTACCGTCCGCAATTCCTGCAATACATATTTAAACCACAAAAATGAGGGTTAGACCGGAAGATATAATGAGATCCCTTTTTCTAGGTCATTGTAGGGTGAGGATCACCAAAACTTTATTAATATTAACTTTTCATATATAACAAATATATGAACATATAATTCATAATACCAATACCTTTTACCAATTTCCAAAGCCAATCACTCGGCTTTATAAATAACAAATCCAAACCAAATATGTTAGAACCTTCCAGGTTCACATAATATCCCTTTAAACCTTTTTAATCAGAAACAAGATTTATTCAAAGCTTCAGGCCATAAACCTATTATCATCTTCTCAATAACATCCAGACTACGATTTTCAGTAAGAACCATAATCCTAAATCTTTAAATCACAAAGAAATAAAGACTCAAAATCACAGTGATCTTAAAGAATATAATAGTAAGAATTATATCACATAACACATACATAAAAAATGTCACCCTTATATTCAATGGTACACCTCTCCTTGATATGTTACCCTTATCTCATGGTACACCTCTCCTTGATATGTCATTCTTATTTCCTCGTCAAAAATTTTACAGTATATGATCGAAGTCACAAAACGTCCTAATGAAATATCATCCATGTTTTATCCAAAAACAGTTACAAAACCATTTTAATAAAAATACCCATCCTTTGATATTTTAAAAGGATAATATGCCATTAACTCAATTAATCATCAAACAGTTTACCAAACACAAATCCGGACAACATAAATATTTTGGCCGGATTTCATCTCTGATCAAACTTTGGCCGGACTACATATCCGGACAAACCTTGTCCGATTTACTTATCCAGACAACCAACCATTTTCCCAAACACATTTAAAATCCGGTCATTTCTTACATAATACAGTCAACCTTTAACAAGGTCAACATAATCTTGTCCGGATTACAAATCCGGATAATCAAAATCATTTCTTACAACTTTCAAATCCGAATAACACATGATCGGATTTGCACAACTCCGGTCAAGCCTTGGCCAGTTTATATCTAAACCGGACAATCATAACAATCGGATTATATCAAATCCAGACAGCCTTTGACCGTATTTCTACTTCTCCGCTCAAAACATTTGTCCGATTTACATATTTCAAAATCTCATCAACACTTTAATCCGGTCAACACTATGACCAATTTTCTTCTAATCCGGACAATACATGTCTGATTTACTACTAAATCTGGGTACACAAGTTTGTATAGTAAATCAGTTTTCATATCAAAATAAATACTTTTTAAAGATAATAAACAACTCACGTTATGAATTTCTTTTGAAATCAACCTCAAGAATCCATTCAAATAGTAATTCAGTCAATACTTCACTTTTAGATCTCACTCAACTTTTTAAAATGGCAAGARGATTATATGAAGGCCTTACCCTCATATATATACCCTTTCTAAAATAAGTAAGGCAGCTCAACAGCCCCTTACATGCATGCATGCCCATGCGTAACTAACCCATCCATGAACCAAATCTTTATGCATATAAAATACTTCATGCATATATACTTAGGTCATCCACACATAATTATCACCTTTTGCATGCATATAACTACATATTCTCATGTAGCAAAATTATATGCCATGCATACATCATGCGTATTCACATTATACATACATACTTACAGGGGCGGATGTAGTGAGGAGTGGTTGGGGTCCTGGGCCCCCAACAAAAACTATCTTACAAAGCCCAAATTTTTTTTTACTTGTAATTTTCAATTTAGTACAGTTGGGCCCCCAACACCATGATGTAAGAGGCCCCCTCATTCACTTCACGTCTTCACCAGTTCATGCCTCAGTTCCTAAACTTATGCCCAGACGAGACGACAGAGAGAGACAAAGGAGGAACGAACGACAGACCGCAGACGACTGAGAGTTTGAGACAACAGACGAGACTCGAGATTAGGTTAATTTTACGCGACACCACTTCTTCTTCATCAATCTAAGTCTAACAATCTTTATCGGACATCGGCGGCCCATCGCTGCTGGTTGCTGCCTCAGCCCTCAGGTTAGGTTAATTTTAATTTTAATTACTTCTTTGATCCAGTCTTTAATTTTAATTACTTCTTAGATTTTGTTGTTTGCTACTTTGCTTATTGGTGATTTGGTGATAAATGCTTTAGGTTAGGTTTAGGTTAATTTTAATTTTAATTACTTATTTGATCCAGTCTTTAATTTTAATTACTTCTTAGATTTTGTTGTTTGCTACTTTGATTATTGGTGATTTGGTGCTAAATGCTTTAGGTTAGGTTAATTTTGTAGGCAATTTTGTAGGCAAGTCAAATGGGCTATGAAAATGTCAAATGTTAGGTTAATTTTGTAGGCAAATAAAAATGTTACTAAACCATTGATTTTTATCTTGTTATTGTTATTGCTAGAAAAAAATGGAAAGATTTTTTAAAAGGAAAGCATCAACACCTGAATCGAGCTCTGCTCCTTCGATGCCTTATGAAATTGATTTGAACGATCTTCCTTGGGATCCAGCCGATAGGAAAAAGATTTTGGAATATCATCCTAGCTTACTTCAACTACATAAGTTATCTTTATTCGGTTAACCGAACAGTTTAAGCTGAAAATGAAAACCCGAAACCTTTTTTGGTTAGGACGAATTGTTCGGTTTCGAAATTTTTTTGACCCTCCTAAGTGTGCCCCCAACCATAATAGTTTCTAGATCCGCCACTGTCGGTCAATACTTCACTTTTAGATCTCACTCAACTTTTTAAAATGGCAAGAAGATTATATGAAGGCCTTACCCTCATATATATACCCTTTCTAAAATAAGTAAGGCGGCTCAACAACCCGTTACATGCATGCATGCCCAGGCGTAACTAACACATCCATGAACCAAATCTTTATGCATATATACTTAGGTCATGCATGCACAATTATCACCTTTTGCATGCATATAACTACATATTCTCATGTAGCAAAATTATATGCCATGCATACATCATACGTATTCACATTATACATACATACTTATGCATAAAATAGCACATACTCGCATGATCAAATATAACAATTTATCATGGTTTTACGTAATTATATAAAAAATAATCACGTATTAGTTACCTCAGGTGATAACCAATACCCGGTTATCACATTTTCACACATGTATCGTATGATTTCTACAACTATGATGTTGAAGACACATAATTCGGTCAATTTTTTACTAAATTCACAGAGGTTAGTGTCTCTTTCAACTGCTTACCTTTCGAGTTAAATGGGTTTCTAGTCATTATATGCGTATTAGCATTTTTCTTGCTTGCTAAAATGAAAAAAAAAAACTAAAGTATACAAAAGTGAGATTCTAATTTATGTCCGTTATACCCGTGGTTTCATTGCAAACAAACCATTGCAGCGTCTAAAACCACTCGCTCTGGTATACTTCAGTGTTTCTTTTTTGCATTTAGCAAGTACATGGGTTTGTCCCGTTAGCAAGAACTTATGCTCTTTTATAACCCCTGAAGGTGCATTTGACAGGCGGGACGGGACGTGACATAACAATAATTTGTAGTTTTACGTATGGAGCGACATTAGACTTCGACATGACAGAGAAATTGACTATTTAAAATTGGCCAAAAATAGTCAATTTCCTCAACCAAATTCAATTTATAGCCATTTTTTCAATCAAATTCCCATTTTAGCCATGGTATTACACACTTGCATAAAGCCTATTTTCATATTAACAAGAAAAAAACTTATGCAAATTTGAGTAATTTGAGTAAAGAATTTTCTTAAGGATCCCCATTTACGTAAAATATTTTTTTTTCTTCTATTGTTTGAAACTGAAAATAGGCTTTACGTAAACGCACTGTCATTTGCGTAAACTTAGGCTAGAATGGGAAATCGAAGCCTAAAGTGGCTAAAGAAAGTGAACTTGGTTGGGGAGATTAGCTATTTTGGTCAATTTGAACAAAAATTAGGGAGAGGACACAAGATTTGTATGTTTGGAAACCAACAGTGGCTTTTCAAACCCAAGTTTATGTATACAACAACTGTAATAAGTGACTAAATAATCTTTTTCATATAATTCATTGTAGGAGGTTTTGTTTCCTTCGAAATCCTTCAACATCGCTTATAGTAACCAAAAGAAACCTACCTCACCATTGAAGTTGCTCAAGGTAAAAAACTCAATTTTGAAATAGCTCCAACTTCATACAGGTTTTTGGCTACTGAGCTACTCAAGGTAAAAAAACTCAACTTTCAAATTGCTCCAACTTCATATGGGTTTTGGCTACTGAACTACTCAAGGTAAAAAAACTCAATTTTGAAATTGCTCCAACTTCATATGGGTTTTTGGCTACTGAGCTAATCAAGGTAAAAAAATTCAACTTTGAAATTACTCCAACTGTAACTGAGCTTTGTTTTGAACAGACCAAACATGTAATTCTTGTTGCGATTATTCTTAAAGGCTTTGGTGGCGTTGGTTTCATATTTGGCAGCTATGCTGGTTCAATTTTGCTGGTAAATAACCATGTTCCACAAATATTTGATGTCAATAAACTTGCTACTGTTGGTTCACATAATTTTTGAAGTTCGTAATTGTTCGATTTGTATCTTGTCGTCTAGTCTCAGGGCCTGTTTGTTTGCAGGTTAATGAGCTTAACGAAACTTGTAGCTTATTTGGTCAGCTATACATGACTGTTTGGTAGTGGCTTAATGATATAGAAAATGTTTCATTCAGTAAGCTTCTAAGGGTATTTTTTTGCTGAAAGCCAAGTTTTTTCAAAACATGCCCCTCCCAATTAAAAAACACGCTCATTCCATTTATAAAAAACCCTCCCAAACAAAAACCTTCCCGGTCTATACAAATTGATTAATCCACACATGCAGCTTATCCATACATGACTTAATGGAAAAGGAGCCAACGAGCCCCTCAGTCTCATATGCCTACAAAACACACCCTCACCGCTTTTATTTGTAAATGTTTGTTGATCTTTTGAAAGAATGGTAGTGTTGAATTCAGATTTTAACCTTGTGAAAACTGAACATGTCTTTGCTGAGAGCATTGCTATTTTACAGAAGGATGAAACACACGATATCCTGCGGGAACAACGAAAGATTTCGAAGATGAAAACAAGCTAGGCGTGTTTTTCTATTAACTACCGTTAAGTGGGTACGTCAAAACGTAAATCTTGGTTTAAGTCCCATTATGATTGATTATCCAAAAACATGATTTGTATTACTTTTTTGGGATTACTCCTCCATAGAACATTTAAGGATTAGTAGTTGGGTTCATTTTTTGTCATATAAAGTTGTCTCATTGTTGTATTAAATTGATGTTTTCTACAATTTCCTTACTTTGCTCACCCTTCTATCAGATTCCAAACTCAAATGTTGTCCATGTCTCAAATAGTTCTTTTCAAAATCGGGCCTATTGGTTTGGTCCTGACCATAAATCCGAGGATCGATCCCGGTCCCATCGGGTCGGTCCGAAATCTATACTACATTAATAAACATTTAGGCCAAAATCTTAATTACAACCCTTTAAGCATATAGTACTGCTCTTTAAAGCCTGGTTTTAAAAAACATCTTAATCATAATGCACAAAGCATAATATACAAGCTTTTGATGCAAGGGTTTTAAACCCAACTAGGAAGGTTTTAGACGCTCTTTCTATTATAGTCTTCTATACACCTTCAACTTTTACTTTCCATCACGGCAGTAGATCATTGTCACATCCTGAACAGGTATTCTTGAAATAGAAAAGAAGATGATATTTGCATTTTGTGTATGTGTAAAACTTAAAATAACACACTTATTGTTGCATTTGGCAGTAAATTCAGCATCCAAAAGGGCTTGCTGGTGTCTGAAGTGAAATAGGATGTCGATGAAATTGTGACACCCCAAAATGAGGTAAATAAATAAATTAGAAAGCAAAAAGAACAAAGAAAATAAAATAAATTGAGTTTTAATTTTATTGGAAAAAAAATATAAATATATTTCAAAATTGGAATAAAAATGAAGGAAAATGTCATATTAGGGGTGAAATGTGTAAAGATGTCAAAAGTAATGGAGCCAGGGGGCCGAATGCATTTTTATAATAGTTAAGGGTTAGGTCAGATGTTAACATGTCCAAACTAGAAGGACCTGTTTTGTAAATATACATCAGATCTGCAAATTCAGAAACGCAAAAACGACCTCTCCTTTGAAGCTTTATATTAGTTTGAATTTTCAACTATTAACACAAAATATAGCCTTCGATTTTTAAAAAAATAAGTAGCCAACACTTTACTTTACACTTTTGCTTCAAGAAAACCGAAGTTTCATCGAGTTTCGAAAGAGAAATCGGAGGTTGAAGTTCGAGTTCGAAAAACTCCGTTTATTGACGATTGGAGGTAAAATACTCAACCAAATTTTGAGTTCTTTATATGGTTGGCTTCGTTTTTAGGTCCTCTATGAAACCTTAGTAGCCTTATGTCTCAGATTTTAGTTTTGAATGTTCGATTTTGAGTTTTTTTACTGATTTTCGAGTGATTTTAAGACCATAACTTTAAACGAGCGTATGAGACTCAATACTTGATGGTTTTCGTTGATTTTTGTTTCTATGATTAAGGAAAATCATTTTCTTGAGTTTTAACAAAAAGAATCAACAAAAACGGACAAAAAACAAGGTCAATCAGCCTGAAAAAGCTGTGGTCGTGAGGTAGCATTTGCATCTGGTATGAGGCATGGATATGATGGATGTTTAGGCTAGTGTTGGGCTTCCTCTTTTATTTAACCAAGATACTTATTGGACTATATTTTAAGCTGTTAGGACCGAATAACTCTATTTCTTGGTAAAGATTACTTACTTGAATGATTGGTTTGACAGATATAGTGCAGCGGAAAAGATAATAAATAAAACAGGTAGAAATCGATAAGAACACGATGAAGATGAATGATGAACACAGGAGAAAGCTTCAAAAGATTTTCAATTAGATGAAAATATTGACAATTACAATTCTAGAAGCACACTGAAATACAAAGGCCTACGTTGCTATTTATACAAGCAAGTAACCGTTTTTCTGACATGACCTAAAGCAAATTAATCTAAGCCATTCGATCAAAACGAATTACAGACAAGAACACGTGATAGGCACAAGCAGCTAAAAGACCTAAGTAAAACAGCTTAAAGATAATCTACACAGAAGACATTGCTCTGTGAGACAACACAGAGGCTCTGCTGGAYATAACTTGGAGGCGCATTGACATGGAGGAAATCTTCCAGAACCTCTGTGAGACATGACAGAGGTTCTGTCACTTTAGACTAGTATGCTTGAGCATCTTTTGCTGTTGGTCCTCTGTGGTCTTCTGTGAAAGATCATCTTCTGTCATCCCTTGCAGTGTTACTTTTTCCATACTTTTACATTACATGAAATGAGAGCTAACATAAGCCCTTATTGTTTTAACAAAAGAAGGCTATATTTTTAGGGCTTAATTTGAATACTTTAATTATCCTCTTTTATTTAACAAAGATACTTATTGGACTATATTTTAAGCCCTTATTGTTTTAACAAAAGAAAGCTATATTTTTTGGGCTTAATTTGAATACTTAAGTTATAGAAATTTGTTAATTGACCAAAGTTAATAAATTTCAGATTTAGTTAATTAGTTTATATTAACTAATTAATTTAATTTCTAAATTAGTTACTATATTAAATTGAATTAGTATATAATTAATATATTAATTAATTTATTATTATTATTTTTTGAATATTAATATTAGTTAATTGTTTATTTTCTAAGGAGGTTGCTTATATAAATCAGTAAATTGTTTCGATGATTTAAGCGCCGTAATTTGAATAAAGTAATTATTGTGACGTTTTAATTTAGAGAGATGGGATTATAAGATATTAAAATGTTTTTGGGATGCCATCGAGTTTTGGACTTGGGGTTTGACTAAAGTTAGTCGAGGTTGACCGAATTGGCCAAGGGTTGGCTTTTGGCACGTTTGATATATGTGGATTTTAATGATGGGTCAAATAGAGTTGTTTGAAGCATATTAAGATGCTCGGATACGAAGTTTGACTTTAGGTTGGGTCAGAATGACAATAGTTGATTTTTGTTGACTTTTTGAGAAGTTAAGACGTTAATGAGATATTATGGTATGAAATGTGTAGGCATTTGGTCAAGAGCTATCGGTAGTCAATCTATACGCAATCAGGTGAGTCTTCATGAGACTTACAATGGGATGCATACCTATTAAATTTATTTTCGAGCATTATATGATTTATATGGTAATGTGTACATATGCATGATGTTTCAGTTTACATACATGATATATTTTACATGTATGTTATTTTATGATCAGT
>NC_037532.1:21470025-21478057 GCF_001531365.2 Cynara cardunculus var. scolymus | reverse complement strand
TTTCTTTCAGTGTTGCATGTTTTTCAGAAAATGCATACTATTTGGTACAAAGTTTACAAGTTGATATGTATGATGTGAAATGATCTTTACTCACGTAAACTATGAACTCACTGAGCTTTATAAGCTGACTATAGTATGCATCTCAGGGACAGAAGGCTTCAGGTTGGACAAAGAAAAAGAAGGGGCATACATAGAGACTTGTCTAGTCCATTTAAGTTCAATATTTAGGTGCAATCATTTATGATAGATTAATTTGTAAAGCACATCACTATGGGATGGGCCGACATTAAGTTATATATATATGTATATATATATATATATATATATTCTTTAAAAGTCTTCCGCTGTAAACGGTCTACAGTTTTAATTTAGCCATTATTTTTGGAGTGCTTTTGGAGAATCTGTTTTAGATAACATAATATTTCTCATGGTTAAATTGAGGGCGTTACAAGTGGTATCAGAGTAGTAGTTCAAGGGAAATGGGTGATGATCTATAGCCTAAGCTTGAACTGTTAGTTGTAAGAATGATGTCTTGGGTTTAGATATGAATCAATATCAGTATCACAAAGATCAGTATTAGAATAACATAGGTTAGATGCAACATTACACAACGTAAGTAAAGTATGACATTGCACTACAATGCAGTAAGTTTAAGTGTAGTTAAAATTGATCTAATTTCTTTCTCTTAGAGATGATTAGTATAAAAAACGCAAGTAAGGTACTCAGAAGTAAACATGTTGAGAGTATGTAAGAACAATAGTATGGGATTAGGCTCGAAGGTTAGACATATAAGTGTTTAGATTTAGAAGCATCAAGGAAAATCTGACTTTAATAGCACCCGTAATTCTAGTAAGAACTTGAGTTTTTTCATATATCTATTTGTAGTTGACATCCGTTAGCTTTCATATATGCATGTTAAAAGGGTATGTATTTGAAGGGTCATGTACCGAATACCGATGGCTTAGGCAAGGCATTGTAAAAACGCATAAATGGTACATGTACCACGAGGGTTTCTCTGTACACATGAATATTCAGTTAGTTAAGTAACTTGTACATTCTATTGTCAATGTACATGGATGGCACGAATAAATAGACGACCCCCTACACTACACCAAGAGAGTTAAGATCTCGAAAGTATATAGGCTTATATATTGTTTAAATACAAATTTCTTAGAGTCTTTAGACAACAGATTTATTATTTCATATCAACTTAAATGTTACATATTTTGAAGTAACATTTACCCATATAACTTTAATTTTAAATCATGGGCTTTTAGTAACGCCATATGGGCTAAGAAACATGACAATAACATTATGGACCTAGTGAGCATATTGTGTGGATCATACTTAAGGAAGTCGTTATAGTTGTTAGTGGTAGTGGGCTCACATATTTGATAAATAAGTCTAAACATGTATAACAACAAAAGTTGATCCTGCAACCGTTGAAGAAGATAATCTATAAGAAAAAGAAAACTTAAGTGAATTGTAGAGCAAAGTTTCAGTTTTCTTGGTCACATAGTTGACAAGAAGGACATCTAAGTAAAAGCCAATAAGCTTAGAGTTCATGTCAGATTTAAAGCAACCAAGAATAGTAACTAGGATAGGTGTTTATTTGGGTTACTAAACTATTGTCGAGGATTCATTAAGAGTTCCGTAAGTTGCATATTTTAATGTCAGCATTCACCTAGACAACACAGCGAGTTGGATTAAGGTTAGATGGAACAAGTATTTCAGTTACTGGAAGCGAAGGTAAAGTTATGGGGAAATTTTTTTTGATGGTTGTCAGAAGTACTAGAAAACATTGTGGTTTTCAATGATAACTTGAAGTTCGAATTAGACTTAGTATTCATGCAACGAGGAAAGTTGTCGCTTACACGTTAAGTAAACTGTATGAACATGAGAATGTTAATCCGACAGATGATTGGGAGTTAGTAGAATGGTAATTGCACCTAAGTTTCATAAATATTATCACCATGGCTCAAAGTTTATTTTGTACGCATATCACAATAGTTACAAACCCATGTTTAATTAGAAATGGGAAACTTTGCTAGAGATATTGTTTAGCTTTATTAAATAATTATGATGGTGAGATTCATTATCGTCCAGGCAAAGAAAGATAAGGAATTGATCAAATTACGAGTTGTAAGGATAGACATCAGATTGAGTTCGAAAGATAAAACTCAAACAATATGGTAAGAAGCTCTTTGATTAGAGAATGCCAAGAAATAAATAATGACTTACGACCTTGAGTTGCTATTAGTAAATTCAAATGAAATCTTGTAACTTTTGGAGCAAAATATGGACTCTAGCATAGTAGGTCTGAAAAGTAATGTAATAAGGATTATGTAAATCCTCGTGCCTAGAACATACCGATAGGGATAAGATATACAAAAAAAATTGAAAAAAAATAAATAAATTATTTTACTAGTGTATGCCTAAGGGCCTATGTACGAAGTCAAATTAGTAAAATAAACATTGGTTTGAGATCTTTCTAGTGAGGTAAGTGATGCAACATGTGTTCCCTACCATATAGAGAGATGGCAAGGCAAGGTAGAGCATGTACTATAAGTTATGATGCAATACCTCAACAATATTTAGTATGAATGTTATTTAAGCATTAACGTCTTTAGCAACTATTAGTGTATCCAACAAGTATGCATCAAACTATCAATAAGAACATTGACATTGTGTATCATGTTCGATAAAGTATCATGAGTAGTGTTTACCTATCTTCCATCATGGTTGATGAATACTTCCAACAATGTTCAGTTATGGAATGATACATTTAGTAATTTCATTTTCAACCATGAAAGTTATGTCTGTATAACTTATGTATTAGATGCATGAAAGTGCAATAGTCACATACGTTACTAGTATGAGTTAAATAAATGACATGAGTATAATAGAAATGCATAGTACATGTAAAGTTATGCTAATGGGAGAGTTCAAATCAGGGATAGATGGATGTTAAAGACATCACTTTAGGAGGGCATAATCGTATTATGGTAAGTAAAGTAAATAAGGTCCAAAGTATTTTGGACAAAAGAGTTAGTGTAAGAACTCATAGAAGTAATCAACCAAGTTGGCCAACATAGTTACAACGTGAACAATCGATATTTTGTGTCGAATTCGAGGAAGTTTTAGCTAATAAGTCACTTGTTATAAGTTTTGGCAAAGTGTCAAGGTCATCAACAAACTCAGTTATGTAGAAGATACTATTGAAGTATTGGTCAGGGAACGAAAAGATCGAAAGATAAGACTACATTTTTGGAACTAGTAATGATATTAAATGAATTGGAACTTCTATAGTTCAAATGTCATGGTAGTCAAAAAAAGAAGAAGATAAGAACTAAGAATTTCTATCAGCTTAGCCAGTACAATTCCGAGGACGGAATTTCTTAAAAGAGAGGAGATTTGTGACACCTCAAAATGAGGTAAATAAATAAATTAGAAAGCAAAAAAACAAGGAAAATAAAATAAAATGAGTTTTATTTTATTGGAAAAAAAATTAAATATATTTCAAAATTGGATTAAAAATGAAGGGAAATGTCATATTAGGGGTGAAATGTGTAAAGATGTCAAAAGTAATGGAGTCAGGGGGCCGAATGCATTTTTATAATAGTTAAGGGTTAGGTCAGATGTTAACAGGTCCAAACAAGGACCTGTTTTGTAAATATACATCAAATCTGCAAATTCAGAAACGCGAAAACGACCTCTCCTTTGAAGCTTTATATCAGTTTGAATTTTCAACTATTAACACAAAAAAAGAACAAATATATGTATCCAACACCTTGCTCTACACTTTTGCTTCAAGAAAACCGAAGTTTCATCGAGTTTCGCAAGAGAAATCGGAGGTTGAAGTTCGAGTTCGAAAAGCTCCGTTTATTGACGATTGGAGGTAAAATGCTCAACCAAATTTTGAGTTCTTTATATGGCTGGCTTCGTTTTTAGGTTAGTAGCCTTATGTCTCAGATTTTAGTTTTGAATGTTCGATTTTGAGTTTTTTACTGATTTTCAAGTGGTTTTAAGACCATAACTTTAAACGAGCGTATGAGACTCAATACTTGATGGTTTTCGTTGATTTTTGTTTCTGTGATTAAGGAAAATCATTTTCTTGAGTTTTAGCAAAAAGAATTAACGAAAACGGACAAAAAACGAGGTCAATCGGCCTGAAGAAGCTGCTGTCGTGAGGTAGCATTTACATCTGGTATGAGACATGGATATGATGGATGTTTGGGCTAGTGTTGGGCTTCCTCTTTTATTTAAAAAAGATACTTATTGGACCATATTTTAGGCCTTTATTGTTTTAACAAAAGAAGGCTATATTTTTTGGGCTTAATTTGAATACTTAAGTTATAGGAATTTGTTAATTGACCTAAGTTAATAAATTTTAGATTTAGTTAATTAGTTTATATTGACTAATTAATTTAATTTCTAAATTAGTTACTATATTAAATTGAATTAGTATATAATTAATATATTAATTAATTTATTATTATTTTTTTTTAATATTAATATTAGTTAATTGTTTATTTTCTAAGGAGGTTGCTTATATAAATCAGTAAATTGTTTTGATGATTTAAGCGCCGTAATTGGAGTAAAGTAATTATTGTGACGTTTTAATTTAGAGAGATGGAATTTTAAGAAATTAAAATGTTTTTGCGGATGACATCGAGTTTTAGACTTGGGGTTTGACTAAAGTTAGTCGAGGTTGACCGAATTGACCAAGGGTTAACTTTTGGCACGTTTTATTCATGTGGATTTAATTGATGGGTCAAATAGAGTTGTTTGAGGCATATTAAGATGCTCGGATACGAAGTTTGACTTTAGGTTGATTCAGAATGACAATAGTTGACTTTTGTTGACTTTTTGAGAAGTTAAGACGTTAATGAGATATTATGGTATGAAATGTATAGGCTAGCTATCGGTAGTCAATCTATACGCAATCAGGTGAGTCTTCATGAGACTTACAATGAGATGCATACCTATGTATAAATTTATTTTCAAGCATTATATGATTTATATGGTAATGTGTACATATGCATGATGTTTCAGTTTACATACATGATATATTTTACATGTATGTTATTTTATGATCAGTTGYCTGCTATGTATTTWTTTTGTTTTCAAATAACTATAGCATGTTATTTCATATGAAAGTTTTCTGATCAGTTTTAGCGGGTGAGCATTTGACCAAGAAGTCACATGACAAGTGACACAACCCCATAATGAGTGTCTAGACAGGTGCAGGTCGGACAACTCAGGGAATGCCAGTGACTAAATGACTCATACCCGACATACAATTTATGAGATCTCTTTTCTTTCAGTGTTGCATGTTTTTCAGAAAATGCATACTATTTGGTACAAAGTTTACAAGTTGATATGTATGATGTGAAATGATCTTTACTCACGCAAACCATGAATTCACTGAGCTTTATAAGTTGACTATAGTATGCATCTTAGGGACAGAAGGTTTCAGGTTGGACAAAGAAAAAGAAGGGGCATACATAGAGACTTGTCTAGTCCATTTAAGTTCAATATTTAGGTGCAATCATCTATGATAGATTAATTTGTAAAGCACATCACTATGGGACAGGCCGACATTAAGTTATATATATATTCTTTAAAGTCTTCTGTTGTAAACGGTCTACAATTTTAATTTAGCCATTATTTTTGGAGTGCTTTTGGAGAATCTATTTTAGATAACATAACATTTCTCATGGTTAAATTGAGGGCGTTACAGAAATGGTGAAAAACTACAAAGCTTAGCAAGTATTTGCACGTAAGTCACCCTTTGATGACCCTTCTAATAGTCCTTAACTAAGTGGCATATGTCCTTTTTCATTGTGAGCTTTACTTCAGTAATTTTTTTTTCATAGTTGGCTTTTAGTATTACTGTGTTGATCCATTGTTGATAACCTAGAAGCTGCATTTTTGAACTACAATATCTCCAGCTAAAACATTTTTTGTTGAATTTTAAGAGGTATGATCATTCACCTGCTCTGCATCAAGCGGGTACGTCACTAGTCAATGTTATATAAGCATCACTCATGGATTAACAATCATTAAGATCAACCACTCAAACTCTATAGCTTAATTACATAACAAGCTCAACTACTCCAAGTCTATTGCTTGCAGGGTCTTCAAGTTCAATCACTCTAAATCTATACCATGAGATCTTCAAAATCCAGGTTAAGCTCGTTCACTTAGAAATTACAGTATGTTGGTTAATTTCCGATGCCTGTCTCCAAAAGCCAACACCTTTTTGCCTATGAAGACTTAATGGCTATTTAAAGTTACAATTAGGAATATCATCTCATACACATCAAATAAACCGAGTTCTATGCCTAGGGATCTATTGCATTATAGTCTGTTGGTCCCAAAAGGGTCTACAAGAATATTAAACAGTTTGTAGAAGGGGGGGGGATGAATACAAACACAACGTTTTCAAATTTAAAATATATATTGATAAAGAAGATCAATACAGATTTTACAAGATTGTTTGCGAAAAGATAAGGTAAAAGAAACCTATCTGAACAATCTTAAGTTACACACAAAGGTTAGCAAATACAAGAAAATATTTTGCTAAAAGAAAAGATCTTTTACTTTAATCTGAAAGAAGCTTGAAGTAAGAATGAGGGAGGAGAGTGATGCGCGCACTCTGCATGGAGAAGAAACACTTCTATAAATACACAGTGCATTAAATGTCCATTTAATGCAGTATGGTAGGTTATAGAATGCGTGTCAAGCCTTAAGAGGAAGGCTTGTCCTTTGTTACAGAGAATAGTACAAAAGCACTATACTTGAACATACATCCTTACCTAAAGATGGTGGACAAAAATTCGACTAATCGGCTCCGTACCGTACTATCTTTGGTAAAGGTATGGGTTTGTCCTTTTGTGTGTGCAAGGACAAAACAGCAACAATCGTGTTACGCAAGCTTCCTTTGATCGCTGAATGCTGGGATGACCTGAAGGTCTCATCATAATTCGCTGAAGCTAGAGCAGTCTTCACACATAGCTAGACAGGCTTGTAATCACTGAATACTGCTTCAGATCACGTACGCGCCAGTCTCTAATCTTCAGTTTCAGTCTTCGACGTTTCCTGAAGGATCTTTGGTGTGAGTGTTGTTTTCTTGAAGTATCGTTGTCTCTGAATGATTTACAAAACAAGTTCTTCAGCGATCACTGAACATGCTCAGTGTATTGATCGCTGGAACTGAAAATACAAAAACTTAAATACATCGAAAGGAAAAAGGGATTATCATTAAATCACTGAGAGAAAGGATCAACAATCTCCCCCTATTTGATGATAACAAGATAACATAAAGAAAGTTATCTTTTCAAATAATAGTAAGGAAAAGCAACATATAAAGTACATGTSCCTTTTAACTATTTTGGGATCTTTTTCAGTTTGGTCAGTCTCAGCTTDARGGTTTTCTTWTKTTATATCTAAGAAAATTACAAGTACGAAAACTGAAACTGAAAGCTTATTCACTGACTTATAGATTGTTAGTAAATGATAAAAGTAACATTGAAACTCATAGACTTGTGTCCCTATTACTTTTTCAGGGATCTTTTTCAGTGAAGCACATAGAATACTCATTTTATTAAACAGAGGAAATAATACAAGTATTACAGTACATGTTCAGAATTTACAGAAGTGTAAAAACAATCAATGAAAGAAGATATAGAAAAGAATTACAAGGAAAAGTGGATTGTTGATACAAAGAGACTTAATCTWAGATACTTAGATCTATGTACTCAGGTACATCTTCACCAAGTTGTCTTCGACGCAGGAGTTCTCTTCGAATCTTCAGATCAACGACTTTTCCAGGAATGCTATCTTCTATCCATTGCAAGACATAAACCAAGTGATCCATTGGACAAAGAGGCAGCTCTGACATTCTCTGAAATCTGACTTCACCTTCATAGTCAAGGAATATAACTCCTAACTCAGGTTTGAAATGCACAGTGTTGGGTGTAAAGGGACCTTTAACTGGCAAGTCAAGATTCAGCATAGAAATGTCAAT
>NC_037532.1:21465758-21466859 GCF_001531365.2 Cynara cardunculus var. scolymus | reverse complement strand
TCGGCCGCCGGTTGGAAGAAGGCTCGAGTGGATGGGATTTCGAACAGGGCAATGTGGTTGTTAGCCTTGATCGAAACCTCATCAAGTGTGAAAGAAACGTTCTTGGCTGCCATCTGTAGTTGTTAAAGAAAACATAAACAAGAAGATTAGTAGATAATCATAGTGCCAAGAGTATATAAGAAAAGATTTTAGAACAAGTTCTTGTTCAATAAAAACTTCTTTTGAAAAAACCAAAAAGAGTTAGGGTTTTTCAAGTAGAATGTGTATATAAGAAATCGATTTAGTAACCAAGAAGRAAATGATTAAAAATCTGTTAGTTTAATGTATTAAGAGAACAACATTCTTAATAAGATTAAACCTATTTCTTAAAACGAAGAATAAAGAAAGAAGGATTTCTGACCTTTAAGAATGAAGAATGAAGGTCGAAGAAATACAAAGAAGGTTAAGGAGTGTTCTTGCTTGCAATATTTGAGCAGAAATTCGACTTGAAATTTTGTAAGCGTAAAGAGAAAATGAAGATGAATTCTCATATTTATAGGTAAGAGACATATGAGAGAGAGAGATGGTTCGAAAAAGTGGTCTCGAAGAATGAGCCACATTCTCATCCACGATTGGATGGCATTTAATGGGGTGTCATGATGACAGTCCATATGGTGTCTCAACGCGTTAACCAAAGCGTCGCGTCTGGGAAAAAGAGAATGTCGTCATAAATAGGACATTAATTATTCTTTTAAAAACAAACAGGTTTTTCAAGAATATGAAGAGTCATTCAGTTTTGAAAAAGTACTGAGGGACTTCATTTAAAACAAAACGACACTGAAAACAAGACGTTAATCAGCGAAGGTTTTAAGTCATCAAGAGTTCAGTGAGTAGGAACACTGACACTGGCTTTTAAAAACAATTTGGGTCACTGAAGAGAAGTCAATGATCAATTTTGGTTTTTAAGATAAGTATAATGATATACTTCAAGATATGATGAGTGAAGAGAGACACTGACATCACCTTTTAAAACCTTTTATCACTGAACGAGAAAATATTCAGTAACAGTTTTAAGTTTTTTTAGAGAAAGAAAAGTAATCATACCTGAGAGAGAAGATATAT
>NC_037532.1:21454048-21465658 GCF_001531365.2 Cynara cardunculus var. scolymus | reverse complement strand
ACTCTTTGTCCACCAACTTTAGGCAATGATGTCTGCTCAAGAATAGTGCTTTTGTACTATTCACTGTAGCAAAGGACAAGCCTTCCTCTTAAGGCTTGACACGCACTCTATACCCTACCTTATCGCATTAAATGTCCATTTAATGCACTGGGTATAAATAGAAGTGTTTTCTTCTCCATGCATGAGAGAATGAACGCGCGCATCTCTYTKYTAHCHTATTCTTACTTCAAGCCTCTCCTTGCTTAAGTAAAAGATCTTTATTTTCTAGCATTATCTTTTCTTGTATTTGTTAAAGATCTGTGTGTAACCAAAAGTTGTTTAGATAGGTTTTCTTTACCTTATCTTTCCGCAAACAATCTTGTTAAATCTGTATTGATCTTCTCTATCAATATATATTTTAAATTTGAAAACTCTGTGTTTGTATTCATCCCCCCCCCATTCTACAAACTGTGTCTTATCTTGTAGACCCTTTTGGGACCAACACAATCAATGAGCAAAAGTATGAACATAATATGCATATTGACAATCATTTAAAATCAATGCTTGCAAACCCTTAAAGTGACCTTGCATGTTGCTTGCATCATCATACCCTTGACCACAAACAAACTTGATATCAAGGTTGTAATGTGACAATAAAGAATAAATCCCATCCTTGAGAGTTGTGCTGTAGTGTCGGGAACATGAACAAGCTCAAAGAAACGCTCTGTAATAAAGCCCTCTTTATTAACAAATTTTAAAACAATGGACATATGTTCTTTGTGAGACTCAACTTGTGCTTCATCAACAAGTAAACAAAACTTTCCACCACCAATCTCCTCACAAATCATCCGTCTTACCTTGAAATATGATTCAAAATCTCTTTTTGAATCACCGATGATGTATAAGATGCATATTTAGGAGCATTATAAAACAATAATTTTGGTGCTAAAATTACCAATTGCCTCCAATATTTCAAGAAAATTTCCTTTGTTGATGGAATCTGTTTTTTCATTATGACCTTCCAATGCAACGACTTGAAATGCATACCAACGAGCTGAATAAATAAAAGCCATCAATCTCTTTCTATTCTTTTCATGTTCTTATGTTGTAAATTTTTCATACACATTTCATATATCTTGTGCCCCATTCAACAAATCATCCCATGCTTTTTGTGAAACATTGTGGAAAGATGTGCACTCGATTCCCATATGATGCAAAAAAAGACATTTCTTCCCCCCAATTTTTTTTTCCAATTTTGAAATCCATATATTGTAAAAGCTTGTTGGCCATAATATCCAGGCCCAGAAGGCTTGTTAAACATAAAACATGGGAAACAAAATACAGCATTTGAAGGCTCTGAGTATTCAAGCCAAGGATATAATCTAAACCAAGATGCTTAAAAGCTTCGTTTATGAGATTCAGGTCCAAATTTTGGATATATGTAAAGTATTAGTTGAAGGGTACCAAGAATCATATAAGCTCGTTGAACTGTATCACGTTGATTAACAGAATAATCTTAAATTTGACGACGCAAACCGGGATCTCGTTCTAGTGTACTAAGATTAATATCATTATTTTCCATTTGAACTTTTTTGTTGGGAATCTCAGTAGCTGGGATACTAGATGTAGAGGTGTTCTCAGTATTTGCCATCTCTTCGGTATCTTGAGAAGAGCTTGCATGTTTTCTTTTAACTAACCCATGTGGATTGCTTTTTCATGTTGATATATATATATATATATATATATATATATATAGACTTGGGATCATGTGAGACCAGCCTGTTTTCGTGAGACCCGTGAGACCAACATTTTACACTTGAAACTTCACAGCAAAATGCTGTGAAGGTAACTTTTTAAAACCTTCACAGTGTTTTTGCTGTGAAGGTTCGACTTTTTTTAAACCTTCACAGTGTTTTTGCTGTGAAGTTTACGTGTAAAAATGTGGTCTCACGGGTCTCACGAAAACAGGCTGGTCTCACGTGAACCCAACCCTATATAGATATATACATATATATATATATATACATATATACATATATATATATACATATATATATATATATATATATATATTTTAAGAATAAGTGTTATAAAAAAAATTCACATTGCACAAGTAAATGTATTGAAAACTTAAATTTAAAATTTAAAGTATCTATTAGGGCATAAGTTTGTAGTTTGCTAGCATGTCACAACTCACAAATCTGGTGTTTTTGATGAACTTCTTTTACTTCTTCAATGCTTAAATTATGCACAACTAAACATAGACAACAACCAATGAATGTATAAATTAGATGATTAAATATAAAAATCAACAAAAAGATAATCAAAGATAAGGATAAGGTGCCGTTTACCTAAATGCTCGGGTAAGCGCTTACTGTTAGGAGTCGATACTATAATTTATTTTACCGGGTAAGAGTCGTCACCGTCACTTACAGAGTAAGACTCTTCATCTTATCATTGTTCTTACCAGGTAAGATTTTTGACCCTTATCATGTTCATCCGATAAGGAAAATTACCCGGTAAGCACTTTTCAGGTAAATGTTTAGTAAACAGTCCCTTAGACTTATTAATGTGCAAAGACATTTCTAGGTCACATCTTATAGCCGATAATGGGTGAAGGTTATGGACTATAGGATTGGTTATATGGGGTGAGGGGTGGGGTTTCACGATTTTGAAGAAAGAAACAAAGTTTTTTTGAAAGGGGCATAGGGGAAGACCGTAAGGTGTATAAGATTTCTACGTTGTTTTTTTCCTTTGAGAATAATAAACATTTTTATGTTAGTTTATTGTATTACCGGTTTGGGCTTTTAAATATCTGGTCTATAGGATTATTATGGAGATAAAGGGTTGTTATTATTTATTGGACTTTAGTGGAGGGGCCTATTAAAAAAACAATATACTAAATTGTTGAAATTGGGAAGCATCACTCAGGAAGAAAAAAAATCAGGGGGGACTTAGCCCCCACTGCCCTCTGCCAATGGGTTCAAATAATGTTTGTATTATTTTTTTAAGTTTTTAGTTTTAAAATTATTATATTTCTGAAAAAATTTACAGTAAAATCATAAATAAATTATCCCACAGAACAACCAACAGATTGATGATGGTTTTGTAAAAATAATAGCCATATATTATTTTTTATTGTCAAATGGTCCCATTATTTCAAAAAATATCTAGGTCCACCACCGGTTCCATTTTCAAAAATATAGACCATCCAAAATGTATTTTTTGAATTATAAAAAGTTAAATGAGTTTTTATTGTGATTTTGGAAATGATGGAGGATTTAAAAACTTGCGGAAAATATACAGAAAAATGGCTAGAGAGAGTGGGGCGAGAGTGAGGAAGAGTGTGGTGAGTAGCATTTTGGTCATCGTCAATCATCCGATACCACTTAAACTCAGGCTCTGATACCATTTCTGTAACATCCCACATCTCACATTGCATATTAACACATAATTCATTCAAAGAAATATATGTATTACACCACTTATGTCCCATAGTACAAGAAACTAAAGTACAAAATACACAATCCAAAAATTCCAAATAACAAGTTCTTGTACTACATAGCATACAACTTCAAAACTAAACACATCCATAGGTTGATCTTCCCTTTCCTTTATTATCATGGTACTCAGCTGTTCCTTCAATACATATTTGAAAGACAAAATGAGGGTTAGACCTGAAGGTCTAGTGAGATCTCTTTTTTCTTGTATTTGCAGGATGAGGATCACCAAAACTTTATCTAAAATCAACTTTTCATATAAACAAAAACATATTCTCATAGATCACCTTGACCAGCACCCCTCTGGTCCTAAAGGCCAGATCTTAACTTGAGAATAATTTATTTATAAAACAGCAGGGCCAGAGCCCCTCTGGTTCTAAAGACTAGATCTTCTAGTCCTACCAACTAGAGCTCCTCCCAAGTTAATCATTCATATATTTACGAAGTCATGTACATAGAATGAATGCAAATATTGTCCAAGTATATAAAGAGTATATATTGAAAACTTATATATGACCAGAGCCTCTAGTCCTACTAACCATAACCTCTGGTTCAACTGTGAAGACCAACCAGAGGTCTTCTTGTTTAATGGTGAAGACCAACCAGTGCTCCTCTGGCTCGTCTTGCTTTGCTAAAGTCATTTCATGTAAATAGTTTTCTAACTTTAAATTAGAGCAAGAAGTTTTATGAATAATTTGAGATATAATATTTATGACAAAGCCTCTATATAATACATACAGAGCCTCTAGTCTAGATGGGAGTTTGAAAATAAGGACTTTTATCAAAAGAGATTAATCAGAGCCCCTCTGGTTCTACTCGAGGAATGACCAGAGCTCCTCTGGTTCCTTTCAAGGAACAACCAGAGCCTCTCTGGTTCCTTATAACTCTTACACTTTTAGTCAAAAGTATGGTTATCCAAAACCTCTGGCCATAAGCCAAATTTTCCCCTTCTCAATAACATCATTACTTTTATTTTCAATAAGAGCAACATTCTTGAGTCTTCAAATCACAAAGAAATGAGGACCCAAAACCATTGCAATCTTAAGGGATATAACTGTAAAAGCTATAATAATAATCACACATACAAATGCCACCCTTATATCCAAAGGTACACCTCTCCTTGATATGCCACCCTTATATCCGAAGGTACACCTCTCCTTGATATGCCACCCTTATCCCAAGGTACATTTCTCTTTGATATGCCACTTGAAACTTGAAACTCAAGAACCAACAGTTCTTTAATATAATTTTCCAAACTCAAACCCTTTAATCCTTAGCAATAGGATGTCATCTTCAATTGTTTAAAAGAAGTAGAATATTCTTTATATTTCAAAAACTGTTTCAAAACCCATATTCATAAACTCAACTCAACTGCTAAAACAATTTCCCTTTTTAATTGTAAAATCATCATACGAATTTTTAGTAACAAAACTCACCTTGTATACACAGGTTTGAGGATTAATTGCACAACAATTTCTTCTAACAATCACAGATTCTTCAAATCACTTTTTATGCAAGTTTTCTCTCAAGAACACACACTCACTGCCACTACCCTTTTCTTTTAACCAGAAAATAAAATAAGATAAGATTGATCTTATCTCTTTAATATATATTTTATCAAAGGTGGTGTGAAGTTTTAATATTATAAAACTCACAAGACGGTGGAGGTTTAATATTTTAAACCTCTCCTCCTCTTCTTCCTAGAATACATATCATATTTATATTTTAATGCTTCCTATTGTAAGCATAAATCCATGTATGCACAGTATGTCATATGTATAGATATATCATCCATGCATAGAATCAATATCATAAATAAATATGAATATTACTACACATTCACATAATAATCACATAAAGATTACCTCAACTGCTGTTGTCTTAAATCCCGGTTCTCACATTATCCACCCTTCAAAAAAATTCCGTCTCGAAATTCATTTAATTAGACAACCATGGGTACCTGGTTCTCATCTCAGATTCTAATTCTCAGGTTGCTTCTGAACCCTTATGAAAACGCCACTATACTTTTTACCAAACTAATTTCTTATTCCGCAACACGCTAATTTTTCGGTCCCTTACAACTTCTGGTGTTTTCAAAAAGTTTATTTTATTATCTAGTTTAACTTCTGGAAGTGGTATTTCTAGACTTGGGTCAGTTAGACATTTCCACAAAGTTGACACATGAAAAGTAATGTGGATTAAACTGAGCTCTTCCGGCAGTTCTAACTGATAAGCCACTGGCCCAACCCGTTTCCAAATTTTGAATGGCCCAATATATCTTGGACTGAGCTTACCTTTCTTTCCAAATCTAATTACACCTTTCCATGGAGAAACCTTTAACATCACAAAATCACCCACATAGAATTCAGCTGGTTTCGACGTTTATCGACATAACTTTTCTGGCGGTCTTGAGCTGTTTTGATTCTTTCAAGAATTTGTTCAATCTTTTCAGAAGTTACTTGAACAATTTTGGGACCTGTCAACTGTCTCTCACCCACCTCGTTCCAACATAATGGTGTTCAGCATTTACGAACATACAAAACCTCATACGGTGCCGCTTAGATGCTGGAGTGATAACTGTTATTATATGCAAACTCTATTAATAGCAAATGATCTTCCCATGATCCCCCAAAGTCAATGATACAGGCTTTTAACATATCTTCGAGAGTCTGGATTGTCCCCTCACTTTGCCCATCTGTTTGTGGATGATATGATGTACTTAATCGAATTTGAGACCCCAGAGCCTTCTGAAAACTTTCCCAGAACTTTGAGGTAAACCCGTTATCTCTGCCTGAGACGATAGATAGTGGAACACCTTATCTGGTTACAATTTATTTGATATAAAGCTAAGGCAACCTTTCTAAAGAATAACCTTCTCTTACTGGTAGAAAATACGTCAGATTTTGATAAATAATCCACAATTACGCATATTGCATCATATCCTTTTGGATTTCGGGGAAATTTCATGACAAAATCCATCATGATATGATGATCCCATTTCCATACAAAAATCTCCAAAGATTGAAGATTTCCATAGGGTTTCTGGTGTTCAATCTTGACTTACAGACATGTTATGCATTGTTCGACATATCTTGCTATGTCTTTCTTTAATCCGGGCCACCAATAGAAACGTTTTAAATCTTTATACATCTTATTGGTACGTGGATGAATATAATAGCGGGACTTATGACTATCATTCAAAATAGTTTTCCAAATATTCCCATAGCATGGTACCCAAATTCGTCCTTGAAAGCACATAATTCCTTCATCATTCGATTCTAGGGTGGAAATCATTTTACCAAATCTTTCTGACTTCATATGATCCTCTTTAAGAGTCTCCTTCTGACATTTAAAAGCTTCTTTATGAAGATCAGAAGTTAAGTCCATTCTCATTGCCATGGTTTTAATTGTTCCACTCCGCTCTTTTCTACTCAAAACGTCGGCTACCACGTTGGCTTTTCCTAGATGATAACGGATTTCACAGTCGTAATCATTAACTAGTTCAATCCATCAACGATGTTGCATGTTTAACTCTTTCTGCTTGAACAGATGTTGTAGACTCTTATGATCAGTGTAAATCTGGCACTTTGTTCCCAATAGATAATGCCTCCACATTTTCAATGCAAATACCACTACTGCCAATTCCATATCATATGATGGATATTGTTTCTTATGATCCTTCAGCTGTATGAATGCATATGCATCTACTTTCCCCCTTTGCATCAAAACACAACCCAAACCTAGTTTTAAAGCATCACTGTAAACCACAAAGTCATCTGACCCATCTGGTAAAGACAATACTGGTGCACTACAAAGGCAATCTTTCAATAATTGGAAGGCTTTTTGCTGTTTTTCTTCCCACTGAAACTTGATATTTTTCTGAGTCAATTTGGTCAATGGTACTGCTATTTTGGAAAAATCTTGAATAAATTTACAGTAGTAGCCTGCCAATCCTAGAAAGCTTCAAACTTCGAAAGGGGTTCTTGGTGCATCCCATTTCTCAACTGCCTCTATTTTTGCTGGATCCACTTTTACCCCTGCTTCTGATATAACATGACCTAGGAATTGAAATTCCCTTAACCAGAATTCACACTTGGATAACTTTTCATACAACTTTTCCCTTTTTAGAAGTTCCAATATCAAACGGAGATGTTTTGCGTGCTCTTTTTCAGATTTAGAGTATATGAGAATATCATCAATAAATACAATAACAAATTTATCAAGATATTCTTTACATACCCAGTTCATTAGATCCATAAAGACTGCAGGTGCATTAGTTAAGCCGAATGGCATAACTAAAAATTCATGATGTCCGTACCTGGTTCAGAAAGTTGTTTTGGCAATGTCTTCTTTTCTAACTTTGAGGTGATGGTATCCTGATCATAAATTAATCTTTGAGAAATAACTAGCTCCCATCAGTTGATCAAACAAGTCATCGATCCTTGGTAAAGGATAATTGTTTTTTATCGTCAATTTGTTTAACTCTCGGTAATCTATACACATCCGCATAGACCCATCTTTCTTTTTAACAAAAAATGACTGGAGCTCCTCATGGTGAAGTGTTGGGTCTAATGAATCCCTTGTCAAGAAGATCTTTTAACTGAGTAACCAATTCTTTTAGTTCTGAAAGAGCTAATCGGTATGGCGCTTTAGCTACTGGTGCTACCCCAGGTATAAGATCAATCCTAAATTCAATAGTTCTGTCTGGTGGTAAACCAGATAAGTCTTTTGGAAATACTTCTAGATATTCACTAATAATTGGAATCAACTCTTGCTCCCCTTTTTATTTCTTTGCATCAATTACATAGGCTAAATACCCCTGACATTTCTTCTGAATACACTTTCAAGTTTTCAATACTGATAAAAGACTGGTATGATGATTCTGACGATCACCATAAATAACAATTGACCCTCTGCTCGGTAAGGTAACTCTGATCATTTTTCTATTACACAGAATAACTGCTTGATTATCTGCTAACCAATCCATTCCCACTACTACATCAAATTCCTTCATCAGCATTGGAAACAGTCGAATTGGTAACTCACACCCCTCAATATTAATGGCACAATTATTGAATACATAAGCAATAAATTCTTGACTATTAGCAGTGTCAACTACTAATATATTGTCATGTAGCACAGAAGTCATACATGCACATTTGGCAAATGATGGTGATACAAATGAAAAGTTTGCACCTGAATCAAACAACACCTTAGCATATAAAGAATTTACGAAAAATGTACCTGTATACTACATCTGGTGTGGTCTCGGCCTCATTCTTAGTCATTTGAAATGATCGACCCCGCGCCCCTCCTTGCCCTCCTCTACTTATATATGGTCTTCCACGAGCACTTGAGGTATTACTTCCCATAGTCAAATGTGGAGTCTTTAAATGTCAAAGATGATCCGGTGAATTGCAATTGAAACATCTATTAGAAATTGGACAATTCCTTGACAAGTGACCTACCTCACCACACTAATAACATTTCCTTAAATCTGTTTTACAGTTGCCTTGATGAATCTGATGATACCGTGGACAGGCTTTTCCTTAAAATTGCTGAGCAGGTTTATTACCGTATTTCACATATTTTGGTCCTCGGTAACCTGTTGAAGATCCTTCCCATTTTCTCTTTTTAGCTACTTTTCCCTCTTCCTGCCTATTCTTATTCCTCTCAGTAACCTCTGCTGCATCCACAGTCAAAGAAAACGTAGCAGGATTCATGGCAATCAAAAATTCCCAAATAGATGGTTTTAAATCCCAAATATATCTTTCTACTTTTCTTGATTCAGTTGAGATATAATGCTCAGCAAATCGAGAATATTCAATGAACTTCTCTGTATATTCCCGAACAGTTCCTGTACCTTGCTCTAGTTTCAAGAAATCTTCCTCCATCTATGTTACAGCTGCCTTTGAACAAAACTGCTCTTTAAATCTGTTCACAAATTCTGCTCAAGATAATGTTTGTAGAATATCCGCTCTGGCCAAAGATTTGACTTCCCACCAGAATAGTGCTTTAGACTTTAATACTGAAACAACAAACCTGACTTTATCTGCCTCTGAGCATCTGATAGTGTTAAATACAGACTATATTTCCTTGATCCAGCACAACAATTTCTTCTAACAATCACAGATTCTTCAAATAACTTTTTATGCATGTTTTCTCTCAAGAACACACACTCACCGCCACTACACTTTTCTTTTAACCAGAAAATAAAATAAGATAAGATTGATCTTATCTCTTTAATATATATTTTATCAAAGGCGGTGTGAAGTTTTAATGTTATAAAACTCACAAGGCGGTGGAGGTTTAATATTTTAAACCTCTCATCCTCTTCTCCCACAAATGCATATCATATTTATATTTTAATTCTTCCTATTGTAAACATAAATCCATGTATGCACAGTATGTCATAGGTATACATATATCATCCATGCATAAAATCAATATCATAAATAAATATGCATATTACAACACATTCACATAATAATCACATAAAGATTACCTCAACTGTTGTTGTCTTAAATCCCGGTTATAACAGTACTCGGAGGTCATTAGGAATTGGACATATTCAAAGGCGAGTGAGAATCCAAAGGAGACCTCGACCACACCAAAAAAAGAATCTAATGGCTTCTTTCAGTTTGATAATTACATCTCAGAATTTAAAAAAAATATGTAGTATAGATAGCAAAAGCAGTGGACGTACTGAACTCGGTTGGTCAGATTTGCTTCGTGGAAGGAATCATGTTGCTGGATTATAAGGTAGTATGAGGATTTGAGGTTTCCTTAAATTAGACTATTTAAGGTCGACCATTTAAGTGGTTTAATAATGAAAATCACCCTCTACATAATTGGTTCAACATCTAAGACATTAGGATCAAATTTTCAAAGTTGAAAAACCTCTTGCTTTGGCTAACTATATCTGGAGTCCAATCCATGGATGGGAGGAAAATACCTTGAAAAAGATTGCAAGGGGATGGAGAGAAGTCCTTTTGACAAAGTTTTTGTCTCTTGAAGAAACTTTATGGTTAGCATCAACCAGAGTTTTGATTCTTACCGACAAAGAAACCACAATTTCATTATGCATCCTGATTAATATTGTCGATAAGTATTTTAGAGTTTGGATCGTTGAAGATAGAACAACTATCAAATCGTGTGTCTTTAGCAACTCAAAGTTCTCCAATAATGTTATCCAGGTTAATGAAAAAAAGTTCTCGAACAATGAGGATTCAGACTCCTTCAAAGCTTCAACAGTCCTTTGCAATGAAGAAGAAGAAAGGGTTGATGATCTTGATTCCAACAAGCTGTCTGTTAACGATGGTAGTGAAGGTGTGAATGAAAAATCATTTCGTAAGTTGAAAATCCCATGGTTATAGGCAGTGAAAAGCCAAATCCATTCAACTTAAGAGAGCCAACAAAGGTAGATTAAAAGTCATTCTTTGAACTAAGAAGTGTCAGAACTCAAGTTTTTAGGGAACATAAAAGCAATAAAGAAGGATGTTGGTCCCAAACGGATCTATAAGAGTTTTAAAGGTAACATGTTGTAGAAAGAGGGGGGGGATGAATACAAACACATAATTTTCACTTTTTAAATTTGTTTATTGATAAAAGAAGATCAATAGAGTTTACAGATTGTTGAGGAAGAATATAAGGTTAAGATCGAATCTAAACAATCTATGAAACACACAGTTTGCATAGAAGGAGATAAAAACAAGAGAGAAGAGAGCTATGTTGTGACAGCAGTCAAATTCGGAATCCCAGGTTAGCTTTTATTAAGATTATATTAGTGTTATTGAAGTTAATTTATAGATTAGGAATTAGTTAGGTTAGTTTAGTCAAAAATTTTAAGAATTTTCCGGCAGTTGCTTAGAAAGTCCGGTTTCGGCTCGAAATTATCTGAAACGTCCTATACAGTACCAAATGCTCTAATTTATACCCAATATATATAAAACATTAAGTTTTAATGTTTTAGATATAAAACCTTTCTATTTAAATAAATTTAGTCATCGTAGGCTTTTAAAGTGTAGAAAAAAATGTCAAAATTGAGAAAATGACCTTTTGTGCATTCTTTTATAAAAAAAAAATTGTGTGAGGGTGGGCTTGGGCCCTTATGGCTGGCCATCCTCCCCCC
>NC_037532.1:21452635-21453173 GCF_001531365.2 Cynara cardunculus var. scolymus | reverse complement strand
GATTTGAGGTTTCATTTTCCTAAATTAAGATGAACATGCAATCTGTCCGATTTTGACAGATTCGTATATGTGTGTTACATCGATCTTATCTCTCTCATAACTCAATGAAAAAGGATGAATMTTCTTTTGAGAGTTAACCTTATGGATTATATTTTATATGAAAGTGGAATTACATAAAATTATGGAGTTTTGACCTCCAAGCACCTTAAAHTCTATAGGTGTGTAAAATGTGAATCCACCAGTAGGTAACCTTTACTTTGTGTGTTAATATTTTTCWACTTATTTGTCCTTAATGTGTGATTCTTCTTCTAAAACTTTCTTTTATGAGTTAGGGTTCATTTGAATCCAGTCGCATTCAAAAATACGATGTTTTGAGGCATGAACCGATTTTTACAAGTTAGGTGTGCATTCTGTCAATTGATGGCAGATATGTGGATGTGACTTTAAGGTGTCATATCTTCCTATCAACTCATCCAAAATGAGTGATTTTTAGTTTAAAAGTTTCGTATATGTGTTATGTTTCCAATCCAACTTGAAT
>NC_037532.1:21435197-21451285 GCF_001531365.2 Cynara cardunculus var. scolymus | reverse complement strand
GTCACATTTGGAAATTTCAATCTTATTATATGTTTAGTGATGGAAACTTGTATTTGGGATTGTAAACTTTAAATATTTTGTAATTATGTTTTAAATTGTATGGTTGTGTTGTTTATACACTATTGCTATGAGACTCTACCTGCCATACCCCGTGTTTCCGCTTTAGCGGGGTGTGACATATGTAGATCCCATCCAAGTCACAAACACAATTAGATCACAATCAAGAACACAAAATAGATTTTAGAAGTCATATGTATATTGATGAACTTGCAAACAATACAGAGTGTTCTTAATCTGCAAGATATCCCCTCTCAAGATTATGATCTCACAAGGTTATGATCAAGACTAAGTAACACAACTAATAAGGGAACCCATTTATACCCTTATTACAAAGCATTAAACACTAACTATAAAACACTAAAGACCTCATTGCAAAGCTTATAAAAGAGACTAACAACAAGGACTTGAATACAATTTATAACTCAACAATCTCCCCCTTTAGATTCAAGTCCAAACAACAAAAATTCTCTAGATCTTCAAATCTATAGCAACTTCAGAAATAATCTTCAGAATTCTTTCAAAAAGTTTGACTTTGACATTTAAGCACTTGATATCTTCAAATTTGGTCTTTCACAACATTTGAATAATCTCTCATTGTATAACAATCTTTCTCTGTACTTGACTTTCTTCAAAACTTCAAAACTTTTACAATCTCCCCCAGTTATTAACAATCTCTACCATTAAACAATATTCTCTTATCATTAGCAAACTCCCCTTAAACTTGATAGCATCTTTTTGAACTTTCTTTCTTCTTTTGTACAAAATCCCCCTGAAGAATCATTTTGACTCAGCAACTTTGAATAATCTACATAAACAACTTGTAATCTCCCTTTATGCAAATAATCTCAATTTGAAGTTTTTCTTTCAATATCCCTCTTTGTAACTGAAAATCAGCTTCATTCATCTTGATTAAACACCAACATTCATTTTGTAATTCTCTTGTATCTCCCCCTTATGTAATTTTTCATATTGACTCCTCCTTAACTATATCATTTGAACAATCTTCAGCAATCAGTGTTCAAAAATAATTTTTCATTCATTTTAAGCTTATCTCCCTTGTCTCCAACATTCATTAATTTCAACTCCTCTTGACAAAAATATCTCAGACATTTTCCATTCATTTTGGTTAACTCTCCCCCTTATGATGTGAATGAAGAACAACAACATCATACTAACAAATGAATGTGACTAGGTTCATGCTGTTAATTCTTAGTGATATAAGCAAATCTTTTCAAATTTGCCTATGTATTCTTTAATGAACAAATCATTTCAGAACATGAGTTGGGAAAAACCAGATTCAACTTATGAATCTGTTTTCAATCTTTTATTCAAAGATTGGCTTGTGAATATAACATATATATTATGTGCAATAGATGCACTTTGAATATGAGACTTTTTGATGTTCATCTCAATAGGACTTCCATTCAATCATTGATAGCCTAAAGAAGCATATCTATGAATGTTATGACATAATAACAAATAATCTATAAAATTTGTGCAGTAAGTTAAAGAAACAAATGCTTCAAAATAAGCTCAAATTGATAAAGTAGTGTGGACTACACAAATTTATCAAACTCGATTATGATCAAGAAAATTTGGAGGGGGTATATATCCTTCCTTTTTCAATACACAAATTTATCAAACTCGATTATGATCAAGAAAATTTGGAGGGGGTATATATCCTTCCTTTTTCAATATCAGAAATCTCCTAATGAGAAACCAATAGATTATGAGCTGCATGTCCCAAGTGTTATTGGAACAACTATTTTTTAAGAGATAACTGAGTAGTTGGTGGGGTATTAAACATGAGTTGGCCTAGGCTTTGCATTTTTTAATATTAGTCTCCAAAGAATTGAGAACTATAGATTGTCTGGTTGCCCGAATTATAATATCTAGATCAAGATTTTGATATTCTTTTGATCCTGTACACAACTCTCATTCAAATATTTTAAGCTCACAACTACCACCCCTCTCCTTTTCATTTTAAGCTCGACACACATACCCATTTTTCATTTAATCTCACCTCTCAGTATGGTTGTCCTCTTGGGTAGGGCTATCAGTTTTGATAGTTCATAGGGGTTATCTCTGATTAAGCTCTCAGTCTTACGTAAGATATTTCATGTAAGCACAATAGAGTAACAATGATGTATGCAATTAAGTTCATAAATTTTTATATGATCACATGAGTTAAAATTCAAAGATTTATTTCAGAAAAGCACATGATGTTAAAGAAATGATTCAAAGCGCAAATATTCAAGAAAGAAATAATCAGATATCTGTAAGAACAAATTACATATTTGACTTTCAAAGAATAGTGAAATATTTGTCAATGAAGAATCAGTTTACGACATATCCGAAAACAAATCAGATACAAACGAGCGTATTATCATTGAAAAATGAATTTTACATTTTAGAGACATGATAATAACAATTTGAAGAAAAGCTGAATCATGTGTTAAAATTTTGCATGAAGGGAAAATACGCATGTATTAACTCGAGAATTCACCTGACAAGAGATAGTACTCGTTTCAGACAAAATTAAACTGGAAATCATGTAAAATCACACTTCTTAGAATCATAAAATCATTTTGAGATTTTAGAAGTGGTTTGAAGATTTAAGAAAACATTTGAATATACTTAGAAGTTTTCCTTCTTCTAAACATATTAAGGTTAAGTTTAGAAAAATATACCTGAGATTCAAATCAAAATGAGTAAAATTTGTGATGCTCCCCCTTGAACATAGCTTTCAGACTCACACAAACAGATTAATAATGAACAATTTAGAGCTTATCAAAGACTCAAACTCCCCCTCAACATGTTGATCAGATGATTATACAGACAAATTTAGCATCCCAAGCTTGTTTATTAAAAATCAAAACATTTGCTCATCGAGTGTTTATGTAAATAAATCAGCAAGTTGAAAATTTGTTTGTACAAAATGCATTTCAATTGATCCTTTTTCAGCATGGCCTTTAATAAAGTGATATCTGATATCTATGTGTTTTGTCTTTGAGTGCTGAACTAGATTAGCAGTTATAGTAGTCACGTTCTTTGAATCACAGTTGATACGGATTTTGTTGAATGTATATTCGTAGTCTTGAAGTTATATCTTCATCCAAAGCACTTGTGAACAACAACTTTCTGCTGCGACGGATTCTTCCTCTGCAGTAGACTTTGAAACACAATTTTGGTTTTTTGAAGTCCAACTGACTAGCTTGTTTCCTAAGAACTGACATGATCCAGAGGTGCTCTTTCTATCCAGCCTACAACCTGCATGGTCAAAATCTTTAAAAGCAGTTACCTCAAAACCAGATCTTTTGGATTCCAAAGGCCCAGATTTGGTGTGCCTTAGCGATACCTCACGATCATTTTGACTGAAACAAGATGTGACTCTTTAGTATTAGTCTGATATCTTGCACACAAGCATGTTGCAAACATAATATCTGGTCTACTTAAAGTTAAGTATAATAAGGATCTAATCATAGCACAGTAGTTTTGTTGATCTACAGAATTACTAGATAAATCTGTATCTAATAATGTTCCTATAGCCATATGAGTCTTTGTTGAAGAACAATCAGACATATTAAACTTTTTCAAAATATCTTTCACATATTTTGATCGATTGATGAATATGACTTCGGGAAGTTGTTTCAATTGAAGACCAAGGAAAAATTTAACTCACCCGTCATACTTATTTGAATCTTTGATTGCATTATGTCTGAAAAATTCTTGCAAAATTTTGGATTTGTAGAACCAAAAACTATATCATCAACATAAATTTGTATCAAGATCAAATGTTTACCTTGATTTTTCAGAAATAACATAATATCAGTCCTACCTTTCTTGAAACTAGATTTCAATTGAAATTGAGTTAATGTGTCATACCATGTCCTAGGCGCTTATTTAAGACCCTAAAGTGCCTTATCTAGGACATAGACATGATATAGCTATTCAAGATCAACAAAGTCTTCTGGCTGACTCACATCACTTCTTCATGGAGAATTCCATTCAGAAATGCTGACTTTACGTCTATTTGATATATCTTAAAGTTCTTGTAAGCCGCATATGCTAAGAATATTCTGATAGCCTCGATATGAGCAACTAGAGCAAAGGTCTTGTCATAACCAATACCTTCTTGTTTACAATAACCTTTTGCGACCAGTTGGGCTTTGTTTCAAACAACAATTCTCATTGCTTCCTTTTTGTTTTGGAACACCCATTTTTTTACCGATTATAGATTTATCTTTAGGTCTCGGCACGAGTCTCCAAACTTTGTTTCTTTCAAATTCTTGAATTTCATTCTGCATTGCATTAATCCAATCAGGATCTTGTAATGCTTCAGATGTCTTTTTTGGCTCTAACACGCTTAGAAAGCTTATGAAAGGACACTCGTTTGCGGTTGCAGATCTTGTTTGCACTATGGAGTTTGCATCTCTAATTATTTGAGTTGGGGGATGATCTCTTGTCCATTTGTGTGTACAAGGTAAGGATTGTACCTTATTTAGATTATTCTTATCATCATACTCATCGGTTACAACTTGAAATTCTGAGTGTTCAGCATCAGCATCAGGTTGAGAAGACTTAGATTGAACAACTTTAGCAGGTTGAACAATTTCAGGTTGAGCCAATGCTTCAGCTTGAACAACCTCAGTTTCAATAACTTTTGGTTGAACAACTTCGGGTTGAACATTAGTTGATGTTGAATAACCAGCTTCAGATGGTCCAGAAAGTTGTGTAACTTGTGCAATCAAGAACCACTGAATCGTTAACATTGGATGCGTCTAAATTTTCAAATTTTTCTTAAACATCCAAAGTTAAATAAACAATGTCTTTAAAGAATGAATTTAAATTTGATTTAATAGAAGAATCAACATTTATTGTCTTGTTTCTACACTGGCTTGTGTAGAAGCTGATAATTGTAGATTGAGTCTAGAACTGTGTTGCCCCGAAGTCTACGATTCATCGAATCGAACGTTGATGCTTTTGATAACAATTTTAGTTCATTTGATGTAGACTCTAAAGGTTTTTGACGTGATAGAACATCTGAGAAAGTAACCTTCATCATCTTTCTATCAAACTTTCCGAGATTGTCTCTGTCATTGAGCATGAAACATCTGCATCCAAAAACATGAAAGAACTTCACATTAGGCTTACATTTATTTACAATCTCATAAGCAGTTTTATTTAAACGTTTGACAATGATTGTTCCATTTTGTGTGAAGCAAGCAGTTGATACAGCTTCAGCACATAGAATCATAGGAATCCCAGAGTAAGTAAGCATTGTTCGAGTTGCTTCCACCAAAGTCTGGTTTCTTCTTTCAACAACTCCATTTTATTGCGGAGTTCAAACGACTGAAAAATTACGGGAAATCCCGAGAGAATAAAGAAAACTTTGAAGAGTCTCATTGTTGAACTCAATGTTGTTTTCACTTTGGCGCATGAGACATGGCTCTCAGAAACTCTAGCCACATACATCTAGAATATTTGTCGACCATTACTAAAATGTACTTTTTGCCTCCCATAGAATGAGTCCGCATAGGTCCACACAGATCCGTATGAATCATTTCTAGTGGAGATTTGCAAGAAGATTCAGTCCTTGCTTTATGGGAACTTCTGGTCATCTTTCCCATTTTGCACGCTAAGAACAATGAATTTTATCAAATCTCAGTTCTGATAGGACCTATGACAAGATTTCTGCTAACAATTTTGTCTATGTCATCGAAGTTATGATGTGATACTCTTCGATGCCATATCGAACTGTCTTTTTTTGTTGCCTTAGAGATCAAGCAAATAGGCCAAGAAGCAGTCATAGTTGAAAAATTCGCAGCATACAGATTACCATATCATTAAGCTCTAATAACTTCAATTCCGTCATAATCAATGATAGGACCACCTTTAACGAAAAATTTGACATTAAATCCATTATCGCAGAAGTGGCTGATACTGAATTGATTATGTTCCATTCCTTCGACATAGAACACTTTCTTTATCGTCATGCCATTTGATAATGTGTCGTAACCTCTCACGTAACTCTTTTCTTTATTCACAAAAGTAACTGTTCCACCAGGCTTTTCTTTAAAATCAATCAAAAATTGCATGTGTCCTGTCATGTGTTTTGAACATCCAGAGTCTATGTACCACACATGATAGTCCTGTAAAAACAATCAATTAGATTTAAGTACCCATTTCATAATGGAACCTTTTGGATTAGATTCAACAAGGTTAGTAGATACAGATTTAACGCACCATTCATATTTTTTTTCAATTCATTTCCAAACAAACTCGATGTCAACAAAATATGGTTTATCTTTCTTTTGAAATTTTTTCCTTGAAAGATTTTTCTTACCAACTCTTGAACCATTTGCATTTTTGATTTTACGTGGAAGATCTCATACAGATTTGGAATTCTTAGATCTGATATGTTTTTTACACTTGGCATTTATGGCGAAAAAATTATAACCACAATAGTTACAATGTAAATGTTTTGGTGCCAAAGACAAAATATCTGAATGTAATTTTTTTTAGATTTCTTCAAATTAGATTTCAGATTACATTTGTTCTTTGCAATATGATTACATTTACAACTATCAGATTTTACATTTGAGCTCTTTAAAGAAGAACTAATTTTTGAAACATTAGCACTTTTCTTTTACAAATGATCTTTGTTTCTCCACGCTCTGCCAATGTTTTTCACATCTGCCACTGAAAAAGATCTTGAGTTATTAGATGACTTGGCAGTTGAACATTCAGATTTATCAGACTTAGCAGATTTGTCCAATTTAGGATAAGTCTTATAATCATTTCAGATTTAACTCTAGAAGATTCATCGACTTTAAAAGTACTTTCATAAAGATTTATTTGGTCAACAACAATGGATTTTGTTTGAGAGTCAATATGAGGAATCACTAAATTTTTTATTTTTTTAACTCAAGGGCTTTTTAATGTCCTCTTCAAGCTTCATGATTTTACTTATCAGCTTGGTTTGTTCATCAAAACTGGAGTTTAAGTCCTTTTCAAGATTATGAATCTTTTGTAATTTGACTCATGCAATCTGTCTTAGCAAACCAAACGCAAAGTTAGTTTAGAAACTTGTTCATTAAGCTCATTTACTTGAAGTAAAAATTCATTTTCAGTGCTTTCACTTGATCTCTTTTCAGACTTTAGCTCAACCTCAAGTTAAGAAATTTGTTTCTTCAAACATAATCTTTTTGCATATAAATCAAATTCAAGATTTGAATGAACAACCCAATCATGTTGCTCAGTGTCCTCATCATTCTTATTAGAATCATAAACTACCTTATTTTCTAATTCAGAGTCTGACTCATTCATCATATTTTAAAAAATGTCTGGAGACATTTTGTTTATAAAAGCAGAGCGTTCATCAGACTTCGAATTTTCATCTTTTAGTGATTCAAAATTAGATGAAGTTTCTATTTTTGAATTTTTAGTGGGTTAAAATGACTTGAATTTGGAGTGAGAAAACTCAATTTTTCTTGTTTCGTAACTTGAATTCAATTCGTCATATTTTAGTCCCAAATTTTAAAACTTGGAGTTTTAGAAACTTCTTCATTTGATTTACCCTTATCATTTTTTGAAGAATTAGGTGACGCAGATTCCGACTTGACAAAGATTTCACGAATAGAAGGAATTGAGAATTTTGCAGACCCTCTTCTATTGAAATCATATAAAGATTTTGGAACCTTTTTCAAAATATCAGATTCATTGAAACCTAAACCCATTTGTGAATCATAAAACCTTGTGTCCTTAGGTTTATTTGTCAAAACTTTCAATGTCTGCTCTTATTGTCCTCGTTTGTAAATTATTTATTTCAATTTTTTGACTTTATAGTACAAATCAACTCTTTCTTTAAAAATCATATCAATTTTTTAACTGAATGTCAACCTTCTCACCTTCTATTACTCTCAATTTCTTTTCTAGTGTTAGAATATTGTTTTCTAATTTAGCCTTTTCAGATCTAATCTTTTCTTTTTCTCCTTTCAGATCTTCACATGATCCTTTATAATAAAAAAAATTAGTTTTGAATTTTAACATTAAAGCTCTTTCACCTTTTAATCTTTCTTTTAAAGCTTTGAATTCAACGTTCATGCATTTAATCTTATTAGTTAAACATAACTGAAAGAATTATGTACCTCAGATTCATTGTCAGATGACAAGCCTCCTTCTTCAGTCTTGGCCATTAAGCAAATGTTGACTTGAGTAAAATGTGCAGCTTCATCATCTGATGAATCTATCAGCTAGCTCTCTTCATCAACAACTAAGGCCTTGTCGTCTTCAAGACTTTTAGCTAGATGAGATTTCTTCCGATAATAGTTCGAATCTTTGAACTCTCTGAAACGGCTATCCCTGATGAAGTGACTAGTTTTGCCACAGTTGAAGCAACAATTGTCTTTAACTTTGTTCTCTTTCTGGTCTTTGACTTTAACAGACTTATCATACTTGACTTCCTTGTCATTTTTCTGGCAAACCTGTTGAACTTCTTCTTTCCAAACTTCTTATAGAATTTTATTGTAAGCAGAGCCAACTTCTTTGAGAATTTCCGAATATCATCATCAGAATCAACAGATGAACCCTCAGTAGATTCATTTTCAGATTTTTCTGATAATTGAGACTTCAAGGACTTGGAATTATTTGTTTTGTATTTGCTCTTACCTTGCGTTTTAGACAGAAGAGACAAAGAGTCAGTTACCTTCTTCTTTTAATTCACCAATTCTTTCACAGTCTTTTCTTGCTCATATAAAATGCAATACAGATCATGAATATCTTCTTCTGACATATTCTTGTTCATCTGAAGATTGACTGCAAATGTCGAAAGAACTTAAAGATTGCTTCACAATTCACCAAGGATGGAAGTCTAAAGAGAAGACTTCAGGTATCGCAAGATTACAGAGTTTTGACTTAAAGAAAGCGTACAAACCTAAGTCTAAGTCTGAAAGACTTATCTTTAGATCTCTGTACTAGAAGACTTTAGAGTTCGGGTAACAACATCTTATGTGCGCATAAGTACTAAGTTTGAAGAGTTGATCTTCAGAGTTATTCAAGAGAAGACCCGAAGAGCTTACTGGTGTCAAATCTGAAGATGAAGTCTGAAGACCTTGAATTCAGAGTTATTCTAACTCTAAATGAGAGGATGATGTTGATCCTGTAAAAACTATTAGCGATAGGGATTATCTTTCCATGTTTATAGGATCTAGTTTCATTATTTAATCGTTTTATTTATTTTTTATATAAATAGGTACCCTATTTATTCTTTTAATGATAAAAGCTTATTCATTCATTGAAAGGAGATTGCTCTGCACTTTCAGTTCTCATATCAACAAACCAAAATCTTTGGTTGTTCATACTCTTATTCTATTGTTCTTTCTGTCATTATTCTTGATACACAGGCACTTTCAATTGGTATCAGAGCCAATGACTTTCGAATTATATTTCATATTGTCGTATTGATGTCAAAATATCAAGATGTCAAAAGAGTATGTTATCATTGGATCAGAGACAAAGTCTACAACTCTGTTCGGGGGGGGGGGGAATACCCTCAATGGAGGATCTGCATGATCCAGTTCTTGGAGAATATCAATGAAGAACTAATGAATTCAATTCTCAATGGGCCCATCGAACCCTTCATCGAAATTCTTGCTATCCCCAGAACGAAAAATACTCATGCAATCCCTGCATCAAGGATTATAAAAGATCCAAGCATGTTTAATGTAGAAGAGAAAAGGAGACATAAGTTTGACAAAAGGGCTCTCACTCTTCTCACCATGGCTCTACCCAATGAAATATTCAATGGGGTTGACAACTTGACTTCTGCTAAGGCTATGTGGGATGAGGTTGATTCCAAAATGCAAGAAGATGAAAAGGTTATGCAAAACAAGGTAAATATCTGCATAGAAGCTTATGAGGGCTTTAGAGCAAGGGAATATGAATCTCTCTCTAAAACTTATGGAAGATTCAATGACATTCTCAATGACTTGAGAAAGAATGGTGTGTAAAAGATAAAACTCTAAAATAAATAACAAATTTTAAAAAAATCTTAGGCCAGAATGAGATACTTTTGCTGAGAATCTTTTTACAGAAAACCTGGCCTAGAAAAGCATTCATGAAATCTTTGGCATACTGAACCAACATGAAGAGAAAGTCATTGAGTGGATGTTAGAGAAGAAAAAGGTTCATGAATCCCTTGCCCTCATCTCTGAGAGGAAATATAAAAGAAACTCCAAGAGAGCTTCAAAGATGGTGAAAATCCCAGAAGTAGGCCCTGCATCTGACTCAGAGAGTGATGACTCTGATCTGGAGTTAAAGAAGATGGCAGAGAACTTGGCCTTACTCAGGAAGGCCTTCTACCAAATGTTCAGCAAGAGAAGTCATTAAAGTCTAGTGACTACTTCAAGAAGGGAAATAGTGAGAGAAAGCATGGATTTGTGAAGAATACTGATAGAAGAGAAGAGAAAAAGAAGAGCAAAGAGAAAGAAGAAGAAGAAGAAGAAGAAGAAGAAGAAGAAGAAGAAGAAGAAGAAGAAGAATCCCCAAGATGCTTCAACTGTGGGAAGGTTGGGCATTTTGCTAGTGTGTGTAAATTCAAGAAATCAAGGGATTCTAACAACTATTCCAAGAAGCTGGACCTGGACAAGAAGAAAGAGCAAGGCCAATGCTTATGGCTTAGGAAGAAAATTGGCTTGAATGGTATTCTTTAGATGAAGAGAATGCCTATTATGCCAGGTCATGCTTCATGGCATCTGTTGAGGAAGACGGAACTTTTGGATCTGACTTAAAGAAGGTACAAATTCTTAATTCTAAACTGCTTACTAAAATAGAATCAATAAACTCTGAATTTGAGGAACTTAAAAATAGACTTAAAGATGAAAGAATATTGGTCAACAAATTCAGAGAAGGAAAAGAAAGTTATAAACAAAATTATTCGCATGCTGAAAAGCATAATAAAAATCTAGAAAATGAAAGGACCAATATATTTGAAAAGATCTTTGAATTGAAAAAGGATTTTAAAAAGATTAAAGTTGATCATGAGCTCTTAAGAGTTCAGTATGAATTCATATCTAGAGAGAGAATTGACTTGTATAAAAGACTGAGGAATTGGAGGAACTAAACTTCAAAAAAGAATATACTGAACAAACTCTAAATTCAACTCACTAGCAATCCAAAGGATACTAGATTTTATAATCCAAAGATAGGATTAGGTCTTAATGAAAATTTTGTTTTGATAAAGGTACCTACAAATCTTTAAAATTTTGTTATTGATGGTACTACAAAACATAACTATAAAAACCTTGTTGAAAGAATCCCTCTTGGACATTTTTTTTAAGTTTGAATCCACCTCTGAAGAAGAAATCTCTTGTGAAGTGTCATCTGAAAAGCCTAACATTCAAAGTTATTATAGGATCTTTAAACATGCACTTGGTTTTGACTATTCTGAACTCAATAAAAGTTATGAGAATAGAGAACCACAATTTTCCATAAAGATTATGAGTTCTCTGGACATATTCAAAATCTAAACTCAAGTCTGAAATTGAAAATCTAGAGATAGTTCATATATCTGAAACACATGTCCAGATTAATGAAAACTCTGAACCTAACTCTGAAAAGGTTTCACAGACCTCACAGAACTCTTCTAATGAGACTCAAAGCTTCAAATCAACTAATCTTTTTGAATTCATAGGGGATGTGACTCAAATCAAATTTGATCAAATGATGAATGAGTCTGAGTGTGATGAGGAAATAGAGATGGAAACCAACACTAACTCTGAAAATGACAAAATTTCTTCAAAACCAAAAGTTAAAGAAACTAAGCCTTCAGTTGTTCCCATCTCTAACTTTCACACCAGAACCAAGTTCTTTGAAGAGGGTGAGACTTCAGGTTGTAAAAAGTTAATCAATTTGAAACATAAAAACTTGAAGTCTAAAACATCTAATTCAAAGTCTTCATCTTTTTCAGATAAGGGGAAAAAGCCTTTAAGCAAGAAAGTCAAGAAGAGTGGGAGGAGGAATGAAGAGAATAAAAAGTTTTTTATTTTTGACAATTTTGATAAAACTTTAAAACCTTTGAATGAAATTATTTTTGTTTTATGCATATTCTGTACATAGTTCTTTCAAGTGTATGTGTGCTAAGATGATATCTATGCTTAAGAAACATCTTCATTGTACTCATTATGATCAAAGAAATTTCAAACCAAATTGGGCCAAAAAGAACAGGTTCCCCTTTCAAACCTCATTCAACTCAAAAAGAAACTCCAAGTCTAAAAGGACTTTCTAGTCCAAAAGGAACCTTAGTAAAATGAACAAAATTCATTCTCCAGACTTCACTATGCCATTCAACAAGCCAATAATGAAGTGGCATATAAAAATCTACATTGAAATAATTCAAGATAAGTATGGAAAGAGGATTATTAAAGTTTGGAAATCCAAAGTCTTATCCTCAACTAACCCCAAAGGACCCATTTTCAAATTGGTACCTAAATCTAAGTAATCTTCTTTTGCAAATCTGTCATGTGTGGATTTTAGATTCTGGATGCTCAAGACATATAACAGGTCACAAACAGTTGTTGACCAACTTCAAAGAAAAAAATGGTGGCACTGTTAATTTTGGGAACAATCAAAAGGGATTTGTAAGCGGATATGGAATGCTCACCAATAGAATTGTCACTATTATAAAGGTACTATATGTTGAAGGTTTGAAACACAACCTCTTCAGCATTAGTTAATTCAGTGAAAAACTTTATGAAGTCTATTTCCATATTAATGGTTGCACTGTGAAAGATCCTAGTAGAGTCCAAGTGATAGCAGCTAAAAGAGATGGAGATCTGTACTCTTCTCATTTCCCAAGTCTGAAGAGCTCACAAGCTATATGCTTGGCTTGCACTACTGTCAAAGAAGAAGGATGGATATGGCACATAAGGCTATCTCACCTAAACTTTAAGGCCATTGATCAATTAGTGAACAAAGACCTAGTCAAGGGATTGCCATCCATCAAGTTTGAGAAACTCTCTCTTTGTCCAGCCTCTAAAATGGGCAAAATGAAGAAAAGTCCACACAAGATCAAGGTTGAATCATCATGTAAATCTCCCCTTGAGATGTTACATATGGACCTTTGTGGACCCATAAGAGTTGAGAGCATAAATGGAAATAAATATATCTTGGTAATGGTTGATTAATACTCAAGATATACATGGGTGGAGTTTCTACGGAAGAAATCTGATGCTCCACAAATCATCATTATATTCATCAAGAGGATCCAAGTCTTTCTACAACTCCCTGTGCAAAAGATAAGAAGAGACAACGGCACAAATTTCAAAAATGATGTTCTTCAAAATTACTTATCTTCTATGGGAATATCTCATAACTTTTCTACTATTAGAACTCCTCAACAGGATGGGGTTATAGAAAGAAAGAACAGAACTCTGGTGGAAGCTGCCAGGACAATGCTTGTCTATCTTCCAATGTTCCTATGGGATGAAGCAACATCAACTACATGCTTCACACATAATAGATTTATTGCAAACAAGAGGTTTTCTAAAACTCCATATGAAATAATCAACAAAAGAAAACCTAACATAAAGTTTCTTCATGTTTTTGGATGCAGGTGCTATGTGCTAAATTACAGATCTATCCTTAGAAATTTTGAGAAGAAAGCTTTTGAGGGCATCTTTTTTGGTCATTCACTTAACTCAAAAGCCATCAGAGTTTATGTCAAATCTTCCAGGGTTATTGTGGAAAACATCAATGTAAGCTTTGATGAAGCTAGTCAGACATCTAAACAAATTAGTTCAGGACTCAATTTCAAAAAAAGGATGCATCAAAGACTAAGGATTCTAACTATAAATCTAAAAATTCAGAGTTAGACCTACTTTTTAACAGCTTGTTTGATGTTTCTCTGGAAATTTGTGTAGATTTCCAAAATCTAATCACATCCAGAGAAGTTGATGGAGCAGACTCAAACTGAGAACAACCTACATCAAGCATTAGCATGTTAGGACCCACAGAGACTATTGTGTCTTCCTCTAATGAGCCTAATTCATCTATCTCTAAAAACCCTACGCCTAACTATGAACCAACTAGTTCAAAGTAACAATCTTCAGAGATGCGTGCTGTTGAGGGGGAGCAACAAAGTGGAGAAAGTCCTGCCATTATTGATGAGAATGATTGCCAGAATAATCAAGATATAACTCATCCCCTTCTCAACTCACACAGATGGAACAAAGATCATCCATTTCATCAAGTGATTGGAGAAGTGTCTGAGGGACTGCAAACAAGATCTGCCATAACCAATGATTGTTCGGTTGTCAATTTCCTTAGTATAGTTGAAACTAAAGAAGCTTCAGAGGCATTACAAGACCATGATTCGGTTCTTGCTATGCAAGATGTACTTAACCAATTTGAAAGAAACCAAGTCTGGAGACTCATCCCAAGGCCAAAGGAGTAAATCTATAATTGGCACAAAATGGGTTCTCAGAAATAAAAAGGATGAAAATGAAATTGTCATAAAAAAATAAGGCTAGGCTAGTAGCAAAAGGCTATTTCCAGCAAGAAGGCATAGACTTTGATGAAACCTTTGCCCCAATGTCAAGGATTGTGGCCATTAGAATCTTCAAATCCTATGTTGCACATAAAAACTTCAAGGTTTATCAAATGAATGTTAAGAATGCATTCTTATATGGTGTTTTAAATGAGGAAGTTTATGTACAACAACCAAAGATCTTTGAGGATCCTAAACACCCAAATCATGTCTATGTCTTGGACAAATACTTGTATGGACTCAAACAAGCTCCCAAAGCTTGGTATGAAACTCTGTCTGAATTCCTTCTCAAATCTGGTTTAAAAAAGGGTTCAATTAATACTACTTTATTCTTAAAGGAATAAGGTGATGATTTGATATTTATATAGATCTATGTGGATGGTATTATTTTTGGGTATATAAATCCTAAGTCTTATAGAAACTTTTCAGACGTAATGCAGACCAAGTTTGAAATAAGTATGATAGGTGAGTTAAACTTTTTTTTAGGATTTCAAATTAAACAATCATCCCGAGAAATATTGATTACTCAAACTACTTATGTGAATGATGTCTTAAAGAAATTCAACAGGCCTGAAGGTGCTACTCTAAAAACTCTAATGGTCCCTCGCACAAAAATTGATGCAGAATTAAGTGGAAAATTTGTTGATCAAAAATTATATAGAGGCATGATTGGATCTTTGCTATATTCGGTATGCCTGTAGTAACCAATTCCTTTCATTTGGTATGTCTCTCAGTCTGTCCTCTCATTCCAGGCAAGCAACGAAGGCAGTTCGGTAGCTCTCCAAYGGGCAAGTCAGTCCCAAGAGTGAAAGGGTGTGAACATTTAGGGCAAATACTTTATTGTATTGTATGTTGATCCCAGATCTCTCAATAACACTAATAATCTAGTTATAAATAACCAAATTATACTGATTTTACGAAGAAAGTTATGAAGTCTCAAAGATAAAATAAGAACATTCAAGAACAAACTTGAGCTTCAAAGGAAACTTCTGAATCAAATGATGAGATTAAAGCTTTCGCCAAATCATTGGCCTTGATTACAAGACAATTTCAAAAGAAGTTCATCAGAAAACCCTATGAGCGAAAAGAGTTCARAAGGGAAAAGTTCCAGTCATCCTACGATAGAAAGCCATCTAAATTCTATCAGAGTTATAAAAGAAGAGATGAAAGAGAAGAAAGGGACGAAAGAAGAGAAGAGAGAAGAGAATAACGAAGAGAGGAAAGGAGAGAGGACAAGGAAGGAAGGAAAAATGACCTTCGATGCTTCAGATGCGGAAAGCTTGGTCATTTTTCCAAGGAATGCAAAGGACGTTTGATCAAGGATGCTGATTACTATAAGAACAAATACAAGTATAACTCACGAGAGCGAAGCTTGATTGCTGAAAAAGAAAACTGGGTGTCCGACTCTTCATTTGATGATGAAGATAAGACACTCATCTGTCTGATAGCCACGTCCAATGCAGAATCCTCCTCCAACTCTGAC
>NC_037532.1:21424212-21434793 GCF_001531365.2 Cynara cardunculus var. scolymus | reverse complement strand
GAAAAACTTAACGGCCAAAAGGATACTCAAGGAATCGGATTCAATGAACTAGATTCTTTCATCGAACCAAAGAAATCCACCCTTGAATCCACTTTTAAACTTGGATGTATTCAAAAACCCGACTTCTCTCCAAAACCAAAAGCTAATTTCAAGAGAGTTAAAGTCGATGGAAAAACTGTCGTTTCAAGACAGAATTTCGAAAATGTGGTTTATGAGCAAAGGCCCATGGGGAAGTTAGCGTCTTTAGCAAGAACGACCTCATCAACCTCAATCCATATGACTTGATAGAGTTATATGCCTACACTGCTCAACGGCAAGATCATGGGATACGATTCGGAATGGCGAATAGAGCTATTGTCAAGACAATGGAGTCCCTGGTGAAGCATCGAGCCAAAAGCGAGACTATCCTGCACTCCACCAGATGAAGATTTCCAGGGCCTGCAGGAGATACGCTCTGCCTCAGTCTTGACTCAACCTGAACTCAGACTTGTTTACAAGAATGAGTTTGGGGTTAAAAAGTTCTTTAGAATGTCTGAAGCCTTCAAGTACTCAACTGAAACACTTGAATGGTTTCAGAAAAATATTAGAGACAGACTGGGCAGAAGCCACGTACCGAGGGAAGAGGGAAGCCATCTCCTTCAAGAAATCTCAACGGTCATTGCATACAAAAGATTACTCCTGCGCTTTAGAGAGATATACTCAGGTAATCCTTGAAGAGATGGAATTTTTGTGTATTTTTTGCCTTGATGTAAATTTGTTTCCAGTCTTGTACAGAAAATTCATCATTCAATGAAAATTTTGGAATTTGATGTTTTTCTTCTAGATTAGTGTATGTTCTTCATATGTGTTTAGATTAGACTTTGTTATTTCATTACTTAGTGGGAGATTATTAGAACCCATAATGCAAAATGTAAAAAGTAATGAAAAACAATAAGTGATGAAGAACCAGAAGACCAATGGAGATATCAAGGCATAATCGACTAAGTCTGGATCAATGGACAGACTATCCAGAGCATCAATGGAAAGACCAACCATTGGACCGATGGACGAAGTAAGTGTTAGTTTGTCTATCGTATCAATGAGAATACTTTCCATCACATCATCCATCGGTCCGCTGGTTGAACTTCGTCCATCGGTCCAATGGTTGGTCTTTCCATCGATGCTTTGGATAGTCTGTCCATCGATCCAGACTTAGTCGATTATGCCTTGATATCTCCATTGGTCTTCTGGTTCTTCATCACTTATTGTTTTCATTACTTTTTACATTTTGCATTATGGGTTCTAACATTGTACGAGATTATTTGAGAGCTTATTCGATAACATCCTTATCTGGAAGAGTTCATTCTCTTCATGGGATATCTCCATACCCGAGCTCCTTCTTTCCTTGTGTTCTTTACCGAGTCCAAGATCGTATTGTTCCTCTACAAAGACAATAGACGCTCTCAACGGCTAGGCGCCACTCTCTTTCTGAGTTATTCATGCTTCTTCATGATTTCGTGCTGTTGTGAACAAACAAAACAAAAAGAGGGCCATCTCAACAGAAGGAGAAGGACTTGCAACGGTGGAGACTACTAACCCTATTCTTGTTCCTAGCCATCTTTTACGAGTCCAAAAAGCCTCCTCAGAGGGATCCTCAAAATAGAATAGAGAAGGGCGGAAAGGGCTTTCGCAAGAGCCTCCCCCCTTCTTGGTCAAGATAGATGGGAAGGAGCCCTATCAAGGCCATAACCAGTCTCTTTATTTATATACGTACACCTTTGTTTCATGGTTGGCTGCCGTTCCTCGTGCTAATCTGATATAATGTTTGCCACTTGCTTCTGTGAAAAATATCAAGTCAATCCAAAAGAATCCCACCTCATGGCTATTAAGATAATCTTAATTTATCTTAAAGACACATCTTCATTGGGCCTTTGTTATCCAAAAGATTATGGGTTTGATCTAACAAGTTTCACATATGTAAATTATGGTGGTTGCATAGTAGACATAAAGAGTACTCAGGCTCATGCCAGTTCTTGGGTGACAAACTGGTGAGTTAGACATCCAAGAAACAAAATTGTGTCTTAAATCCATTGCAGAGGCTCAGTATGTGGCTGCTGCAAGCTGTTGCTCACAAGTCCTTTGGATGAAGACCCAACTCAGAGACTATGGCTATAAATTTAACAGAGTTCCAATTTATTGTGAATCAATAAGTGCCATAGCCATCACTGCTATTTCTGTGCAACACTCCAAGACAAAGCATATAAACATATGTACCACTTTATAAAAGATCATGTTGAAAAAGGGAATATTAAAATGTACATTGTTAATACAGACTTACAACTTGCTAACCTTTTTACAAATGATCTAGATGAGAAAAGGTTTAATTTTCTAGTATGCAAGTTGGGAATGTTAAATCTGAGTTCGTAAATTTTTTAGACTTAGCAAATACAGCCTAGAATTCTTAGGTTTAGAATTCTTAACTATTGTGTTTCTGTCTTGTCTTCAAAAACTCTGAAAAATCTTAGTTCAGACTTGTAACACTTAAAATTCTTAATTGTAGAGCTCTTAACTATTGCATTTTAGATTTATCCTTAAAACTCTGAAATACCTCCATTCAGACTTCAAATAGCTCAAATTTGTACAACTTAGAACTCTTCCATGTTGTTTTTCAAAGTTATTTTATCTCTTAAAAACTTTGGTTTAGATTTCTTAAGAGCTGAAATTATGCTAAGTTAAAAGTCTAAATTGAGGCATTTCTGAGATATCTTGAAATTCTGAAATGTTGAAGTTTACACTTCTAAAAAATGTTGTTGTTAGCTAAGTACTTATGCTTTTGATATATCTTTATATGAACTATTTTGAGTTATTCACAACTCTAAAAATATGAACTTCAGATTTATTTCTAATCTAAGAAACATAAACATAAATATCCCTTTAACTCAACAAATCTTGTCATGAACAAAATCTAGAAAAGCCTGTCTATTGTCAAGGGGGAGTAAATAACATGGTACATTTCTCTCAATTATTATCTCTGAATTACATAAATCTGGATATTGTTCAGACTTGAGTTTTCCAGAGTTTCTCAACTCTGGGTTTCACAAACCTGAACAATTATTTTACAGATTTCCTTTGGTAAAGCCTTACATTACATAAAAGAAGAATGAATTTCATGGTTGATAAAATCTTTTCTGAATTGTTCAAACCACTTCTATAATCCAAAATGTTTTCAAGATTTAAAGAAGTTGGACTTTTTCAAAAAGTTTTTTTTGGTTTTCATAGTTCCTTAACTTTGAACATCCTAACTCTGAAAATTGCTCATTAAGAGTTTTCATTTGTGTAAATTCTCATTCCGACTATGAACTATATCATGTCGAATGCCACATGTTATATTTCTATTGGAGCAATTATTACCACGTCTCTAAATTCCCGTTAATCAATGGTAATATGCCTGTTTGATTCTAACAGCATGCCTAATGATCTAATTAAAGTATAATCGTCCACGTGCCACTTTACCAGAATACGATTCACATTCTGATCAAATTCGAAACCAATATATTGTTTATACTGGTCATTCTTTCATCCTCGCGCCTTCAAGAACTCATACGAACCTGTGAACTTGCAATCAAGAAATCTCAAAGCAATAACCTGTCTTTGATCGTCCAAAGCCTTTTTTTTCAATTGCACAAATGGCTTACTCACACTTAACCATCCAAAATTCCATCCACACCACAAAAAACCTATTTCGAACCATCCCCCTCGTTAGACTCTAACAATTAGGTCAACTATGGTACTTCTATCATTGTTGGCAATATTGAAGTGTCCCTGAATCAGCATGTGTCTCTTCCTTTGGCACAAAACGTCTCATATTTCTACACTATAGATGATGACCTAGCCCTTGTTGTGAACCCAAATAAAGAAGATCAATCTGAAAACCCGCAACCTACTCCTGACACCCCTGTACCTGCAGAATCCCAAGGGTAAGTGGGTGATGCTCGTGGAAATCACCCAACCCCTACTGCTGCCATGTCTCGAGCAACTCAGGTTTCTGACCTAAGAAAATCCATTCTACCAGAGTCTGAGTATGAGGTGATCTAAGAGAACAACTGTGCCTTGAACCTCAAGTCTGGAAAGTTCAAGCCTAGCCACCAAATCGTGATCGAAATGCTGAAAGCCCATCCCCTCAAAAGGATATTCACTAAGAGGTATGATGTGCCTCTGAAATACCTCCAACAATGGTGGAAATACCTCTCCTATGATGAAGATGAAGATGAAATGGTGTTATTGGTGGGAGGGTATTCTTTCTCACTAAATGTGGACCTTATGAGAAATATGCTCTCTCTACGTGGAAAGGATGAAGTATTGGGCAAGATAGACTTTGATGAACTGCCCTCTCAAGACAAGATGATTCAAGACTTCTTCTCATTGGGCTACAAGGATGCTCTGCCCTCTGTTGAACAGTTTTAGGAGAAAGGCCCTACCTCCTGTATGGTACAACATGCATTATGATTATGCCTCCCTATTCATGGAAGAAATAAAGGGATATATTGCAAAGCCCCATGGCTACATTCCCTTCCAAAGATTTCTCTAGCTGTACGTCAAAGGGGCTATGCACTTGGAATCCATAATATCAAGCAGAGAAGAGGATGAGATGGATCCACACTTCATCATGCAATCCCTCATGTTATCTACTGTCCCTCTTTTTGCTTTTCAAAATCATACGCCCCTCCCCATGGAACTAAGGGCATACATTAGGTATGACAATGAGGTGCTAGTAGATTATTGTGCTTCTATAGGACTGCTAGAACTGGCAGACCCTACCCAATAAGCAAACCCCACTAGGATGAGAGGTGAGTGGTCAAAACATATGAGTGTTGGGGAGGAGACCCATAGGGTGAGTCTCCTCAAAGTGCTGAGAGGGAAAATGAAAAGAAGAGTGAGGGTAGAAGAGATAAAAATCAAAGAGTGGATGTGAGATCAGGGTCAAAAGAACAAGATGACCATGCCCCATCCACAAAAAGTTGATCACCCATATATCCTATCTCTCCACACTCTATCCTATCCCTCCACACTCCTTGGTGGGAGACATTGAAATAGGCAGTAAGCCCATGCCACAACTTGATACAACCCCACCCTGCCACTCACCTCTTTCTACAAAAGGAGATGTTTCAATATCCCTCATGGTTCAAGCACATCATATACCATTGGCTCCTCATTTGGAGAAAGTAAATGTTGAAACAGAGGAACATATTTCCCCTCCTCACATTCCTTTCTTGCACATTGAGTCCGAAACTCCATCTAACTTTAAGCCTAATGCAGATCCTTAAATTGTTATTCTTTCAAACACTTGCACAAGTCTTTGTGACTTACCCACACATATTGTGTGTCAATCTATCTAAACACCTATTGTTGATCTTCTCTCTATATGATTTTATGATGATCCTTTTATCTATCGAAGTGTATGATTTCTGTTATTTAGTTTCAGTGATCTTCACCAAGTCTGTTCAGTGATCGCTGAACATGTATTGTAATTCATTCAGAGACCAATATACTTCAAGAAGACAAAACTCACACCACATATCGTTTAGTGATGTCGAATACAGAAACTGAAGATTAGAAACCAGCAAGTTCGTGATCTGAAGCGATGTTCAGTGATAACAAGCTCGTTTACAAATATGTGAAGTCTGCACAAGATTCAGTGAACAAATGAGACATTTCAATGTTATTCAAGTGTTCAACGATCAAATGAATCTTGTCGATCAAGACTATTTTTGTCTTGTCCTTTACATATAAAGGACAAACCCATACCTTTCTAAGTATAGTACAATACGGATCCACTCCTTTGACTCTAAACATGCTTACCTACTTTATGAAAAAGGACTGCTCATATATAGCCAAAAGGATTGTATATTGTAGCAAAGGACAGACTTTCCTCTAAAAGTTTGTCGCGTTCCCTATAGCTTCTGCATTGCATTTAATGCAATGGGTGTAAATAGCTGAGCAGTTCTCCTCTTAGTTATCATCTTCCTTACTCTAATACTTACCCAATAAGTTACTTCTCTCTCTACTCTCTGTATAAGGAGAAAGACCCACTTTAACAAGTGAAGAACACATTTTTTCTTACCTTATTTCTTGTAAGAAATCTTTTCTTATTGCTATTTGTATTTTGTGTGGATCTTAGATTGTTTAGATAGGTTATGTATCTTATCTCTTTCGCAAACAATATATAAAATTTGTATTGATCTTCATTATCAAGTCCATGCTGAAGTATGGTACATTTGTCTCTTCCATTCCTGGCACATCTTCCTCTCAGTACTCTTCCACTGAGACTCCTCTTGAAGGAACTTCCTCGAGTTCAAGATGCAAAGACAAAGTAATGCCATTGTCAGGGCTTCTCTTCCCAAGAAGGACAACAAGTCAAATAGACCCAGATTTATTTCTTCATCTTGTAAATCTTCTTCCTCATGGACCAAGGTCTTTGAACCCTCTCAGAGATCTAAAACAAAGCTAAAAGTGAATCTTTCACCCAAGGTATCCAAACCTTCAGTTTTTCCTCCTCGGACAAATGAGAAAGAAATCCTTGGAGCTTGTCCCTCTTCTGTTCTCACTGACTCTTTTGGCCCTAAAGCTTCTTTCAACTTTAGGAAGTGTCGTCACTATGGTGAAACTTCAGATATTGCCAATAAGTGTTCTTCAACTACTAAATCTAGTCTGTCAGCTAAGGTAAAGAAAGTAGGTAAGGCTTAAAAATCAGCCAAGATGAAATATGCCACCAAAGTTGTGAAAACGACTAAGGTGAAAAAGTCCATTAAAGCCTCTTCTTCGGGCTTAATGAGGACACTTGCTGACCCTGAGTCTTCAACGTCAATGGATGTTACCTCAAACTCCACCAGACCCATTGAGAAATGGGTACCAAAGAAATCTTAATATGTTTTCTTTTGTAGGAAGTCAAAGGCATCTAGTATCTTGATAGTGAACAATCAAGACATATGACTGGAGAATGATCCATGCTCACTAATTACAAGGATGAAAGAGGCCATTCTGTGACCTTTGGAGAAAACGAAAAAGGATATACCAAGGTATTTGGTATATTAACCAACAGTGCAACCATCTTCTGACGTGTTGCATATGTTGAAGGACTGAAGCATAATATTCTCAGCATCAGTCAACTGTGTGATAAAGATTTCACAGTGAAGGTTCTTAAAAACTCATGTTATGTTTATGACAAAGATGACAACCTTGATTTTATACGTTCTCATCTAGAGAACGTGTACTAAAGCAATCAAAGATCCCTATCTATCTTGATAACACTAGTGCCATTTGTGAGAACTGGATTTTGGTTATACACTTGAGGTAATATTTATGTGATTATTTGATTATGTGAATATATGCATATTTTTATATGTAAATGTATGCATGCATGAGATTGTTAATATGCATATGTGTATGCATGTTTTATATGTTAACATTCATAAATTGTGGAAGTATAAATAGGCATGTATGTATACATGAATTTTATACATCGTTATATGGGAAATATGTGAATAAGGTGGTAAGAAGAAAAAGTATTTTATATTAATTCCTTAGCACCGCCTGATTTGGAAGGGATAAGAAGGAAGCAATTTTATAGTATTTTTCCCCAAACCGCCTCTTGTTAGAATATAAAAAAGGAGGTATCTTTTTTAGAGAGTTTATCTTCAAACTTGGAAAAGAAAATAGTGAGAGATAAAGGTGTGATTTCCTTCTAAAAATTTAGAAGCTGGAAGATTGGATTAAAAGCTAAAGTAGTTTTCTGTTGCTGTTTTATCATACACAAGGTGAGATTTTGCTTTACGCAACAGTCTTTGAATTTATATAGATTACGGGTTTGTATAGAACTGATTGTAAAAATTGTACACTCAATATGTATTTATTTTATGAAAATTTAAAGGTTGATAAGAACCTGTAATCGGACAGTGTTGTCCGATGAAGATTTATTGTCCGACCAAGTTTTATTTGGTGAAATTGGTTTTTTTAGACTGTGTTGTCCGATGAAGGTGTGTTCAAATCATTTATGACTGAAAAGAGTGTGTTTTTTATCTTTCAAATGTGATAAAAATCTAGAAAATATACTGTTCAGATTTTCTTTCAAGACGGTTGTGACTTCGGCCTGTTCTGAATTGAAACATATTTCTACGAGATGGTTGTGAGTTTAGTCTCTGTATCATGAAAGTTATATTTTCAAGTTTTATGTCTGAGTTCTGTACCCGAGAATGGTGTCCGAGCCCTGAGTCTAAGTGTGGAGTTCGAACTCTGTATCCGAGTGTGATGTTCGAGCTCTGCGTCTGAAGCTTTTTCTTGTGCAACTTAATTTATTATATTTTCTTACAAGTCTAAACCTTTTAAATATCCTTTGTAAACAAAACAGAGAACTAGAGGAGTTCTAGATACACTTTAAATATCCTTTTTCTTCAAAATTCCTATTTTGGTCTATTTGGACCAGACCCTGACCGTTCAGAGGGTCTCTGGGTGAATAATACCCTTAGTTAAATTTTGGAGTATGAATGCAGAAACTCTAGTTGGTAGGAGCAGAGGCTCTGGCCAACTAGAGGAAATGGTTTAATAAATAACTTTGTCCATTTGAAATAGAGGAGCGCTGGTCCAGAGGGTCTCTAGCTGAGTGTTTGCCGTAGTTACTTTGGAGTGTGGTTACATAGGCTTTAGTTAGAAGGAGCGGAGGCTCTAGCCAACTAGAGGAACTGGTTTATTTTAACAGCTCTGGTTCTTACGAGCTCGGTAAGCTCTAGTCCTTAGGAACCAGAGGAGCGCTGGTCTTTAAGAGCCCGGGGAGCTCTGACTAGTTAAGCCAGAGGAGTTTTTCTTCTCTGTATTTCATAATTAATGCAGATTTCAGGGAGTATGTATCTGCGTATGTGGAAAGATATTTTTAAATAGACTTTGGTGATCTTCACCCTGTAATTGCAAAGAAAAGGTTATCTCACTAGACCTTCCGGTCTAACCCTCAATTTTTGTTTTAAATATGCATTACAGGACCATCAAGGTCACGTATTAATAAGGGGAAGGGGAAAATATGATTATTTTCCTTGTATGATTAACTACTGTTTGTGAAGATAAATCTGTTTATTGAAGTATTTTGACGATACATGTAGACATACATATGATAATACATGACTATTCTTTTTGAAATTTTCAGTTGTAGATTTTGTATATATAGAATCTTTGTATTAGTGGGACCTATGTGGTGTAATCTGTATTTCTTTTATATGAAATATATGTTATATGCAAATGCAGAGTATAGGTGTTTGAAAATGTGGTATCAGAGCCTGAGTTTAAGAGATTTAGGTATTTAAAGCATGATGCCTAGACTTAAACTGATATTTGCATATTAAGGGATCCCAGACATAGATACCACCATTGGGAATATATATGATAGGTTAAGAAGACAGTATGTAAGGTGAATTTGAATTACAAATGGCCAATGTAATTATGAATTTACAGGTACATATCTGTACTTGGATACTTTATTATATTTGGAAATGTGAATACGTGATATTTAATAAATGAATACATGCAGATAGCAAGTCGGTCTAGAAAATCTGAAAGGATCACGTGCCCTGACCCCGATGATAGAAAGGGATCTCCCAATAATGCTCCAACTGGTGCTTTTGAAGGCAAAGGCAGAGGTAGAACTATAGGCAGAGGTCGTGGGAGAGGAAGACAGAGTCAATCAGAGATACATCCAGAGCAGGGTGAATCTATCTTAGGGAATGTCGTTCAAGAGCCAGCATCTCAACCAGAGTATGTAACCAGATATGTTCTAGCCGAGGAAATGAGCAAGCTAAGAGAAACTCTAGTATCTATTAAGGGAATATGTTGGATCGAATAACTCAATTCTTGGTACTAAAACTTACTTGAATGATCGGTTTGATAGTAGTAGAGCAGCGGAAACAATATCAATCAAATAGGTAGAAACAGTAAGAACACAATGAAGAACAAATAATGAACACAAAGAGAATTGCTTCAAATGATTTTCAATTGATTGAAAATGTCGACGATTACAAATCTGGAAGCACACGAAATACAAAGGCCTACACTGCTATTTATACAAGCAAATAACCGTTTCCAGACACGACCTAAAGCAATTAAATCTAAGCCGTTCATCTGAAACAGATTATAGACAAGACCACGTGGAAGACACGAGCAGCTAAAAGACCTAAGTAAAACTAGCTAAAGATAATCTACACAGAAGACTAGCTGCAGACCCTCTGTGAAACATCACAGAGGCTCTGATGGATATGACTTGAAGCGTATGCAGCAGAGGAACATCTTCCAGAACCTCTATGAGACATGACAGAGGTTCTGTCGTCTTTGTCTTGTAACATTGTCTTAGCAGAGGACAAGTTTCCAGAACCTCTGTGGATGAAGACAGAGGTTMTGTCACTTTAACCTTGTACAAAGGAGCTTCTTCTGTTGATTGTCCTCTGAGGTCTTCTGTAACAGATCACCTTCTGTCAACACTTGTTGTTTTACTTTTTCTATACTTTTACATTAAAGGAATAAGAGCTAACAATCTCCCTCTAAGTATGAAAAAGTAAACTAAGCTAT
>NC_037532.1:21421690-21423508 GCF_001531365.2 Cynara cardunculus var. scolymus | reverse complement strand
AGCGTCTGTGAACTTGTAAAGATTTCCATCCTTCCTTTTCACAACAAATTGAGCAAAAAGGATAGACTTCTTCAGCATAGTCCTTGGAGAGATAGTCACATGTGAAGCAATAGGAGTCTCTGTGAAGACTTGCTCACGCGGCCTTGTAAGTCTGGAGAACTTGAATTTGGCGAAGACAGAAGGAATTCCGGTATTCACAGGATCATAAGGAGGTTCAATGTCTTTGACAGAGTACTTCCAGACAAGAATTTCTTCTAGGGTAGAAAGAGGCTCTGTAGGGAGTTTAGGGAATGGAATCTTGCTCATCGATTCAAAGATTTCATCCACCCTTCCTACTGTGGGGTCCTCTGCCATCTTGGGTTCATCCTCTTCTAGTATGGGCCTCTGGGTTGACCCCTCTGCAAGAATAGGTTTGACAGATCCTTGCAAAGTGTCGAACGTACCCGTGGATGTTTCTTGGACTGATGGGAGCTTTGATGACGTGCCCTCCCCTGCTCTGGGGGGCATGAACATTGGATCTCTGCCCTTTCTCGCTTGAGCCTCTGCCTTAGACATCTTTAAAACATGTAGCATTTCTGGGTCATCTTTGTATAATTCTTCATTGATTTCAGCCTCTGAGCTTGTAGATGACCCCTTCTGTGGTTGCTCTACAACTTTGCCTTTCCCTTTGCCTTGAGGCTCTGGTGCTTTATCCTTTCTGGCTGTTATAGATTCCACTATTGTGACACCTTTGGCAGGAGCATGCTTCTTTGGCTCTGGTGTCTTCTTCTCCCCCTCATGATGATCATGGTCATCATCTTCATGATCATCATGGTCTTTGGTGGCTTCTGCCTTGCATGTAACTTGGGGAGTTTTCTTCAACCTTCGCAGAATCCTTAGTGCAGCCTTCTCCATCAATTCTATGGCATGTTGAGCATTGGAAGTAGCATTTCCAATATCGATTCCTGTAGCCCACCTCATCTTATGCACACAGAGGTAGAGGTTGTCACGCAGAGACTCACCCTCTGAGAGAAGCTTCTTAGTGCAATCTTGGATAGAGACATTTGTAGCCCGTGCTTCTTTGACTAAATGGTTGATATTGGCCCTTGAGGAGCTGGAGTCGACGCCATATGTGCAGAGGCAAACATTTTCTTGATCTCATTTTTGAAGTTGGAATAGTCGGTGTAACCCGAAGAGATAAGATCAGAGGCAAATTGTGCAGCAAGTTCTGTCAGCTCGGTCTTCAAGGATTGAATGGAGGAAGGGTTGAGAGTTATAGCCTGGAAGGCTTCTGCGAGATCGTCTTTGCAAAGAACAGAGCTCTGAAGAGTTGTGATTGTTGACTTCAAATCTGTTGTTGTGGAGGACAGCTCTTTCAGAGCCTCTGTAAGAGGAGAAATATCTTCTGTCATAGGTCGAGAGATGAACAAGCTTTTCAACTCGTCCATCTTGGTGAACACCGCTGTGGCAAAGGTTTGAAACTCCTCCTTTGTCACATAGGTATTTTGGGTACCCAGATCACCAACACATGGTGATCTGTTAGCCTCGGAGCCAGAGGCCCCCTCAGCGACTGGTTGTGCGAAGTTAGCTCGGGGACTTCCACCATATACTTGGCTATCTCCTTGAGGAGAGCCTAATGGTGTTCTGAAGATATCGTGCCCTGTAGGTTCAGAGCCTATCATGGCAGAGGGATCTTGTGTAGACATTGGGTGTTCTAGATCTTCTGTCATAGTGATCCTCACTTGTGCCTCTGAAGCACGTTCTTGATGTTCACACTCATGTGAAGAGRMAACACATGCCTCTGTAGGTTGTGGCGAGTCCATGGGCGATGGGACTCTT
>NC_037532.1:21419427-21421590 GCF_001531365.2 Cynara cardunculus var. scolymus | reverse complement strand
CTCATATAAATACCCCACATCCTTTGAAAAACTCTCATTTCCAAACTCTCTCAGCCTAAGCTTTTCATCTCTCTAATCTCTCTCTAAAACAAACCATCATCCAGCCGATTCCTTCAAGCAAGTCTTCAAGAAAATTCTATCAATCTTTGAAGAATATTCAAGATTTTAAGACAAAGGTATGATCCTAGTTATCTTACCCTTGTAAAATAACAAAAGTTTTCATCTTCCTACTCCTACTTCTTGGCCTTTTAGTTAAAATTCTGGAGAGTTAAAGAGAGGAGATTATTCATCAGAGACATAAGAATGTCTTCAAAAAGGATGATAATGCATGATCCATGTTCTTTGATCCCTAAGAAAGTAGGAGAAATCCCCTTTGCATGCGAAGTCCGATCATGTAAAGATATGTTTTGAAGTATCGAAGAATCTTGCATGCATCCCAAATCGATTTGTGCATCTTCAAAATTTAATGAAATCGGAAAATAATTTCTGAAGGCTAACCGTTTTTTATAGTTTGAAAATAGGGTTAAAATCTTTGGAAAATGATGAGTAAATGGTTGTCACTCGAAGAGTGTGCAATCTGTTTTGTGGGCTGTGTAATTCAAGATTGTAGGGTAATAATGAGTAACTTAAACCCACTCAAATTTTTTGATATTTGGAATAGTCGGCTGATCTCATTATTTTCAATGATGTAAAAGTTGGACATAAAATGAGTTTTGGAAGGTTCCTATTTATAGTGATTTGTGAAACCCAAAATATACCTGGAACATAATTTATAATCTGTCCAAAAATCAGCTTTTGAGTAAAGGATTTTGATTTCTTTTAATATATATAATTTTTAGGCTATTTTTAGAATAAATAATMAAATATCAACTTTAATTCATAAAAATCCGATGGCATTACATAGGATGCAATTTGACTTTATCTTTGACAAGAACCCATAGGTGAACTAAATACTTGATGTTGGTCTGTTTCGGAAGGTAGGGCAGACGTTGAGAGATTCAGACGTCATCTTCTTGGATATTCATTATCAAACTAGTGAGTTCTCACGGCTCCACTTTTAATGCTTTTTGTTTATTTAAATTGGGGGAAAAGCATGAAGTTATGCAAAAAAATACTTTATTTATAACCGTTGGACTAAAGAACTGTTTAGTCGATGCTTTGCTTAAAATCTTTGGAATAAAGAACTGTTTAGTCAAAACCGTTGGACTAAAGAACTGTTTAGTCAAGTTTTGTTCACTGTTTTGCACTATGATATAAATGCTAAATTGATGTGCTTGGGAGTATGTTTCCAGATAAAGTCCCCGTCCGTAAACGCTACTTATTAACTAGGGCATATCCCCGACCGTGGTATTGTGGATAGCCGCTATTGTGTTGACAGTCCCACCCAGAAAGGGGTGCACATTACCTATGTTTTCTTAGTCTAATCATGTGGAATTTGGACCACTGCTGAATTAGTACTACTACGAACTGTGGGACCTAAGTAAGTGTACGGGCTACTTATGGTCGTTCGTAAAAAAATGGGGCACGTTGGTCAGGTAAGGCTCAGTACCGTCTCAAGTTAAGCATCGTGGTAGATTTACATTTATTAAGTGCAAAAGTTTATGTATATGTTTGCAAATTAATGATTTATGCATTGTAATGTTTTGTGCATATGAAAACCCGTGAACTCACCAACTCTTTGTAGTTGACCTTGTTTTATGTTTCATGCTTTTCAGGATTTAAGTAAGAAATGAAGTTTTTGGGAGCATATTTGTGGCAAGACCGATTAATTTCACGTTTGAAGTTTTTGTATAAGAAGTACACTATTCCATTTTGGTTAATGATGTTAAACTTGTTTTATTTTGTAAAATTTGAAAGGTGTTAATTATTAACTGTTGTTGTGACTCGCTTACCTGTTACATCTCGTGTTTTCGCTTTAGCGGGGTGTGACAATCAGTAAATGAAATGCCTTCAGTTTCTGAACCTCTTTCGGTTGCTGAATCTGAGGCTCCCTTGCCAATAGTCCCTATTGCTGAAGAAACTCCTGCTGAAGTCTCATCTTCCATACCTGAACTCTCCAATTCAGATGAAGCTCCTCTACTGGCTCAGCGATGGACTAAAAGCCATCCAATTCATCAAATTCTTGGTGATATAGATGCAGGTATCAAGACACGTCGAGGTCTA
>NC_037532.1:21417130-21419127 GCF_001531365.2 Cynara cardunculus var. scolymus | reverse complement strand
CTCCTCGTGCCTGGTATGATACCCTTTCTTCTTTTCTCATCGTTGAGAAATTCTCTCGTGGAAAGATTGACCAGACCTTATTTCTTAGGAAAATTAAAGGTCACATCATTCTCGTCTAAATTTATGTCGATGATATTATTTTTGGTTCCACTAATCCCTATTTATGTTTTCGTTTCGCTGAACGCATGAAGAAAGACTATCTGATGAGCATGATGGGAAAACTAACATTCTTTTTAGGTCTTCAGATCAAACAAACTGATAAAGGTATCTTTATCAACCAAAGTAAGTATGTTCGAGACATGCTGAAGAAGTTTGATCTATCCAACAGTTCATCTATGAATACTCCTATGGCTCCTCCACTCACTCTTAACAAGGATCCAAATGAAAAGCCTGTAAATATGATTGTTTACAGAGGAATGATCGGCTCTTTGCTCTATCTCACAGCTAGCCGACCCGATATCATGTACATCACTTGCCTATGTGCAAGATATCAAGCTGAACCTGAGGAATCCCATCTGATCGCTGTCAAACGCATATTCAAATATCTTAAGGGAACTTCTAATGTGGGTCTTTGGTATCCTAAAGGTTCAGGTTTTGAACTTATTGGTTATTCGGATAGTGATTTTGCAGGTTGCAAAATTGATAGGAAAAGCACCACTGGAGGCTGTCAGCTTCTAGGTGGAAAGTTGGTGAGCTGGACAAGCAAAAAACAAAATTCAGTATCCACATCAATAGCTGAAGCTGAATAAGTAGCCGCTGGTAGCTGCTGTGCCCAAATTCTTTGGATGAAAAATCAGCTACTTGACTACGATATTCAGTTTTCGAGGATTCCTATTTATTGTGATAGCACTAGTGCCATTGCAATTGCACACAACCCTGTTCTTCACTCCAAGACCAAACATATTGAGATCCGATATCATTTTATCAGATATCATGTTATGAATGGTGATATTGTACTTCACTTCGTTCCAACTGAGTATCAACTMGCTGACCTTTTCACCAAGCCTCTTGATGAGACAAGATTTAATATCTTGATCAGCGAATTGGGGATGTTGAACACTGAAGATTAACCTTCAGTCATTAAACATCACTCAGTAAGTGAAATGATTCAGTGCTCTATCCCTAACACTGAACTCTTGAGTAAATATTTATATCTCAAAGGCATGATTACTCTTATCTTTTCACAACTTTAAACTTTCACTGAATCTTTCTCTTTTTCAGTGATAAAATGTTTTAAAAGGTGGTCTCAGTGACCACATCTTCAAGTATATCTTCATACTTATCTTAGAAATCTAAAAGATCACTGAAACATTTCTTCAGTGACCAAAAGGTTTTTTAAATGCCAGTTTCAGTGACTCTCTTCACTAAAACTTGATGTCTTAAAACCATCACTGAATACTTACTATTTTTCAGTGATAAAATGTTTTAAATAGAGTTTTTAGTACCCTTTTAACTAAATGACTCTTCACATTCTTAAAAAACTTTTTTGTTTTTAAAAGAAAATAGTTAATGCATCCTCTTTATGACGACATTCTCTGTTTCTTATGAGCGACGCTTTGAGACGCACAAAATGATCTGTCATTACGCTACCTCATTAAATGCCATCCAATCGTGGATGAGAACGTGGMATATTTCTCATTATGACCACTTTCCCGAACCGTCGTCTTTTTTCTCTCACATATTTCTTCTGTCTCCTCCTGTCTATAAATATGAGATTTCTTCTTCACTTTTCTCTTTACGCTTTCAAAATTCTTAGAGGAACTTCTCCTAAGATTTCTCCAAAGCAAGAACTCTCTAAATCTTTAAACCCCTTTCCGACATTTCTTCTTGAACTTTAAAGGTCAGAATCTTCTTTTCTTCTTACCATTATAAGAAATGTGTTTAATATGATTAAGAACTTTGTTCTCTTAATGTATTGAACTGTAAAGGGTTTTAATCATCTCTTTCTTGATTATTAATCTTGTTTCTTTGTTGGGTCAGCAGACTCGGTGTTCCCT
>NC_037532.1:21413841-21416295 GCF_001531365.2 Cynara cardunculus var. scolymus | reverse complement strand
CAAGGCCAACAACCACATTGCCTTGTTAGAGATACCCTCCACAAGCGCACATTACCAAGAGACGGCTGACTTCCTCAAACAGTCGTCCTTAGGCTATGCTCTCAACCATGAGCCCCTCATGGTCAAGGAACTCCTTCAGCAGTTCTGGTACACTACTGAGGTTGTCGAAGTCCAAGACGATGTTGGACGCCAAATGGAGCAAATCCATTTCAATTTCAGCCGCATGGATGTGAACTTTGGGGTTTCTACATTCCGCTCAGCCCTCCGTCTTCCCAAGGGTCCCTTCGACAGCGAATCCTCCTCCACCGAGATCATCAATTTTCTCGACGCCATTGGCTATCAGTGGCCAATGAAGAAGGACTCAAATGCTCCCATGAAGTCCTTGTCGAAGATTGAGAAAAACAAAATGTCAGCTGTCTGGCAATACATGTTTTCTCATTTCTTCCAGTGCATGGGTGGAAAAACTAGAGGTCAGGACCAGGCCTCTAGGATCGCCTTGATCATAGGCGTATCTGCAATTTAGCATCGCAATATAAATTATGTTGCGGTCATTTTCGATGACCTGGTGCTTGAGCTGAACAAGCGCCAGCGAGAAAAAGTGGTGTCTTACACCAGGTTTCTTTCGACGGTATTGACTAAGATCTTCAAGAGTCTTTACCCCAAAGAAGGAAACCTTCCATCTTTTAGGCTTGGATCCAGAAATCTGGATCATAAGCTGAGGGACAGTGATGTGGCACTTTCTTTCATTGTGTCCATCACTACCTCTTCTTCTAGGTGGCCATGACAAGGGCAAACACCCCCGCGTCTAGCAAAGCCACCAAAACCCCTTCTAAACGACCCTCTCAACCAACTCTTGGTTCTCTTCAGAGAGCCAAGAAAGCCAAAAAGGGGATAACTACATCTCTAGCTGGGGCCTCTCAAAAGGCTTCAGTTATTGAAATAGCCTTACCCCCGAGGCACTTTCTGTTAACCCTCCCAGCTCTTCAGTGATTTCTCCCATCACTCTCGTATCAGTGGTACCTTCACCAATCACTTTAGTGACCAAATCACTTAAAGTGTATATATCAGCGCCGCCACCGCTGAACACCCACGTCTCTTTTCAACCATTTTCTCTTATCCTCCCTCCTTGGTCTTTACACATGTCGATGATGTATCAGCGACTGTCCTTCCTGATACTAAAACGCGCACCACTAGACCTGAGGATGCTCCTCTTGATGCTCCTCAGCATACGGATGTCCATCCTCTCGAGGACATCTTTGCTCATGCCAGTGACAATCCTTTAGATGTCACTAAAGGCCCCTCATGTATTCCATTTTTCTACCCTTTATTTTCTTCTAACCTTGAGCCTTCAGCTCACACTTCTTCTTTTGCAGGTCCTTCGATGCATCAGCCTGATGCTCAGGAAGCGGCAGAGGAAGAAAGAGAGAAAGATGATGGAGGAGATGAAGAAATTGATGATGACTATGATATGTCATCTGATATCAAGCTTCTCCTTCCGGTCGTTGATACCTTCCTCTCCAGGATCAACGAATGTCACACCCCGCTAAAGCGGAATCACGAGATGTAACAGGCAAGCGAGTCATAAAACAGTTCATAAATAACACTATTTCAAGTTATTCAAAATAAAAACAATTCATCGACATAACAAGAGTTAAAAATTACACAACGTTCACAAATTCATTAAAATTTTGACTTAATCGATCCTGGCTCAAGTATGCTCCCTTAAAAATCCAAACCACTTACTTAGAACCTGAAAAGCATGGAAATAAAAACGARGTCAACYAYAAAGAGTTGGTGAGTTCATGGGTTTTCACATGCATAAAACATTTCAATGCATAAACCAAGTAATAGCAAACTTATGTGAATTGTTTGCACTTAATAAATGTAAATCTTCGACGATGTAAAACTTGAGACGCTACTGAGCCTTACCTGACCAATTTGCCCCATTAATTTTTCGAACAACCAGAAGTAGCCCGTTCACTACTTAGGTCCCACAGTTCGATAAGTACTAATTCAGCGGTGGTCCAAATCCCACATGATTAGACTAGAAAACGTAGGTAATTATGCACCCCTTTCTGGGTGGGACTTTCAACACAATAGCAGCTATCCACAATACCACGCCCCGGGAATGTACCCGAGTTAACAAGTAGCGTTTACAGACGGGGACTTTCATTTGGAAACATATATACTCTCAAGAACAACAATTTAGCATTTATTCTAAGTGCAATAATATTTATCAAACAAAATATAGCAACCCGACTAAGCAGTTCCTTAGCCCAAGAGGTTTCAAGTAAAACTTGACTAAGCAGTTCCTTAGCCCAAGAGGTTCCAAGTAAAACTTGACTAAGCAGTTCCTTAGCCCAAGAGATTCCAAGTAAAGCATCGACTAAACAGTTCTTTGGTCACAAGTATCATAAAACATAAACATGCAAAGTTTGCTTAATCTCATGCTTT
>NC_037532.1:21409646-21411601 GCF_001531365.2 Cynara cardunculus var. scolymus | reverse complement strand
TGAGGAATTTCGGGCTGCTGGAGCAGATCTGAAGGTTTCTGGTGTTCGGCCTTGACTATTGCACAAGTTGAGCACTTACTTACATACAGTGCAATGTCTTTCTTCATTCCAGGCCACCAGTAGTTTGCTCTTAAATCCTTATACATTTTGTCTGCTCCCGGGTGAATAAAATATTTTGATCGATGAGCTTCGTCCAAAATGGTTGATCTAAGATTGCCAATCTTAGGTACTCAAACTTTATTTCCCAAGTAACACACCCCATCACACTCTATATGAAACTTGGACTCCAAACCCTGTAGAGTTTCATTCTTCAAGTTCCCCTTCCTTAGAGCTTCTYTTTGATCCTCTAGGATTTGGGTCTTCAAACTGGTATTCACCAAGACTCCCAAAGCTCTTACCCTTGACGGTTTTGTTCCCCCCTTTCGGCCCAAAGCATCGGCCACAACATTGGCTTTGCCTGGATGGTATTTGATCTCACAATCATAATCACTAAGCAATTCAACCCACCTTCTTTGCCTCATATTCAACATTTTCTGATTGAGGATGTGTTGAAAGCTTTTATGATCCGTGTAAATGGTGCATTTTGTGCCATAGAGATAGTGCCTTCAAATCTTAAGTGCAAATACTACTGCTCCCAATTCCAGGTCGTGAGTAGTATAGTTCTTTTCATGCACTTTCAGTTGTCTCGAGGCATAGGTGATGACCTTATCTTTCTACATCAATACGCATCCTAAACCTTGATGCAATGCATCGCAAAAGACCACAAAGTTATCTGAACCCTCCGGTAAGGATAAGATAGGTGCATTACACAGCTTCTGTTTGAGAGTCTCGAAGGCTTCTTCTTGCTTCTCTCCCCAAGTGAACTTCTTATCCCTTTGGGTTAAAGCTGTGAGCAGTTGTGCAATTTTCGAAAAATTTACAATGAATCACCGATAATAGCCTGCTAACCCAAGAAACTGGCAGATCTCTGTAGGGGTTCTCGGGGCTTCCCAATTCCTAATAGCCTCAATTTTGGTAGGATACACCTGAATTCCTCTCTTGTTAACTACATGGCCCAAAAACTGAACTTCCTGCAACCAGAATTCATACTTGGAAAATTTGGCATACAACTTCTCATTTCGGAGTACTTCCAAGATTACTCTCAGATGTCGCTCACGGTCTTCTCGGTTTCCTGAATAAATTAATATGTCGTCTATGAAAACGATTATGAATTTATCCAGGTATGGCCTACAAACTCTATTCATCAGGTCCATGAAGAGAGCTGGTGCATTGGTTAGCCCAAATGGCATAACCATAAATTCATAATGACCATACCGGGTCCTGAAGGCCATCTTGGGAATGTCCTCTTCCCGAACCCTCACCTGGTGATCCCCGGATCGCAAATCAATCTTGGAAAAATAGGTTGCCCCTTGAAGTTGATGGAACAGGTCATCGATTCTAGGGAGGGGGTATATATTCTTGATGGTCAACTTATTGAGCTCCCGATAATCAATGCACATTCGCATTGCCCCATCTTTCTTCTTGACGAATAGTACCGGTGCTCCCCAGGGTGAGTAACTTGGTCTGATGAATCCTTTGCCTAGGAGCTCCTGGAGTTGGGTCGACATCTCTTGCATTTCCGAGGGTGCCAAGCGTTATGGCGCCCTTGCTACTGGGCAGCTCCAGGAACTAAGTTGATACCGAACTCAACTTGTCTCTGTGGGGGCAGGCCTGGTAATTCCTTAGGGAAAACATTGGGAAATTCTCGAACTACCGGTACGTCCTCAACCTTATTCTCCTTGATCCTTCCGTCAATCACATGGGCCAGGTACGTGGTGTAAGTCTTCCTCAAATACTTCTGCATCTTCATGCAGGATACCAGCTTAAACATTCGGTCTAGCTTATCTCCCTGGACCACAATTGGCTCCATTCCCTCTTGAGGAATTCGAATAAGTTTTTCTGAACAAACAATTTCG
>NC_037532.1:21406752-21408365 GCF_001531365.2 Cynara cardunculus var. scolymus | reverse complement strand
CATACTCGACCTTATTTCCTTCGGTGGACTTGCTAATGTGCAGAACGGACTCCATACTCTCGAGCCATGATAGTAATCCTACCGCTCCTTTGGTTCCATTGAATTCCTTGGGGTTGCAAGCTCTGAAAGTCTTGTATGTACATTCCTGCGGAGGCCTAAACTCAGTGTTTGAAGTTTGGTTAGAATTTAGCCCGGCAGCCACTTGGCTGACTATATTGGGAAGTATGGCGATAAGTTGATCCGATACGAGTTGTGCTATATTGGGGTTCTCCCTTCTTGGCGGCATTTCTTTGGACCCTATTCAGAATGGATTTCATAAGTTGATGACAAAACAAGGGTGATAGCTCCCCAGATATTTCGATGATACTCAAAGGTATTCTTCGCAGGGAAAAAAAATAATCAGGTAATACCAACACCAAAATAGAGTAAGCTTATTCGTACAATAAATTGGCATAAGATGTATTCTTCAAAAGGTGCCCATGCATTGATATTGGATCATAAGTACAAGACAAGATCCGTAGCGTCCGAACAAAAGAGTATCCTAATTCAAATTTCTTCTAGATCAACATCCATCCTATGGCTATTCCTAATGCTAGCATCATCATGCTACAAACAACAGCCATCTATACAACCCCCTAATTTCACGTCGGGCTGCAGTAGTAGCCTCTCTGTTTCTTATTAGGCTTTCATGATGTGCTTCCATTACATCAGACAGGTTGTTGAGGATGTGATGATGATAACTCAGTCGAGTCTTGTGTACTTGTGTGTTCGCTGCAATCCTTCTTACCCATTCTCTTTCCGTTGGATTCATCCCTTGAGGGTAAGACGCAGGTATTCCGGTCACAATTTGAGTCATTCTGCTCCCTTCGTGGGGTCGGGATGACTTCCCTACGACCCTCTATGAGTTCTCAAATGTCACTCTCTGTGGCAGTGGAACATTCTTTCTGGGTGTGATCCTAATTCTTGGACCATGCTGGGTTCGTGACAGAACGTCAGATACCGGCTCTATTGGGGTAGGTAAGACGCTTGGGGTGCGACAGCTGCATCACTTGATGACGTATCTTGCTTGTATGGGTCCACTTCTTCGTCGCGGTCTGAGTTTCTTCTGGAGTGACTAACTACATATCCGGAATCATCGGCGGAATATTCACTCGGATCAGAAGACATTGCAGAGATCTGTGACATGGACAACCTTGGTTACTAAGGTGCATCCTCTAGCATAAGCTTAGTGATTCAATAGAAACTTCTAAATAAAACTAAGTCATGACAAACAGACTATATCCTCTGGTCAAACCTCTGGTTATACTACCAGAGCTTCTGGTCGTGAGACCAGAGCTTCTGGTTGCACTAGAGTCCTTAGAGAAAGAATTCTTATCCATCGGTTTTCTGACAATCCAATGGAACTCCATCCTATCAACCACTGACTTAATCCTCACACTATAAATATTTAAGGATCTTACTTTCATCGACCTGATGCACTTACCAGAGCTTCTGTTAGCAAGGCCAGAGCCTCTGGTTCTGCTTAGTGCACTTACCAGGGCTTCTAGTTACGAGACCAGAGCCTCTGTTGCAACATCAATACTTAGAAATTCTAAGAAATCCTTCCATCGATC
>NC_037532.1:21404818-21406142 GCF_001531365.2 Cynara cardunculus var. scolymus | reverse complement strand
ACTTAGAGAAAATCTAAGTATCCCTTCCATCGATCCTCTGGTCCTCCCATTCATCCTTACTAGAGCTTCTGGTTGCGAGACCAGAGCCTCTGTGGTAAAATCTATACTTAGAGAAAATCTAAGTATCTCTTCCATCGATCCTCTGGTTCTTCATCAGCTCTTGACCAACGCCTCTGGTCCTCTTGACCAACGCCTCTGGTCCTACACGGACACTTAACAAGAATCGAGCACTCCATTTTCCATCGCTTCTGGTCCTCTTGACTAGTGCCTCTGGTCCTACATGGACACTTAACAAGAATCGAGCACTCCAATTTTCATCGCCTCTGGTCTTCTTGACCAGCACCTCTGGTCCTACATGGACACAGCGAGAATCAAGCATTCCAATTTTCATCGCCTCTGGTCTTCTTGACCAGCGCCTCTGGTCCTACATGGACACTTAGCGAGAATCAAGCATTCCAATTTTCATCGCCTCTGGTCTTCTTGACCAGCGCCTCTGGTCCTACATGGGCACTTAACAAGAATCAAGAACTCTAATTTCCTTAGCCTCTGGTCCTAGGAAACGGATATTCATAAAAGTGCAACAAGACTCAGGATTTTCAAAATCACTTCATTTGCTAGAGCATACCTCTTGTTTGGATCGATTAAGTTCTTCTTATTACACATAAATTAAGCACAGGTGATCAGGCTTTACTTAATCGATGTGTAACAACAAGACCCGCTTTACAGCACATGACTTCAGATTTCACGAAAATCATTTGGAAAGTTTTTGGTTATAGTCGATGGTTTTTAAAGAAAACCAGCGTTCTCTATAACTGAGGCTCTGATACCAAATCTGTCACACCCCGCTAAAGCGAAATCACGAGATGTAACAGAAAAGCGAGTCATATCAACAGTTCATAAAGAACACTATTTCAAGTTATTCAAAATAAAAACAATTCATCGACATAACAGGAGTTAGAAATTACACAACGTTCACAAATTCATTAAAATCTTGACTTAATCGATCCTAGCTCAAGTATGCTCCCTTAAAAATCCAAACCACTTACTTAGAACCTGAAAAGCATGGAAATAAAAACGGAGTCAACCACAAAGAGTTGGTGAGTTCACGGGTTTTCACATGCATAAAACATTTCAATGCATAAACCAAGTAATATAAAACTTATGCGAATTCTTTGCATTTAATAAATGTAAATCTCCCACGATGTAAAACTTGAGACGCTACTGAGCCTTACCTGACCAATTTGCCCTATTAATTTTTCGAACAACCAGAAGTAGCCCGTTCACTACTTAGGTYCCACAGTTCGGTAAGTACTAATTCAGCGGT
>NC_037532.1:21389559-21403258 GCF_001531365.2 Cynara cardunculus var. scolymus | reverse complement strand
AATTAACTTGGTTAGCTACCGTCGAAACATGATCTAATCAAACTAACAAGACGATCTCTGAGGATAAATCCTAAAAAGGCTTAGTTTTCAATCAGGATTCTGAAATAAAGTACTAACCTGAAATCCCACAATACAGAATTGTCACAACGAAGTTCACCAAGAGATGCCCCGTCAAGGCGATCTTGATGCGAACTTCCTTGCCCTCCAGGTGGATGTTCAAGAAGTTCAGAGTTAGCTCCAGACTCTCCAAGAAGCTGTTCAAGCCAACAACGATGCCATTGTTGTTCTTCACAGTAGGGCTGATGATGCTCAGGCTATCACTGATCAGCAGACTGGTCTTCTTCAACAAATCCTGGAAGTTGTCCGTCAACCAGCTCCAGTGATTGCACCTTCTTTCTCTGCCAATGATCGCACTCAGCTCCATGAGATGTATGAGGCAACGACAACTCTAACGAATGCTTTGCAAAGGCTGGAGGATTCAACGGTTTTCCAGCGTCAGCGCTTGGACGAACTCTCTGGCCAATTCTCTCACGTCTTAGCCAGAGAGGGGGAGATGAGGTCCAATGTCGGTGAATCATCCGATGCTGCTCCTATGACTTCTCAGGACGTTGGTCCAGTATCAGCTTTAGTTGCAGTTGTGGCTGAGGCTCCTAGAGCTGAAGCAGTCGCTGCTCCTGTAATCCCTACCACCGAAGCTGCTCTAGCTGAGGTTGTAGATGCCATCCCTAGGGATGATGCCCATACCATCGCTGCTGCTGGTGATGATGATGATGTTGATGAAGATGAAGATGAAGATGATGATGATGATGAATATGATGATGAACCTGTCATTCCAGACACCGGAGATGATCTAGATGGTGACAATGACGATGATGATGAAGATGACTTTACCATCAAGTTCCAGAAGCCATCAACCGTCACAAAGGTGTTACTCTCGGGGATTCCGCATCCCAGGGGGAGCAAAGGCAAGGTGAATCTACTCCATCAGGGTACCAGGACCCCAAGTCGAAAGGCAAGGCGGTCACTGAAGAAGGTAACTTGAAGGTATTATTCAAAATCCCTCAACAACCCTTGTTTGAAGACTCTACCTCTCAAGTAGATACCTGATCAACCCGTCTCTTGTGCTTCAACTGACCAGCAGATGTCTCAGCTGAAGGAGTCACTCGACCATACTAGAGTAAAAATCCCTCTTCGTACCTCTAGTGGTGGTGAGTTTGACTTCTTATCTGAAGCTGAAAGACTCGAGGCATTAAGGGTTGAAAAATAGCTAGAACTTTAAAGAAAACAGACTGAAGACAGCTTGAAGCTGGCTAAGTCACTAGCTGAAACAGTCCTTCAAAGAAAAAGTCAAAGAAAACGGTGAATGTTGTCCAAGCCCAGGCTAAACTTCTTTCGATTGCAGAAGCTGAACGCAAGAAGAAGCTAAAGCTAGTGGATAAGGACAAGCAATGGAGCAAAGCAAAACTGAAAAAGAGACTCAGTCCCCGCCTAATTATCAGCGTCAGCATCAGCGGACGTTCTAAAGACGGTGGAAAACTGGTCTCAATGCTCATCACCAGGGACAATCTTGATGCCGTTACCGAGTACCCTTCCTACCTTGGATGCTATGAATAGAGCGAATGGATGGAGATCAGACAAGCCATTCAGCAATCCAAGTCGAGACACAAGACACTTATCGAGGACACCATCAACAAACTCATCAAAAGGATGTCCAGGTATGTCAAGGTCCCAGACCGGCCAACTCTGAAAAAAGGTGGGAAGAAGAAACAAAAACTCTATGATCCTAATGAAGGACCATTCCTAAGAAACGAACATGAAACAAGGTTCTCCTTAGATGAAGTCCTGAAGGCTCATAAGGGTATAGACATTTCTATGCTAAATCTTGACTTGCCAGATAAGGGTCCCTATACACCCAACTCTATGCATTTTAAACCTGAGTTAGGAGTTATATTCTTTGACTATGAAGGTGAAGTCAGATTTCAGAGAATGTCAGAGCTACATCTATGTCCAATGGGTCATTTGGTTTATCTTTTGCTCTAGATAGATGATAGCATGCCTGGAAAAGTCGTAGATCTGAAGATACAAAGAGAATTCCTACATCGAAGAAACCTTGGTGAAAATGTACCTGAATACATAGATCTAAGTGTTCTAGAATAAGGTTCTCCTTGTAACAACAATCCACTTTTCCTTGTAACTTCTTGTACTATGTCTTCTTTCAGTGATTGTACTTATATTCTGTAAGTTCTGAACATGTACTGTAATACTTGTAATATTTCCTATGATTAATAAAATGAGTATTCCATGTACTTCACTGAAAAAGATCCCTGAAAAAAGTAATAGGGACACAAGTCTATGAGTTCCAGTGTTACTTTTTCCATTCACTGACAATCTATAAGTCAGTGAATAAGCTTTCAGTTTCAGTTTCCATTTCCGTACTTATAATTTTCTTAGATATAATTTAAGAAAAATTATCAAGCTGAAATTGACCAAACTGAAAAAGATCCCAAAATAGTAAAAAGGGACATGTATTTTATATGTAACTTTTTYCTTACTATTATTTGATAAGATATCTTTCTTTATGTTATCTTGTTATCATCAAATAGGRGGAGATTGTTGATCCTCTCTCTCAGTGATTTGATGATAATCCTTTTTCATCTATACGTTGTATTTATGTTTCTGTATTTTCAGTTCCAGCGATCTTCACTAAGTATGTTCAGTGATCGCTGAAGAACTTTCTTTGTAAATCTTCAGAGACATCAATACTTCAAGAAGACAACACTCACACCAAAGAACCTTCAGCAAACGTCGAAGACTGAAACTGAAGATTAGACACTGGCAAGTACGTGATCTGAAGCGGTATTCAGTGATTACAAGCCTGTCTACATATGTGTGAAGACTACTCAAGCTTCAGCGAATGATGATGAGACCTTCAGGTCATTCCAGCATTCAACGATCAAAGGAAGCTTGCTTAGCACGATTGTTGTTGTCTTGTCCTTATGCACACAAAGGATAAAACCCATACCCTTACGAAAGTTAGTACGGTACGGAGCCGACTAGTCGACTCTTTGTCCACCAACTTTAGGTAAGGATGTCTGCTCGTGAATAGTGCTTATGTACTATTCACTGGAGCAAAGGACAAGCCTTCCTCTTAAGGCTTGACACGCACTCTAAACCTACCATATTGCATTAAATGGACATTTAATGCACTGGGTATAAATAGAAGTGTTTATTCTCCATGCAGAGAGCGCATCTCTCTCTCTAACCTAATTCTTACTTCAAGCATCTTATAGCTTAAGTAAATGATATTTCTTTTAGCAACTTCTTTTCTAGTAGTTGCTAAAGCTTTGGGAGTAACCAAAGATTGTTTAGATAGGTTTTTATTACCTTATCTTTCCACAAACAATCTTGTAAAATCTGTATTGATCTTCTCTATCAATATATATTTTAAATTTGAAAATATTGTGTTTGTATTCATCCCCTCCCCCTTCTACAAACTGTTTTTCTTTTTGTAGACCCTTACGGGACCAACAAGAAGGCTAATCCGACAAAAGCCCTTGACGACGTCAAGACTTTGGTAGCTGAAGAGGAAATATGGCTGATTGACTCTTCATATGATGAAGCTACTCATTTTACTCAGATAAACATGTGCTTAATGGCAAGAAATGAAGCGGAAGGCTCATCATCTGAAAACAAGAATGAGGTAAATTCTTTAAACACTGAACTCATGAAGGAAATTGAAAACAAGAATGTTGAGTTTAAAGTTTTGAAAGATAGATTAAAAGGTGAAAGAAACTTAATGCTTAAATTTAGAGAAGAGAGTTGCGGTTTTAAATGAATTTCTGTTTCTTAAGAGAATAAAAAGAAATTCTTAAATCTGAAAAGTTAAAATTGAAAATGAATTTCTGTTTCTTAAAAATAAATTAAGTGTTGTTGAGTGTGCGCATGATAACATTCAGTTGAAACTTGATGTTATTTTTACTGAAAGATTGAAGCTTTATGATAAAAGTAAACAGTTGGAGGATATTAACTACAAAAGAGTCCAGTCTGAGCAAACATTGAAGATTTCGACAAAGAACCCAAAAGATACTTGTTTTTATAATCCTCAAATGGGTTTGGGTTTTACAGGAAATGATACTTTGAGAAATGCCCCTCAATCTTTGTACGATTTTGACAAAAGGGGGTTGGCAAAATTTGCAATTCCTACTATGAAGGAAGTCTTTGTCAAATCTGAGATGGAAAAGTGCATTCAAAATTCTGAATTTGATCAAAATTTGAAAAAGATTTCTGATCTTGAAGATGAACTTTGTGTTGAAAAGATAATTTGCTTGCGTCCAGTTTGAAAAAGATTTCGTATTTGAAAAAAGAATTAAGTTCTTGTTTTGATGATAAGACAACTTATGATTAAAATCACTAAGCTTGAGGATAATCTCAAAACAACTTCAAGATCGTTTGGCAAAAATCCCGAAACTGCACAGAATGTCTCTAAATAAAAAACAATTGTTATTGATAAAATTAATCTTTTTTAAAGCAAGTTTGAGAAAGACGAGCCTTGTAAGACTAAAATCTGAAAATGTTTCTAAGGCTGCTCCTAAAATCCTCAAATCTGCTCGAAAAGCAAAATCTATTAAAACTGAATCTTTATCTACAAAGCGCTTGACTAACACAAAATCTTTTTCTGTCACATAACTATTAAAGATTGGTAAAAGACTACAAGCGAAAGTCTTGGCAGAAGATTGAGAAAAATGTTTCAAATAATTCATCTTCTGTAAAGAATTTTTTTGTGAATAAAAATAGTTGCAATAGTAAATTTGTGAAATCAAAGTGTAATCTGGATAGTGATCTTAAGAATGTTAAAACAAATTCTCATCCGGATCTTATTTATGTTACTAAACATCATATACATTGCAATTATTATAATTTAAACTCCCTTGCAGTTAATTCCAAGTGCAAAAAGTCTTTAGGATTAAAGATTTCTGATTCTAAATCAAAGATCCCGCTTAATGGAAAAGCTTTCAATGGTCCTCCAGATCTTAAAAAGAAAAGTGATTTAAAGGAAAATGTTTCTAAACCAAAAAAGGAGGAACCATAGTTTGTAGATGTAAGATTTGTTTGGAAATGGGTTCCAAAAGCTAAATATGAATGGCGTGTTAAATCTTTATCTTCTAATATTTTTTCAAACCTAGAAGAATCCATTTGGAAATGGGTACCTAAATCTCCGTGATTGTTTTTTGCAAGACTGTCATGTGTGGTTTGTAGACTCAGGATATTCAAGACACATGACAAACATCTTCTATCTAATTTTAAAGAAAATCCTGGCGGAACAGTCACATTTGGTAATAAAGAGAAAGGATTTGTAAAAGGATACGGAACATCGTCAAACGACATTTTCACAATTAAGAAAGTTTTCTATGCTGAGGGTTTGAAGCACAATCTATTAAGCATAAGTCATTTATGTGATAATGGGTTTGATGTAAAATTATGTGTCAGTGGTTGTGTGATTTTTGATTCTGAAGGGATGGAGGTGATAAGAGCTGAACGCTACGGTAATCTTTATGTAATTAATTTTCCAACTTCGACTGCTTCTAAACCTGTTTTCTTAATGCTAAAGCATCAAAAGAAGACAGTTGGACATGGCATAGAAGAATATCTCATTAGAACTTCAGAGATATCAATCGAATTGTAAGCAGTGATTTGGTCATTGGTCTGCCTAAACTTAGATTCGATAAGAACTCACTATGTTCTGCATGTGAAATGGGAAAGATTACAAGATCTTCGCATAAATCAAAATCTGCTTTGTCCTGTTAATCTCCACATGAAATGATTCACATTGATTTATTTGGACTAATGCGTACTCAATCACTTGGAGGTAAAAAGTACATTTTGGTAATGGTCGACAAATATTACAGATGCACGTGGCTGGAGTTTTTGAGAGCTAAATTTGATGCACCAGAGCTGATCATATCTTTTATCAGGCACATTCAAGTTCTTCTACAACTTCCAGCTTAAAAGCTTCGAGGTGACAACGACACTGAATTTACAAATGAGACCCTTCAAAGTTTTCTTGAAATAGTTGGGATTTGTCATAATTTTTCTACTGTTCAAACTCCGCAACAAAATGGAGTTGTTGAAAGAAGAAATAGAACATTAGTCAAGGCTGCTCAGACTATGTTAGCTTACTCTGGTCTATCTATGTATTTGTGGGCTGAAGCAGTGTCTACCGCCTGTTTTACGCAAAATAGAACGATCATTGTCGAACGGTTTAATAAAACTGCTTATGAGTTAATAATTAAAAAAAAGCCTAATGTAAATTTTTTCCATGTTTTTGGATGCAGATGCTTCGTGCTTAATGATCAAGACAATCTTGGGAAATTCGATAAAAAGGCTACTTTATTGGTTATTCGTTAAAGTCTAAAGCCTTCCGAGTCTACATCAAGTCATCCAAGATCATCATAGAAAGCATCAACGTTAGATTCGATGAATCTTCAACTTCTGAACAAATCAGTTCAGGAGTAAAACTACAACAATTAGCTTCTACACAAAGTAGTGTAGAACCTGTACCAAACAGGATAAATAATTCTAGTTCTTCTATTGTAAAATAAAATTTATATTCTTTATTCAAAAACGCATTTGATCTCACTTGGGATATTCTTGTAGAGTACGAGATATCTGATCTACCCAAGTTGAATGAACCAGTGGTCCCGATTCCACAAGTTACTCAACTTTCCGGACCATCTGAAGCTGGTTGTTCAACATCAAATGTTGTTCAACCTGAATCTACTGAAGCTACTAGACCAGAACATGTACAAGCTAAGGCACATACTCTATTAGAGCTTGTTCAATCTAATATTGATCTATCTGAGTCTTCTCAACTTGCCAATGAAGCTGAACATTCTGAGATTCAAGCTAGATTTTGGTAGATAAAACTATGGAGGCTGTTTCATCAAGACGATTGTGACTTCGGTCTGTCTTCATTTGGAACTAATCCATAGATTTTGATGAGGAAATAAGTGTGGCATATCAAGGAGAGGTGTACCATGGGATAAGGATGGCATATCACGGAGAGGTGTACCTTTGGCTATAAGGGTGACATATCAATGAGAGGTGCACATTTGGATATAAGGGTGGCAATTGTGTGTGGATATTATAGCTCTTGCTATTATGTTTTTTAAGAATGCAATTGATTTGAGTTTTTTCTTCTTTGTGATTTGGAGACTCAGAGATGTTGCACTTACTAGAAATGATGTTATTAAGAAGGAGAAAACTTGGCCTGTGGCCAATGGTTTTGGATAAACTCTATTTTGGAACATGTGTTTGATTTAAGAGGAAACATAGGGGCTCTGGTTGGTCCTCATAGTAGAACCAGAGGGGTCTGGATGATGATTATATATGGATATAAGTTTTTTGCTAAAGTCTTATTTAAACCATAGGCTATATATCTATTATATAAAAGCTCTATGCCAAGGTTATACTTTAAAAAGAATTTTCAAAGATTTTTATACTTAGAAACTTTTTATATAAATAAAGACAGACCAGAGGGGCTCTGGTTCGCCTATGCCTTGAAGTAGAAGGCCTCTGGTTGGTCTTGCATTTTGAGCAGAAGCTCTGGCTAGCAGAACCAGAGCTCTGGTCATACAAGATCCTTTTAAAATGTGTTGTTATACTCAGGAAAGCTATTTTATTATCTATGGTGTTAGTCTATGAACGTTTTGAGATTTTACTCGAGTAAGAGGCTTTGGTTGGCTTAACTAGAAGCTCAGGTAAAGGAACCAGAGGAGCTCTGATTCTGCAGTCTTTTGAAATATTTTGTAAGTCTGGTCTTCTGAACCAGAGGTCCGATGGACACAAACAGAATGTGGATTTACATATTGATATGTGAAATGATTTATTTGAATAATATTTTAGTGATTTTCACCCTGCAACCACATGGAAATATGGATCTCACTAGACTTGTAGGTCTAACCCTCATTTTGTGTTTTTAAATATGTATTGCAGGAAATGCAGAATATAATGATAGTAAGGGAAAAGGAAAAATGTGATTGGTTTCCCCTATGTGCATAGCTATACGAAGATCCATGGATGTGTTTTGGAGATTAGATATTATATAGTATAAGAGCATGTATTTTGGAATTTTTGAGTTGTGTATTTTGTATTATAGCTTCTTGTACTTTGGACCTTTATGGGCTTGAACATGTATTATGTGAATGAAATATGTGTTATATGCAATGTGAGTTTGGAGGTGTTACACGAAATGTCAAATTTTCACTGATCATAAGAGTCTACAACATTTGTTCCATCAGAAAGATTTGAATATACGCCAAAGACGATGGCTAGAATTAGTTAGTGATTATGACTGTGAAATATTGTACCATTCGGGAAAAGCAAACGTGGTGGCTGATGCTTTAAGCCGTCAAGAGAAAAGTGGTATCATCAAAGCTATAGCTTTAAGAGTGAAGGAGAGAGTTGGTGCATGCTTGTTGTCTTCGGCTCTCCTCCATTGAGTGAAGGAGAGAGTTGGTGCGTGCTTGTTGATCGACAAGGATCTGGTAGAGAGCCTTGGTTGGTTGTGCAATACGATGAATGAATTTTGCACTTATCTCATTGAAGGATGAAATAAGTGCCTTCGACAGAGCCCTTAGGTCGGCCCTGGTGGCGAACTCCATGGTGGATGTTGATGCAGCAGGGAGCATGGAGGTGGATGTTGATATGGTAGTTGGGATGGGAAGGTTGGCGATGATATCCTCCAACTCTTCGGCAAAGGAATTGAGGGCATCATCGAATGATGGAACTTTGGTGGGTGGTGGAGGTGGGGGTGGTTGGGGTATTTGGGCTACGATAGTGGCTGGGAGTTGGGTTAGGGTGTTTTGGATGGTGGCCATTTGGTTGGAGAGTGAGGCTAGGGTTTCATCGATTGATTATGTTTGGGGAGGGGTAGGTTGAGGGATTTGGCAGATTATGGTGGCTGGAAAGGTGTTAAGGGTTTGGGAGATGGTGTTTATCTGGGTGGTGATGGAGGCTAAGGTCTCATCGTTTGCAGTTGCCTGGGTCGTGAGGGTGGCGATGGAGTTCATTATGAGTTGGTTTCTTCGGGTGGCAAAGGTAAAGGATGTGTTATGGTGTTGGGTGACTGTTTGTTGTAGCATTTGGAGACGGGTTATGTTGTCTCAGGTTTAGGTTTCGAGGGTTGCAAGGGACTGTTGAAGGGGGGTGAGATCGATGGATGGAGGGTTTTCGACAATCCCTTGTATGATGAGTTTTAGGTCTTCCAAGGACCGCTGGATCGAGTCTACAAAGGCTTGGAACTCAGCCTTTGTAACCAGATTAGCCACATTGGTAACCCCTGCAGCAACGGATGCTGCAGGTTGTCACTCAGCTCCAAAGGCGCCTTCATTGCCTTGTGAAAATATTGGCCGTGAAGGACTTCCATCATTTCCTTGATAGCCCTCTAGTGAGGAGCTATCTCTTGATGTTGCAACAACTTCTTCTTCTTTCTCGGCTTCAGAGGCCGGGTAAGAGAAGTAAGTGTGTTTCCCCTTCACTAGATCAAGTATCGAAGGGGTGTGTTGTGCATTAATGAGAGATTGCTTTGAACGATCTTGAGGATCAGCAATGCCAGAATCAACACATGCTTCTGGGTGTGTGATGGGAGATGTCGAGCCATGAGGCGATGTGGCTCTTATATCTTCATCATCCCTCTGTTGGGAGAGGGGCGATGGATGGTGAGGTTCCTCGGCTTCATTATCTCCAGAGGCCCGAAGAATGGCCTCTGGATGGCTGGCTGTGTGAGGGATTGGACTGGGTCATCCATGTTCAATACCCCTTCGGCCTTGATCACCAGGGGTAGAGGTGGTGGTTACCCTTTGGGTAGTGGGGTTGGGTATTGTATGTGAAGGGTCAGGGGATGCACGAGGAGTGTGATCTTCTTCATCTTCATCATCCGATGAGGATGTCTGTGCTCCCTCGTTTTTGTTAGGGGACGGCTCTAGGTGCTCTGGGGTAGCTGCCCATGGTTCACGGGACAGCATAGAGAGTTCATACTTCTGCCTTATCTCAGACGTCTCTGGTATGACGCTGGGTATGGCGGAGTTAATGGTTCATTGGTCGGTAGATCGTGTCTCCTCATTGCGTCTTTGATGAATAGTGTGAGGAACCTTGGGAAGAGCACATATGTCAATGGTTTTCCTGCGGGCTTGAGCTTGCACTTCTTGATTACCGATGCATAGATCTCGTTGTAGATGAGAAAAGCGTAGTCCAACGGTAGGCTAAAGAAGAGGTCGTACATGATAGTCATTATATTGATGTTGTCCTTGATCCATCGATCCCAGTTTGCAGGTCCGGGCGCTGTTCAATATGGAAAAGAACATTCCACATTGGAGGGAAGAATTGCCTCTTGAAATCAGAAGCAATGCGTAGGTCGCGATTGTAACCTTGCATTTGGATGAAGCGGAGGATGTCGGAGCTTGTCGGTGGCTTGGCGTAGTGGTCAATGCCAAGTTCTTGGCTTGTGGGTATGCAAAGGACTTTTGAGACCTTTGCTCATGAGATCTTGACAGAGTAGACCATGTCGTTTGGGGCGTCTATATCCCCCATGATTCCACGGCTGTCGGGGATAAACTCACAGGTCTGCCAGTACTGTTGGACGTACTTTAGAGGTACGCCATTGTCGGTTAAGGTCAACGCCAGTTGGAGAATATTTATCTGGAAAAACTCTATCATGATTGCAAACCTGTCTTCAAACAGGTTGGTTCGAAGGTCGATCGCGTGGTTGTTTGGCTTGATGGGGAGGAATACCAGTGCTCGGCTGTAAGCGCCGGTTGATTGCACATGGCTGTCGTTGTTGTTCGATTCGGGTGAGGCGGAAGAGGCCATTGCAGTTTGAAGTTGCAGATTTTGCGTTTAGTTCGTCTAAAGGTTTTTGCAGGTTTAGGAAGCGTAAAGAAGAAGTGGTTTGGGGAAGATGAGTATTTATAGGTGGAGGAGGGGAACGGGTGTTTGAGATAAATAATATTAAAATGATAATCATGATTGTCGGAGACGTTTGTGTTAGCTCAATTATTYCTATTTTGTAAAAGTATAGAAAAAGTATACTGCAAGTCTTGACAGAAGGTTAACTCCACAGAAGACCACAGAAGACTAACGACAGAAGTCGTTTGATAGATCAAGTTAAGAGTTGCAGAACCTCTGATGTCTCTCACAGAGGTTCTGGAAAATAGTCCTCTGTAATATAGAACATGCGTCAATTACAGCAGAGCCTCTGAGATGGCTCACAGAGGGTCTGCGGATTTCGTCTTCTGTGAAGTTTCTATTCCATCAGTTTACGAAGGTTGTTAGCTGGATGCGCTTCTCACGTGACTAAGGAATAATCGACTTTATTTGGACGGCTCAGATGAAGACATGCATCAAGATCTGGTCTCTAAGTTCGTTAGGAACTAGTATAAATAGCGGATAAGACCTTTGCAATCAGTGGTGCTTCCTGTATTGTATTCGTCAAATTTTCAATTGAATTAATTTAAAAACCTTTGAAGCAATTCTCCTGTGTTCATCTTCTTCCTCAATACTGTGTGTGTTCTTAATACTCTGTTTTGCTCTCGTTATTACTTCCGCTGCACTTCATTGTTCAAGAGCTTTTCTAGAGTATTAGATCAATATCAAAGATGAATTTAAGATCCAACAATTGGTATCAGAGCGGGAATTGAATTCTTATTCGATTAATTCTGATTTTGGTATTAATCTGTGTTTTCTAGAACACCAGTTTTCTTCAGATCAACACTGTTTCACTCACTATTAAATCAAATTTCAATGGCGAATTTGGTTAATACCTCGTTCATGAGTACTGGATCTCAATCAAAACCTCCCATGCTTATCCGTGAGGAATATCCGCAATGGAAAGTGCGCATGATCAACTTTTTGGAGGGAATTCACCCCAGAATGTGTGAATTTCTCTACAATCGTACATACGTGCCAATGATTTTAATTCCAAGAGTTCCAGCTACTGGTACAACCCCTGAAGTTCCTGAGCATTATGAGCCCAAACCAATCGCAAACTGGAACGATGTTGAAAAGGTATTAGTGGAATTGGAAAGCAAATGCAAATGGATGTTGATCATGGCTATACCACATGAGATCTTCAAATGTATTGATCACTGCCATCTGTCTATGGACATTTGGGCAGAATTGGAAAAACATATAGAAGAAGGGAAGAAGACTCTCGAGAACAACCGAGCCATTAGTATTGATGAATATCATAGCTTCAAGGCTAAGGAGGATGAATCTCTGTCAGATACAGAGGATGAGATCTTCTGTGGGATGGCAAATATTGACTCAGACTCCTTTTACTCAAATGACCAAGAGGTTTCCACTTCTTACTCTTCTGAATCAATTGATTCATGTCATTTGGAACATTACAAGCTTAGAGAAAAACTCTCTTTGTGAAAAAGAAGTAATTCTTCTCACAAAGGAAAGAAACAGATTTTTTAAAATGTTCGAAGAGGCTCTTGAATTTTTTCCAAGACACATCACAGAAGTTATAAATGTTAACTCAAATTTCCCAGAGCTCTCTGAAAATTAAACTTCTAAGCATGAATATGCCTCAGATCATGAAGAAAATCCTACACAAGTTGTAGAAATTAATATTGATCTTKAGAAAAGAAAGAAGGAAAATCAAAGACAAAGTAACTCTCAATGCTCTTCCTCTGCAACTCAAAGACCAAATTACACTTGGCAACAATTGAGAAAATGGCCTTAATCTAACACTGCTACTGTCTCAGTAAATGCAGGAAAACCAAAGAGGAGATCAAAACAAAGGAGAACAAAAATCGATTTCAAAAAGGAGCCTAGAATAGGGAAGGAATCTTGTAAGAGAAGCCCATACCTAAGAAGGGCTCTAAAAATAAAAAATCTCTACCCTTCTTTGATGATTTTAATGAAATTTTAAGAAAGCTTCTTACAATATTACCTTCTGTGATTGTTTCAATATTATGCATGCTCTATCTAATCATATTCACCATTYTTCATGTCTGGTCTCTAACCCCAAGAATCATGGATCTGGGGTGAACAATAGACAACTTGGCAATTCTTCTTCAAAGAACAATAAGACCAAATCAAAAGATGCTATGACATACCTCAAACAAGCTAATGTTAAAGGACCCAATTGGAAGTGGGTACCTAAATTAAACGTTGTCTAATTGCAGAAGAAGYAGYATGTGTCTACTTGGGTCGTTGACTCAGGTTGCTCGAGACACATGACTGGCACCATAGAGCTTCGACCATCATATTTAAGGCAAGAAGGAGGCTCTGTTGCTTTTGGTGGAAATCAGAAGGGGAAGACCAAAGGATTTGGAATGATCGTTAAGGGAGAAATAAAGATGAATCAAGTCTCGTATGTGGATGGACTAAAACACAATCTAATAAGTGTCAGTCAATTGTGTGACAATGGTCTGGATGTGCTCTTCAAAGTCAAATTCTGCATTATGTACAAAGCCTATACATTGATAGATGTAATGAGAGCCAACAGAAGAAGAGACCTGTATCTTCTATGCTTTGACTCTTTAGAAGCCAAAGAGGAAGTAAGCCTTGTGTCCTCTATGAAGAATRAAGAAGCTTGGCTCTKGCATACCAGGTTCTGTCATCTTAACTTTCATACTCTTGACAAGCTGGTAAGGCTAAGTTTAGTCAAGGGACTGCCCAATATAAAATTTGAAAA
>NC_037532.1:21381717-21386369 GCF_001531365.2 Cynara cardunculus var. scolymus | reverse complement strand
CATCAGAACCTCTGACGCTTCTATCAGAGGCTCTGTGGGTCTGAACTGAGCAAGTACTCATCTCTCTGAGAATTTTCAAACCGTTTAGGTAAATAAAGGTGTAACATGTAGAAGGCCCTGCACATATCACAGAGGTTCTGTTACCCTTAGGCCTCTGAGAGAACTCAATTCTATAGTTTTCTATTATTGATATGGTGCGTGTAGTTCTGTGGATAAGGGTTAAAGTTGACCACGTGCGTGTCAGAAACGGGGGCGCACGTCCTGAATCGTGCGTCTTCCTAACACCGCGTGTCATATTTTTGATTCGTCTATCCCAAAAGCCACTCATCACAATTTATAGCCAAATAAACGGTTCCCATTCAAAATCCCTCACTATAAATACCCTTCCCCCCAAAACGTAAACCTCTTCATTACTCCTTATACTCCGACGAACCTCAAACTTTCCGGCTAAACCTGCAACAATGTCTTCAAGCTCATCTGCCTCCGTTCAATCTGTGAATAACTCAAGCGACAACGAAGTAAATCAATCACAAGCACTCACTTCTCATGCCCTATCGTTCTTCCAAAATCGATATGAGAAAGTGGTACATGTAAAGAAACCTAACAACTACTTTTTCGCTCCCTCACCAACTGGCTTCCCTGAATACACATATCCTCTTATCGAAATCCTTCGCAATCAGCCTATATATTATGCTCTCACAACAACTAAACCTACCCCAGAAACCTATATTACCCAATTTTTGCTCAGTTCATACATTTGTACCCTGGAGAATTYTGGATTAAGCATAGTAGGTTATGCTTCACACCCTACTGTCAAATCTCTGGTTCCAATGGAAATGAATGTAAATACCCTGCGCACAGCCCTACATCTACCTTGCTTGTGAGATCTTAATTTGGATACCTTAGCTCCATCTCCTATAGACGCAGAATTGATCGAGTTCCTTGAATTTCACTCCTACACAGCAAAGACAAAAATCATAAAAAGGACTGAATTCAAAAGGAAGGGCCTTCCCCCGATGTGGAATACTCTGTTTTCAATAATCAATTGTTGTTTAACAGGGAAGGTCGGCAGCCACGATCAAGCTTCACATGCCATGCTTTCCTTCGTTTATGGAATCTACTTCAATCTACCTCTGGATTACGCACAACTCATCTATGATGATATGGTGAGTCTTATAAAAAAGAAGTGTGCTACTCAAAAGGGTGAGAAATCAAAGGTGAAGGCACAGAAGAAAGCCAAAGAATACCTCAATCACCCAAACTTAATCCTACAGAGGTTCTTTGGCTTGGTCTTTGGAGATATGATAGAAGAGAAGCTTCCCTCTGCAGAGCCAAATGCACGGTTATATCCAATGAAGGAGTTCCACCCTACAGAGCATGAGCTAGGGTACAGAAGCCCAAGGCCACTATCAAAAGTCATGCTTAAATACCTTAGCAGAAGAGATAGGAAAGTGTATAGACATGGATACAGGAGGCCAGAGCCGGTCCCTGAAACCCCTCCATGCATAGGTATCCCCATAGGAGAAAGAGTGCATAAAATGAGGGTTGAAGGAAGAAGGGAGGAGCCTGCAGAGGCTAGGGAGATGAGTGAGGAATGACCAAAGGTAGCTAGTCCCCCACAAAAGCAAAAGAAGACAAAGAAGACTCAGAAGTATGTCGACTCTTCTGAGAAAAGAAAAGGGAAAAAGAGACCCGCAGAAGAAGAGGGTCCAAGCAGTCCTCTGCTAAAACCGAAAAAGAAGAAATCGAAGGCCCAACCCGTAGAGGTTGAGGTCACAGTGGCTGCAATCCAAGAAAGCCCAGCAGAGGTTGCTCCTAAGGGCAGAAGGTTGCGCAAGAGTGTTCAAGTAGAGTCCCCAACAGAGAAAATTCACGATGTAATCTTCAACCTCCAACAATGGTTTAAAGCACCCACAGAGGTGACAGATTTGGGGACAGAAGTCGTTCCAGACGACGAAGAAGAAGAATTGGAGTTAGATGAGGGCAAAAAAGATGCCGAAGGCACACATCCAAGCCCCCTTCCAGTGCAACCCACATTTCTAGGGACCCTGTTCTAGAGGGAACCCCTATTGAAAAAAGCGTGCACACGCTGAGCTCTAAACCAGCAAACCTCGCAGAGGACATTCTTTTTCCTCTGTTGAATGCACAGTCCAGGAACCTCAATCTACTCCAACATCCTCTTAAAAGGATGGTGGTTTTACAATAAGAGTCCATTCGCCCAAGGACTCGACACTTCAAAAAGAGGCATCTGTTGCCCCTTCACACATGAGTGAACAACCAAGTTATGCTTCAGAGGCATACGAGAGATTCACAGAGACTGCGGGTCTAGAACGCCCAAAGTCTTTACTTGATCCCTCTGCCGAGTTAGGCTCTGAACCTACTAGGCACGACATCGACAGAACACTGGTAGGCTCTCCAATTGGAGATGTTCGAGGATCTGGTGGAAGTCCCCAAGCTGACATCGACAAACCAGTCACTGAGGGCACCTTACACTCCAAGGCTACTAGTCACCATGTGTTGGTGATCTTGGTTCCCCGAGTACCTATGTGACGAAGGAGGAGTTACAAACCTTCGCCATAGAGGTATTCAAGAGGATGCATGAGTTGAAAAGCTTGTTCTCCTCCGCACCGACGACAGAGGTTCTTACACCTCTAACAGAGGCTCTGAAGGAGTTGACTTCCACAACTTCTGAGCCCTTCAGAGCTCTGTCCTCAAAAAAGATGATCTCATAGAAGCATTCAGCGCACTGTCTCTCAACCCCTCTTCAATCCACACGCTCAAAACAGAATTAACAGAGGTTGTCTGCCCAATACGCTGCAGACATAGTTTCCGCCGTCTACACGGACTACTCGGCCTTCAAGGATGAGATCAAAGAGATGTTCTCTTCTGCGGTCACTTATGGCATCGATTGTTCATCCTCCAGGGCTAACATTAACCATCTATCCACTCGCCGAGAGCTAGACGCAATGGTTGAAGCCCTTGGAGAGACCGTGCGGAAATACAACGACCATCTTCTCAAGGAAGCCCGAGCAACCAACGAATCAATAAGAGACTGCACAAAAAAACTCGTCAAAGAGGGTAACAACTTTAGAAATGAGATCTATCGTTGCATCTCTAAAATGAAATGGGCCACAGAGATGGACATCAACAATGCCTCTGTGAATGCTGAGATGGTCATTGAAAAGATGGAAAAAGGCGGCTTCCAAAGTTCTAAGGCGATTGAAGAAGGCTCCCCTCACTACATGYAAGACAGAGACCACTCAAATCCATGATGATCAGGGAGGCAATGACCCTGATCGTCATGAGGGGGAGAAAAAGACAGAACCAAAGAAGACAACCTCTGCCAAACCACTAAAAATAGTGGACTCTGGTGCTGCCCTATTCTCAAAAGACAAATATCCAGAGCCTAAGGGGAAAGGCAAGGGTAAAGCAGTAGAGGAGTCGCCACAGAAGGAGTCAAGCTCTGACACGCCGGAGGAGATCAATGAAGAAGAATATGATGACCCTGATCTTGTTCGAGCACTAAAGGCTTCTTTGGCAGAGGCACAGGCAAACAAGGGCAGAGCCCCTATCCCCAGAGTTGGAGAAGGCTCTTCTTCCAAACTTGCAAAAATACCGGAAGAAACGTCCACGGGTACGTTTGACGCTCTGGTAGGAACTGTCAAGCAAATCCTACCAGAGGGGTCTACCCAGAGGCCTATACTCGAAGAAGAATCCAGAACGCCAGAGTCTGCCATGGTGGGGAGGGTATCTGAGATCATTGAATCCATGAACAAGATTCTTACACAAAGGGTGCGCACAGAGCCCGTAACCACTGTTGAGGAGATTTCGCGGTGGCGTTACTCATCGATGGACACAGAGCCCCCTTATGACCCAGAGCTAACAGGAATACACTCTGCCATTGCAAAGTTCCACTTCTCGAAACTCACCAGGCCATAAAAGCAGGTCTTCTCAAAGCATGTAATCACTTCACTCTAAAGAAGACCATGTTATACACTCAATACATGGTGAAGAGGGATGATGGCAACCTTTACGCTTTCACAGATGCTGACCTCCACAACCTCTGCGTATTTGACCTAATATTCTTACACAAGATCTTGAACAAATACATGGWGAGGAGGTCAACATATTCGATTTCTCTCAGAAGGCTGATTGAGGTAATGCGCGCTCAAGTCAAATTCTACAGCCAGAAAGATTTCGACAATGCTATGAGGTTGGCCCAGCCAGATCTAAAAATTTCTCCTCCAAAGAACAGACCAAGTTCGCTGCTTAGATTTCATCCCAACACCATTGTCCACAATCCCATCTTTGGTTTTGTTTTCTTGGACAAAGATGAGATTCTAAGGTTCTTTGATCCAAAAGAGACGCACAAGTATTCCACAGAGTCTCTCGAGTGGGTGTTCAACTTGGTGGTGACAGAGGTGCATAAAGGGAGAATAAGGGCGGATAAAGTGACCAACCTTCTGGAAACAATAAAGATACAAGTCTCCTTCAGAGAATGGATTTTCAAGGTCTACAAGACTGTCTAGTCTGACCTGTAATATGCTGTAGACGATTTTCCAAACTCTGCTATGGAGTAATCTCTTGTAATAGTGTAGGCCTGCACTATCTTTTAATTCTTTCAGTATTGTAATTCTTTTTCAGAGGATGAG
>NC_037532.1:21364429-21381527 GCF_001531365.2 Cynara cardunculus var. scolymus | reverse complement strand
AGAAGACCACAGAGGACTAACGACAGAAGCCGTTTGATCGATCAAGTTAAGAGTGGGAGAACCTCTGATGTCTCTCACAAAGGTTCTGGAAAATAGTCCTCTGTAATATAGAACATGCGTCAATTACAGCAGAGCCTCTAAGATGGCTCACAGAGGGTCTGTGGATTTTGTCTTCTGTGAAGTTTTTGTTCCATCAGTTTACGAAGGTTGTTAACCGCATGTGCTTCTCACGTGACTAGGGAATAATCGACTTTATTTGGACGGATCAGATGAAGACACGCGTCAAGATCTGGTCTCTAAGGTCGTTAGGAACTAGTATAAATAGCGGATAGGACCTTTGTAATTTGTGGTGCTTCCTGTATTGTAATCGTCAAATTTTCAATTGAATTAATTGAAAAACCTTTGAAGCAATTCTCCTGTGTTAATCTTCTTCCTCAATATTGGGTGTGTTCTTAATACTCTATTTTGCTCTCATTATTACTTCCGCTGCACTTCATTGTTCAAGAGCTTTTCTAGAGTATTAGATCAATATCAAAGTTGAATTTAAGATCCAACTGTTTGGCAAAAAGGTGATTTGGTGGGGATCATGGGCCGTCTTGACGGTACTGTGCCATTAATGTGGGAGGACACGTGTTATAATGGGGAGAGTGGATGGGTAATTTGAAGTGGTTTTATGGGGAACATGCTATAAATGTAGCAGGCTTTTGTGTAAGAGACGGTTGGATTATTTGGAATAATTAAATAATTATTCCAAATAATAACTCTTGAAATAGCAATAATTTTTTTTATAAAAATTCCATCTCATTGTAAGATTAATACTAATTACGAAGTTTTGGTCTTCTAAAAACCTATATTGTATAGTTTTTAGTCACAAAAGATGCAATTTTGTATAATCTTAAAAAGGTTTTCAATTAAGATGGGTTTTTTGATTTTTTTTTTGTCATGGAACCAGGGGAGCTCTAGTTGGTCATGACTCATTGGGTGAGGAACCAGAGGTCTCCAGTTGGGAGTGATGACCAAGTTCATCGATGAGATGTTGGGTTGTATGAATAATAAGCCTTGGTTAGACAAACCAGAGGCTCTGTTTAAACATGGACAACCCATTGTGTAGAACTAGAGGTCTCTGGTTGAATACACATGATGGATTCATTTCTTGTATATAGCATTTTGGTGTCCAGAGGCTCTGGATAGTAGAACCAGAGGCTTTGGGATGGAAAATGCATAGCTATGCAATGAAAAATTTATGATGAATGAAAAACTCCCCATCAAATGATGCATGTGGATGAATTTTGAGTTTAAAAACTCCCCCATGAACCAAAAAGGAGGTTTATTTTGAAGACCAGAGGCTCTAATCTATACAACCAGAGGCTCTGGTTGTGAAAGATGATGAAAAATGATATGAAATGTGGTTAAGTATGAGAATGGACATGAAAATGAATGAGTCTTTGAGACCAGAGGGCTCTGGTTCCAAAGACAACAATTTCAGAGGCTCTGGTATGAAAGAATGGTGAAGTATATACAAATTGGTATGAAAATATGGAGCCTTTGAGACCAGAGGGCTCTGGTTGCGAAGGCGATGCAAAGAAATATGAAAAATTGGTTAAGTCCATGTATGTGGGTGATGAATGGATGTGCCTTTGAGACTAGAGGGATCTGGTTCCAAAGGCTTTGAATCCAAAGGCTCTGGTCTTTAGAACCAGAAGCTCTGGCTGTGAAAAGAGTACTTAGTGAAAAAGTTCACAAAGTATTGGCTTTGGACCAGAGGTCTCTGGTTCCAAAGGATGAAGGAAAATGATGTGATTACATGCATGAATGATCAAGGAAGTCCAAGTTTGAGATCAAAGAGGCTCTGGTCTCAAAGAATTGGAATCTAGAGGCTCTAGTCTATACAACCAGAGGCTCTGGTTTGGAGGGGAATACTTGGTGAAAAAGTACCAAGTATTTGCTTTGGACCAGAGGTCTCTGGTTCCAAAGGCGATGAAAGATTTTGCCAAAAATTAATCAAGTGTTTCTAAATGGCCAGAGGCTTTGGTCTTTACAACCAGAGGCTCTAGTTTAGAGTGCTTAGAGTTTATGGCCAGTATACTATATATAACTTATAGGCATACCCAAAAGATATTGAGGATCTCTGGTTACAAACAAATGATTGCCTCTAAGTGGTGAGATTCAACATACCCATCTTGCTGACTAGAAATAAAAATCTGTTCTCATCAAGAGCTTTTGTGAAAATGTCAGCAAGTTGAATCTCAGTGGGAACAAAGTACATCTCTTTATTACCTTTTTCAACATTGTCTTTCAGAAAGTGGTACCTTACATCGATGTGCTTGGTCTTGGAATGCTGCACAGGATTTTGCAAAAATAGCTATTGCACTCTTGGAGTCACAGAGGATGGGAATCTTTTCATATTGAAAGCCATAGTCCTTAAGCTGAGTCTTCATCCAGAGAACCTATGAACAACAACTAGCAGCAACAACATATTCTGCTTCTGCTATAGAGGTTGAGACACAATTCTGTTTTCTGGATGTCGAACTTACCAGCTTGTCCCCCAAGAGTTGACAGCTTCCAGACGTACTCTTTCTATCAAGTTTGCAACCTGCATGATCTGCATCTGTATAGGCTATTAGATCAAAGCTAGAGTTCTTTGGATACCAGAGACCCAATGAAGGAGTTTCCTTAAGGTATCTAAAGATCCTCTTGACCGCAGAGAGATGAGATTCTTTAGGATTGGATTGATACATTGCACAGAGGCATGTAGCAAACATAATATCTAGTCTACAATCAGTCAGATACAGGAGTGATTCAATCATACCTCTATAGGTTGTTACGTCCACATATTTGCCTGATGGATCAGCAAATAACTTCGCTCCTGTAGCCATAGGTGTTCTCATCGATGATGAATTTGAGAGAGATTATTTCTTAAAAAGGCCAGTCACATACTTGGACTGATTGATGAAAATCCCTTCTGAAGTTTGTTTTATTTGAAGACCAAGGAAGAAACTAAGCTCTCCCATCATACTCATCTCAAATTTGCTTTTCATCAGCTTTGAGAATTTTTCGCAATGTTTTGCATTTGTAGAGCCAAATATGATGCCGTCCACATATATTTGTACAAGTAGTATGTTATCTTTATGCTTCTTGAGAAAGAGGGTTGTATCAATTGTACCTTTTTCGAATCCATTGTTGATGAGAAAGGTGGATAGAGTTTTATACCAGACCCTAGGTGCTTGTTTCAGCCCATAGAGGGCTTTGTCTAGAAAGTAGACATACTCTGGATGTTTTGGATCTTCAAACCTAGGAGGCTGTTGCACATATACTTCTTCTTGAAGTTTTCCGCTGAGGAAGGCAGACTTCACATCCATCTGATAGACCTTAAAGCCTTTATGAGCTGCATAGGCTAGGAATATCCTGATGGCTTCAAGTCTTGTAACGGGAGCAAATGTCTCGTCGTAGTCAATCCCTTCTTCCTGGCAGTAGTCCTTGGCAACAAGCCTATCCTTGTTCCTTATGACTATTCCATCTTCGTCTTTCTTGTTTCTGAAGACCCATTTGGTTCCTATGGCTGTCTTCCCTTTGGGTAGAGGCATAACGGACCATACCTTGTTTCTCTCAAACTGGAGTACTTCTTCTTGCATCGCTTCTATCCAGTTTGGGTCTTGTAGGGCTTCAGAAATTTTCTTTGGTTTTACCATGCTATGAAAGTTGGCGAAGAGCCACTCATTGGTTGTTGCTGATCTTGTCTTGACACCAGATGTTGGGTCACCAACGATTTGGTGATGTGGGTGGTCTTTCATCCACTTGGTGCTTGACTGGGGTTCTGGAGCAACAGGATGCAGTTCTTCATCGACTGATGGAACTGATTGCTCCCCTTCGAAGAGATCATCTCCAAAGTTAGACTCTGGTTCTTGTTCTTGATCTGAAGACACAAAAGAAGTTGAAGGTGAAGTAACATGAGTTTCAGTAAGAGTTGTACCTTTAGCATTGGAGACTTCATGTTCTTCATTAGTTCTGGAAGTGGATTTTGCAGTAGGTGCATGTCCAGAGATTACTTCTTCTTCGAAGATGTCTTCAAATAATTGAGCTAACTCTGATTCATTGGGTTTGCCAAGTGATGAATCAGATGCTCTCTGTTGAAGTCCGAGTCCTGAACTGTTGTGTCAAGAAGTCATTGGTGTGGAGTCATCAAAGGACACATTGATGCTTTCTATGACAATTTTTGTCCTTTTGATGTAGACTCTGTAGGTTTTTGCGGTTTGAGAGTATCCCAGAAAGATCCCTTCATCAGCTTTCTTGTCGAACTTGCCAAGATATTCCCTATCATTAAGTACAAAACATTTGCACCCAAAGACATGGAAATATTTGACATTTGGTCTTCTCTGATTGATGAGCTCATAGGGTGTCTTCTGGTGCCTCTTCTTAATAATGGACCGATTCTGGGTGAAGCATGCAGTAGAAATTGCTTCTACCCAGAAGGTGATGGGCAACTCCGATGAAGCAAGCATGGTCCTTGCTGCTTCCACTATGGTTCCGTTCCTTCGTTCTACCATTCCATTCTGTTGTGGGGTTCTGACAGCTGAAAAGTTTTGTGTGATGCCTTCATTGATGAGGTATTCATCGATTCTGGCATTTTTTAATTCAGTTCCATTGTCGCTTTTAACTTTAATGAGTTTTCGTTGTAAAAGGACTTGGAGTCTTTTCATCACCCCAATGAGTAGGTCAGAAACATCTGATTTTTTCTTCACAAAATCAACCCAGGTGTATCTGGAGTGTTCATCAACAAGTACTAATATGTACTTCTTTCCTGAGAGGCTTTGTGTAGATATGGGCCCACAGAGATCAATATGGATCATATCCAAGGGCTTGGTGCAGGAGGTTTTTGACTTTGTTTAGTGAGAGGCCCGTTTTAGTTTTTCCATCTCGCAGGCTGAGCATAGAAGATCTTTTTCAAAGTTGAGATCAGGAATCCCCTTGACCAGCTTCTGTTTGGCTAGCTTTCTTAAGACATCAAAATTCAGGTGTGAGAACTGTTGGTGCCATAGCCAATTTTCATCACTCTTATGGGATACAAAGCAAAGGATGTCTTGTCCCTCAGAGGATTGAAAATCCAGAAGATAGAGATTCCCTTCACTCTTGGCCTTTATGATGGTTTGATCGGGCTTTGTTTCTATGATACAGAAGCCTTTGCCTAATTTGACTTCAAGACCCTTGTCGCAGAACTGACTTATGCTTAGTAAGTTGTGCTTCAAATCTTCAACATAAGCCACTTTGCTGATGAAGATGTTGCTTTTAATGAGAGTTTCGTATCCCTTGATGGTTCCCTTGCTATTGTCTCCAAAAGTGACAGAGCCTCCAAATTTTTTGATGAAGGAGGTCAGCTGACTTTTGTCACCAGTCATGTGCCTGGAGCAACCTGAATCCATGTACCATGGTTGCACATGCTGGTCCTGAAAGACAAATTAAAGGGTTTTAGGAACCCATTTCTTAATGGGTCCACGTTTGTTTGTAGGAGATACCTCTCTCTTTTCATCACCCTTAGCCTTTGCAGGCTTGGGTTTGTTAGCATTTTCCTTGCCCTTGGACTTGGGTTTTTTCACGTTTTCATTGGTATTAACTTTATAGCAATAAACGTGTTGGGAGAATATGCAACAATGTGTCAACATGTGATTCCTCAGGTTTTGTAAAAGAGCTAAACATTGACAATTATTATACTTTGGACATGAATGTCTAATGTTCTTTTTATTCACTGAAAATGAAGAAGTAAATGCAAGGGATGTAAATCTTGTCCTAACATCAGTTGTTTTTACAAACTTCCTATCTAGTTCAGATTTTTTATTTGAAGGGGTCTTTGTCTTTACTTCTTTTCTCCTGAGGAAGGACTGCTTTTCTTCAGGTGAATGAGAGGAAAAGTGGTAGTTAGATTTCTCAGAGGCAGACCACTTCTGTTTTTGCTCACGAGTAAACTTAATGAACTTTGAAGATATGCTAGGGCCTTCTGAGTTATTGTTGGCAGATTTGATATTTCTTAGTTTTCCCTTTCCTTTGTCAGAATATTTCATCGATGGAGGAATACCAGATTTCATTGAGGGTTTGAAGTTTTGAGGCTTCTTATTGTCAATGATCTTTTGTGATTCACAGATTATCTCTTCTTCAGATTCAAAATCAAGAAAATCTCTCGCTGATTTCTGGAAATCAAAATTATTATGGATGTTCGTGGGAGGCGTGGGTTCAGAGGTTGATGTTTCAGGGTGATCTACTGGAGGTTCCATCATTTCTGACTTAGATGAACTTCCAATGTTACTTGGATGGTTCATCGTTTCATCAGCTGACGGTTCCTCATTAGGATTCTCTTTCTCATCAACAATACTTGCTGATGAAGTGGGATTGACAATTAGAGACTCTGATTTAACCATAGTGTTTCCATCGGTATCTGATTTGGAGGTGTCATTCACTTCATCAGAATTCTTACTTGTACTACTCTCGTACACCATGTTTTCAAAATCCTGTCTTAAGACGACACTTTTTCCATCTACTTTAACTCTTCTAAAATTTGCTTTTGGTTTCAGGATAAAGTCGGGTTTCTGAATGCATCCAAGTTTGAAAGTGGATTCAAGGGTGGATTTCTTTGATTCGATGAAGGTGTCCAATTCATTGAATCCAATCCCTTGAGTGTCAGTTTGACCGTTTAACTTTTCATACACATCTTGGGCATCCTTGTATTTCTTCATTAGAAGTTCATTGGTTTSAAGCTTCTGATGAAGAATCTCCCTTTATTTTTGAAAGAAATCTTTGAGAGCTACTGAGTTAAGTCTCTCTGCCTCAGATTCTTTTAAGGCCTTAGTTTTCTTTTCTAAATCTTTGGTTACTCGCTTGTTTATTTCCAGAAGTTTTTCTTCCTCTGATTTTTTAAGAGTGGCGATGCGAGTCTTTTCTTTCACGAGATCGGCTTTTTCTTCGGTTAGAAGACCAGTCTCTCTTTTGTAGAAACTGACTTCTTTTTCCGATTTAAGTCTTTCAGATTTTTCAAAATTTAATTCTTTTAATTTTAAAAAGTCCTCTAAAAGTTTTATTACCATTAACTCTAGCTCAGATGGAGCCGAGTTGGTTTTATCGATAGTAGACTCACATACCTGATCATCAGTGTCAGAGGCAGATTCTGTATTGGACGTGGCCATCAGACAGATGAATGTTTTGTCTTCTTCATCGGATGAAGAATCAAACACTCAGTTTTCTTTCTCAGCCATCAGGCTTCACTCTCTAGGATTGTACTTATATTTATTTTTGTAGTAATCAACATCCTTGACCAATCGTCTTCTGCATTCTTTGGAAAAATGACCGATTTTTCCTCACCTGAAGCAGCGGAGGTCATTTTTCCTTCCATCTTTGTCCTCTTTCTTCTCCTCTCTTCTATCTTCTCTTTTATCTTCTCTCTCCTCTCTTCTATCTCTTATGTCTTCCCACTGATTAAATTTCGATGGCTTTCTTTCATAGGATGGCTGGTACCTTTCCCTCTTGAATTCTCTTCGTTCATAGGGTTTCTTGATGAACTTTTTCTGGAACTGCTTTGTAATCAAGGCCAGAGATTTGGCAAAGGCTTTGATATCATCATCTGATTCAGATGGTACATCTTCAGATTCTGATTCCACCATCAGTGCTTTCTTTCTTTTCTTCTTGTGGTCTCTGGTGGAGGTCCTTGAAACGTCCTTTTCTTCAGCTGCAAGAGCCAGGGGTCCACCAATGGACACCTTTTTCTTCATGATATCGTTCTCTTGTGCAGCAAGCGTTCCGTATACGTCATGGAGTGACCAGCTGTCTAAGTCCTGATTTGCTTGAAGGGACATCGACAGCTGTGTCCTTTCATCGCCGAGTCTTTTAAGGAACAAAACATTGTTTTCTTCCTTTCTTCTGGAGATATCGTTTCGACGACATTGATTAATCAATGTGTTGAAACGATCGTATGTCTTATGAATTGGTTCATCAGGAAGAGACTTGAAGTTGGTGTATTCGTTGAGACATTGGGCTCTATGATTCAGCTTCGTTTTTGCTCCTCCTTCAAATTGGCTCGCCAGCTTATCCCGTAGTTCCTTGGTTGTTGAACTTGCATCAAGGGATTGTAAGATTTCATTGGGGATGGCCTTGATTATCAGTCTTTTGGCCTTCTTGTCGGTTTCTACTCGCTCTATGTCATCTTCATCCCAATTCTTTTCATTATTGGGCACGTAATATGTAGGAATTTTTGTTGTGGTATTTGTTCCTGGGACTTTTGGAACAAGAGTTTGTAGAACATATGGACCCTCCATGATAGATCGTAGAAGATTTCTGTCCATCCCTTCCAGAAAGTTCACCATCCGTATCCTCCATTGTGGGTACTCTTCTCTTTGAAGAATTGGAGATTTGGTGAGGGAACCAACACTATAGGCGGAATTCCAGGTGGCCATTAATATTTTTAAAAGAGAGAAAATTTACGTTTTTAGAGAAGATATTTTATGAAAAACGTGAATTGAGAGATTTTTGATGATCGTTTGATTGGAAAAACAATCAATATGCTCTGATCCAATTGTCGATCCCATATCTCTCAATAACACTAATAATTAAGTTAAGAATAACCAAATTATAGTGTTTGGATGAGTAAAATAAGGAACACTCAAGAATAATTAATAAACGTTCTAAGAATAATCTTGAGTGCCAAAGATTTCACTTTATTACAATGATGTGAAAATCGTAAAGTGTCAAAGATTACAATAGGCCTAACCACCTATTTATACTAGTAATCTAACAAGAAGATAACTATCTAGTGAGACTATTTAGCTAATCTTCTACTAACAGATAAAGCTTATCTAAAACAAGGATAAACATTAAAGTAAGATAAACTTTGTAGACTCTAGCTGTTGATTAGTCATCTCCAGCTGTCTTTCAAGGGATATGAGTTCAACCTTATCTTTATATCTTCATTGCTTGCCTCTGGTTGAACCGGTGAAGGAAACTCCAAGTGTTAGTACCAGAGGGGTTATGGAAATGCACTTTCCGTCGCATCTCTGGTCAGTTCATCGACCCTCTGGTTGTTCTGCAGACTTAGTCATTTTTCCTTGAAGTCTTCCATCGACCTTCTGGTTCTTCTTCACTTGTTTGTCTTCATTACTTCATGCATAATACTTATGGGGTCTAACAATCTCCCCCTAAGTAATGAAAGAACAAACATTAACTAATCTAGAAACATTCAACGTATGAGTGGAGAACAAAGGCTATTCTAAAGAAAAGCATCTTTTGCCAAATTTTTCATTGGAACAAATGATGAGTTCTTACATCAATGAAATGAAAATTACAAGACAAAAAAAACATAAGACTACATTCAGGGTCTTCCCTGTGATATATCCCAAAAGCGCATGAGTAGTCCTCTGTATTGGACGATTGTAGATATCTAATGTATCAGTCTCTGTCCATCGATTGTTGGCACATGAGGTCTGACAAACCTGTCTCTGATGGCTTTCTAAAACCATTTAAGTGTTTCATTTGAAAACTTAAAGGCCTTAGTCTACCTAAAAAATTTCTTCGTGCCAAACTCATTTTTATATACCAGACACAGTTTTGGTTGAGTAAGGACAGAGGCAGACCTCTTCTCTTGCGGGGCATAGAAGTCTTCATCGGGTGGAGTGCCGGAAAGTCTGTCGATGTTAAGCCGAAAAGCAATTTCAAAGTCACTCTTGGCTCGATGTTTCACCAAGGTCTCCATTGTCTGCATGATCGCTCTGTTCGCCATCCCAAATCGTATACCCTGATCCTGTCGCTGAGTCGTGTATGCGTAAAGCTCGATCAAGTCATAGGGATTGAGATTGATCAAGTCATTGTCACTAAAGACACAGACCTGACCATGGGCTCGCTTCATTATGCACTCGATGTACTTGATGGCTCTATTGGCGAAGGTCCTCATCTTAATGTCCATGACCAGCCTTATTCCATCGTTTGAAAAGACTGCCCGAGGTGGTTGGGTAGTCTATCTAACAAACCTATGGTGAAGGAGGTTCATGGATTTCGGTGAAAGAATTGGAGGATTGAGAGTCAGCCCTTCATCGTGATCATGGTACAGATATTGATGGATGTTCTCCATCATGATTGGCTCCCTCGGTGGCATCTCTGGACGTCTCTTGAGTGACTCCATGTTTGCTTTGATTTCATCGATGACCCTTGAGGAGGGTGCCTCGACGAAGAAGGAACATCTACTTGCACCTGGATTTGTTGGGCTGTGGGTTGTGTTTGAGCTAAGGGGGTTAGTGATGGAAAGGTTTGAGTTGGCTCTGGTTCATTGGGTTCATGAGGGGTGATTTCTGGTTTATGGGTTTCAATGTGGGTGGTTTCTGGCTCATCGGGTTGAGTTTGGTTAGAGGTTGTTGTGGTGATGAAGGTTGGGTGATTGTCAGTTGAGGTTGTATGGGTCAAGAGGTGAAGGGTTCTGTGGTGCATGGTATTGGTGAGGGGCTTAATGGTAGATTGGGAATTGGTGATGGCGTGAAGGATAGGTTGGTTGCTGGTGGATTGGATGGTTCTTCATCGGTCAATGAGCTCAACTCGATGGGTTCTTGGGATGTGGCGATGGGAACATGTACATATATACATCTTCAGAGAGCTGAGCCTCTGGTTCCCTTGCTTGGGTTCCTTCGGTTGTGGGTGGTGGTTGTTCTTGTGTTTGGGGAGGTGGTGATGGTGCAGCAGATTCCATATGTTGAGCAGCCGTGGCCTGATTTTCCCCCTCATGAGGTCTAAGACCTTGATCATCGGGGTCTGGGTCCTTATGTCGTGGCCTTTTGTGCGGGCGGCTGCTGGAGCACGAAGCTCTGCTCCTCTTCTTCTTTTTCTCCTTCCTGAAGGACGCAAGATACGCCTTCAGGGCTTGTTGTCTTCGGCTCTCCTCCATTGAGTGAAGGAGAGAGTTGGTGCGTGCTTGTTGATCGGCAAGGCTCTGGGAGAGAGCCTTGGTTGGTTGTGCAACACGATGAATGAATTTTGCACTTATCTCATTGAAGGATGAGATAAATGCCTTCGACAGGGCCCTTAGGTCGGCCCTGGTGACGAACTCCATGGTGGATGTTGATGCAGTAGGAGGCATGGAGGTGGATGTTGATACGGGAGGTGGGATGGGAAGGTTGGCGATGATGTCCTTCAACTCTATAGCGAAGGAATTGAGGGCATCATCGAATGATGGAACTTTGGTGGGAGGTGGAGGTGGGGGTAGTTGGGGTATTTGGGCTATGATAGTGGCTGGGAGTTGGGTTAGGGTGTTTTGGATGGTGGCCATTTGGTTGGAGAGTGAGGCTAGGGTTTCAACGATTGATGATATTTTGGGAGGGGTAGGTTGAGGGATTTGGTAGATTATGGTGGCTGGAAGGGTGTTAAGGATTTGGGAGATGGTGTTTATCTGGGTGGTGATGGAGGCTAAGGTCTTATCGGTCGCAGTTGCCTGGGCCGTGAGGGTGGCGATGGAGTTCATTATGAGTTGGTTTCTTTGGGTGGCAAAGGTAGAGGAGGTGTTATGGTGTTGGGTGACTGATTGTTGTAGCATTTGGAGACGGGTTGTGTTGTCTCGGGTTTGGGTTTCGAGGGTTGCAAGAGACTGTCGAAGGGGGGTGAGATCGATGGATGGAGGGTTTTTGACAATCCCTTGTATGATGGAGTCTACAAAGGCTTGGAACTCAGCCTTTATGACCAGATCAGCCACATTGGTAACCCATGCAGCAACGGATGCTGCAGGTTGAGCCTCAGCTATAGAGGCTCCTTCATTGCCTTGTGAAAATATAGGCCATGAAGGACTTCCATCATGTCCTTGATAGCCCTCTAGTGAGGAGCTATCTCTTGATGTTGCAACAGCTTCTTCTTCTTCCTCGGCTTCAGAGGTCGGGTAAGAGAAGTAAGTGTGTTTCCCCTTCGCTACATCAAGTATCGAAGGGGTGTGTTGTGCACGAATGGGAGATCGCTCTGAATGATCTTGAGGATCAGCAACACTAGAAGCAACGCATGCTTCTGGGTGTGTGATGGAAGATGTCGAGCCATGAGGCAATATGGCTCTTATATCTTCATCGTCCCTCTGTTGGGAGAGGGGCGATGGATGGTGAGGTTCCTCGTCTTCATCATCTCCAGAAGCCCAAAGAATGGCCTATGGATGGCTGGTTGGGTGGAGGATTGGACTGGGTCGTCCATGTTCAATACCTTGATCGCCAGGGGTAGAGGTGGTGGTTGCCATTTCGGTAGTGGGGATGGGTATTGTATGTGAAGGGCCGGGGCATGCACGAGGAGTGTCATCATCATCATCTTCATCATCCGATGAGGACGACTCCTGTGCTCTCTTGTTTTGTTCAGGGGACGGCTCTAGGTGCTCTGGGGTAGCTGCCCTTGGTTCACGGGACAGCATAGAGCATTCATACTTTTGCCTTATCTCAGACGTCTCTGGTATGACACTGAGCATGGCTTAAGAGACTGTGTAGCCTTCCTTGGAGATCGTTGGTCGATGACCATTCATTAGGAACTGCGGAGTGAATGGTTCATCGGCCGGTAGATCGTATCTCCTCATTGCGTCTTTGATGAAGAGAGCGAGGAACCTTGGGTAGAACACGGATGTCAATGGTTTTCCTGCGGCCTTGAGCTTGCACTTCTTGATTACCGCTGCATGGATCTCATTGTAGATAAGAAAAGCGTAGTCCAGTGGTAGGTTGAAGAAGAGGCCGTACATGATAGTCATTATATTGATGTTGCCCTGATCCATCGATCCCAGTTTGCAGGTCAGGGCTCTGTTCAATATGGAAAAGAACATACTCCACATTGGAGGCAAGAATTGCCTCTTGAAATCAGAGGCATTGCATAGGTCGCAATTGTAACCTAGAATATGGATGAAGCGGAGGATGTCGGAGCTTGTCGGTGGCTCGGCGTAGTGGTCAATGCCAAGTTCTTGGCATGTGGGTATGCAAAGGACTTTTGAGACCTTTGCTCGTGAGATCTTGACATAGCAGACCATGTCGTTTGGGGCGTCTATATCCCCCATGATTCCACGGCTGTCGGGGATAAACTCACAGGTCTGCCAGTACTGTTCTACGTACTTTAGAGGTACGCCATTGTCGGTTAAGGTGAGAATACGGTTCTGAAAAAACTCTATCATGATTGCAAACCTGTCTTCAAACAGGTTGGTTTCGAAGGTCGATCGCGTGGTTGTTTGGCTTGATGGGGAGGAATACCAGTGCTCGGCTGTCAGCGCCGGTTGATTGCACATGGCTGACGTTGTTGTTCGATTCGTGCGAGGCGGAAGAGGCCATTGCAGTTTGAAGTTGTAGGTTTTGCGTTTAGTTCGTCTAAAGGTTTTTGCAGGTTTAGGAAGCATAAGGAAGAAGTGGTTTGGGGAAGATGAGTATTTATAGGTGGAGGAGGGGAACGGGTGTTTGAGATAAATAATATTAAAATGATAATTATGATTGTGGGAGATGTTTGGCAAAAAGGTGATTTGGTGGGGATCGTGGGCCGTCTTGACGGTACTGTGCCATTAATGTGGGAGGACACGTGTCATCATGGGGAGGATGGATGGGTAATTTGAAGAGGTTTTATGGGAAACAGGCTGTAATATTTATTTACTTAGTGGAATTCCGGGACGAAATTATTCTAAGGAGAGAATATTGTAATATTTAGTTTTCAGATTATAGTTGATCGGTTTAAAGTTATGTGGCAATGGAAAATTCGGGGTTGCATTATGTAATGTGAGGGTTTTGAGGAATTAACCTGTGTGTTATATTTTCCTCATTAGATTGTTAATATTGATGCTAATTATTAAAAGAGGGTGTCGCATAGGGGGAGGGGGAAGGTGTCTGCCTATGCACCGTTCCTAAACTCTTTCCCACTTACTATATATAGTAAGTTTGGTTGAACTGGGAAAGGTTTTACCATTTCATATTAGTGAAGTCTCCTTGGCAAATTCATCATCTAAGGTAGTAGAGCAAGCATAATTCAAAGCTAAGATTTTGGCTAAGGTGAGTGGTTAGTGATTCCCTTCTTTGACTAAAAGCTTTATTTGGATTTATGTTTGAGTTTTGATATAGTTATAAATGTTTAAAGGGTTGACCGGACTTCAAAAATGAGAAAAATCCATCCCGCAATAGCGCCATCTGAATTATGTTCCCATCCGGCTATAGCGCTGTCCGGATTACGTTCCCATCCGGCCATAGCGCTGTCCGGATTACGTTCCCATCCGGCTATAGCGCTGTCCAGATTACGTTCCCATCTGGCTATAGTGTCGTCCGGATTACGTTCCCATTTGATTATAACATTGTCCGGATACGTCCTAGTCCGACTATAATGTCATCCGGATACGTCCTAGTCTGGCTACGTCCTAGTCTGGCTTTAATGTCATCCGTATTTGTTTCATATTCGGTTACAAGAATTGTCCGGATTCCTTATATGGCTAAAGAATCAACCGGATTTCCTATTCGGTAAAAGAGTTGACCGGATTCTTGCCTATCTGGTTGAAGTGTTGACAAGATTCATATCTTATCTGATTAAAGAGTTGTTCAGAGAAAACCTTTAATGTTTGGAGAACTTTCTAGACAAAATGGCGGTGTAACCGGAATAGAAGAAATGGTGGTGTAACCGCGATAGACGAAAGGGCGGTGTAACCCCTATAGACGAAAGGGCGGTGTAACCCCAATAGACGAAATAGCGGCGTAACCGAAATAGATTATTAATGGAAGATTATACTAAGATCATGATTTGTTATTTCTTGAACTTTGAAGTAAGCTGTGTTTAGTACAAGGAATTTTCACTCACTAGACCTTTTTGGTCTAACGCTCAATTATTATACTAATCTGTTTTGCAGGTCATCCGATAGGTCAGGATAAAGGCAAGGGAAAAATGTAAAGACCTGTATTGAGAATAAAAACATGTTGTAAACATTCAAGTTTTTGTTTAACCCATATTTTCTCTTTTTATGCAAACCTGATAACTGGAATGTTGTATTACGTTGGTTTAATAATCTATATGGCAATGTATGTATGATAATCTTACAAGTGAAGTAGTATTGTTTCTGTATGGATTTTGGTGGGTTGTTACAGAGTTAGATCCTTCTAACTCAGAGGGCTAGTCAAACACTGATCTTTCAGAGTTTGATGGGTCACTAACCCTTCTTACTAACTCTTTAGAAGGTTCGCTAGAAAAATTAATTAACACAGATCTCCATCGCTGACCCTCTCTGAAATGCCAAAGTGAAATCTCATTGACAAGGCTTCAACGATCTGCTACAAATGCCAACACAAAGGTCACTTTGCTAGTGAATGCAGGTCCTAGAAGAATGCAACGACATCCTTCAAACCCCCATCCTCCTTCAGATCTAAAGATGATAAATACCGAAAGCTGAAGGAGAAGAATAAGAAGATCAAGAACTCTCAGCGTAAAGGCAAAGGTCCTGTCACTGAAGAACATGGTTGGACTGATTCTATTAAAGAATCATCCTCTGACGAGGAAGATACGACCTATCTTTGTCTAATGGCCAAGGATGTCAAAGATGAGCAATCAGAGACATCATCCTCCAGTGATCCCTTGTCATTTATTCCTACTCAAGTATGTTCCCTGAATGAACCCTATTTTTCTACCTCTGATTGCCTATCTGCACTAGATACGCTGACGATTTGTAACACCCCCAAACACCACATTTGAATATAACACATATTTCATTATATGGAAATATAGTTTACATCACAAGGTCCCACTAGTACAAGGATTCTTATATGTACAAAATCTACATATGAAAAATTCCAAAACAAAATCCTGTACTATCACATGTAATACAACATGCATCATCAAAAATAAGCAATATCATATAGATCTCCAAAAGCAGATATCAGATTAGGAAAATAATCATATTTTCCCTTTCCCCTTATCATCTCTGGGCCCCACCATTCCTGCATTGCATTTTTTTTAAACAGAATATGAGGGTTAGACCAGAAGGGTCTAGTGAGTGAATCCCTTTGCTTAGGAATATTTGTAATACAATCAAATAATGCAGTCCTTAATGACATATATAATAGGATAAATCCAAGAACCTCAGTTCTATTAATAAAAATACATCTACTTAAAGATCCAATATTCCCAACAAGAAACAAATATTGTAACCAAAGCTTCTTTGAATCATCATACCATTCCTTTGTAAAAATTAACAGAAAGATTTAAGGCAATAAACTTGCGCTTTATGACAAACCATTTTTCCCTTCTCAATAACATCTAAATTATTAAATCTAATAGGAATAATATCTCTAATTCATCAGGTCACAAAGAAATGACGACTCAAAGTTATTAAATCCAATTAGTAAAATAATAAGGGTTATAATACTATCCACATATGACAATGCCTCCCTTATTCCAAGTACACCTCCATCAAAACAGGCTTACTTATCAGAACAGACAAAAAGTCACCATGTCTGAAAGTACCCATTACCAGTTCCAAGCCAGAACAGACAAAAGTCACCACATCTGGGGGAACTACTTCTTAAAACAACTTTCATACCAAAACAAACTTATGTCACCACGCTTGGTATAAATAGTTTACAAAATTCAATTCCATACCAAAACAGACTTACATCACCATGTTTGGTAGGAAGGTTTCCCAAAATATAGTTTCATACCCAAACAGACTTACTTCACCACGCTTGGTAGAAACATGTCCCAAAAATCCAATTCCATACCAAAACAGACTTTCGTCACCACGCTTGGTAGGAACATATCTTTTATTTAAAAAGATATAAAATACCCCTATTTACATTAACATAATTAAACCCAACAATAGACATTATTTGATAGGATTGATTAACTCAGTTTTGGATATTAATCAAATACTCTGAATGATCTTTAAACATTAACAGTGCAGCGGAAACAATAAGAACAAACAKARCAARTAATCAATGAAGAACACAGTTGATGAAATAAGAACAATGAGAGAGTAGCTTCAAATGATTTTCAATTGATTGAAAATGTTTACAATATGATTTAGAGGCACACTGAATTACAAAGGCCAACGCTGCTATTTATACTCGTTCCTAACGGCTTTTCTGACATGACCTAGACGTACAAATTCATCTAAGCCGTT
>NC_037532.1:21359779-21364319 GCF_001531365.2 Cynara cardunculus var. scolymus | reverse complement strand
CAGTAAAGAAGTTCTTCACATAAGATAAAGCTGCAGACCCTCTGTGAGCCATCCCAGAGGCTCTGCTGGATGTGACTTGAGAGCACTTGATTCCAGAGGATCATCTTCCAAAACCTCTGTGATAGACAACAGAGGTTCTGTCATCTTTGACTTGTACGCTTTGATTACAGAGAACCAGTTTCCAGAACCTCTATGATTGACAATAGAGGTTCTGTCACTCTAGACTTGTACGATTGAACATCTTCTGTTGTTGGTCCTCTGTGGTCTTCTATTGTGGAACCTCTTCTGTCAACACTTGCAGTATTTACTTTTTCCATACTTTTACATAAAATGAAATTAGAGCTAACAATCTCCCCCTAAGTATGAAAAAGTAAAATTGGAAATTTAAATGCAAGAAATGACTTAATTGAAAGAAAATTACAAGAGGAGATAAAAGTTCATCCTCTGAAAAGAATTACAAGAAATAAGAGAAATTACAAAATTGTGAAACATAGGCCAAAAACTGGTACAGAAGGTTTATCAAACGACTGATTCTGGAAAGTCGTCTACTGCGTATAACATGTCAGACTTGATCGTTCTGTAGACKTTGAAGATCCATTCTCTGAAGTTGATTTGCATCTTGATCGCCTCCAAAATGCGAGACACTTCGCTCATCCTTAGATGTCCTTTGTCCACTTCTGCCACTGCTCTTCAGAATATCCATTCTAGCGTTTCTATTGAGTACTTGTGTGATTCTGTTGGATCATAGAACCTTAAGATTTCATCCTTATCCAAATACACAAACCCAAATGTGGGGTTGTGAATAATGGAGTTTGGATGCTACCTAAGTATCCAACCAGGCCTGCTGTATGGAGGGGAGATATTTAGATCTTTTTGGACTAACCTTACCACGAGCTCGAAGTCCTTCTGGCTGTAATATCTTACTTGTGTGCACATGACCTCAAGCAGCCTTCTGAGTGATATTGAGTAGCTTGACCTCCTCTCCATGTAGATGTTGAGAATTTTGTGCACGTAGATAACATCAAACACATAGAGGTTGTGGAGGTCAGCGTCTGTGAATGCATAAAGGTTGCCATCTTCCCTCCTTACTACATACTAAGCATAGAGCACCTTCTTCTTTAGCATAGTCCTTGGAGAAATTGTCTCTAGGGAAGTGATCAAGTGCTCTGAGAAGACTTGCTCACGAGGCTTTGTGAGCTTAGAGAACTGGAACTTGGCGGCGGCAGAAGGGATCCCTGTAAGCTCTGGATCATAGGGAGGCTCTGTGTCTGCTGCAGAGTACCTCCAGACTTGAATTTCTTCCAAAGTAGTAACGGGCTCTATTCAGACTTTTGGCATTGGAATCTTAATCATTGATTCGAATATTTCAGAAACCCTTCCTACCGTGGCGGACTCTGGCACCTTGGCTTCCTCTTCTTCCAGAGTTGGTCTCTGGGTTGACCCCTCTGCAAGGATAGGTTTGACGGTTCCTTGCAGAGCGTCAAACGTACCCGTGGACATTTCTTGGACTTGTGGGAGTTGTGATTAAGAGCCTTCTCCTGCTCTGTGAGGGATGGGGCCTCTGCCCTTCCTTGCTAGAGCCTCTACCAGAGATGCCTTTAAAGCTTCAAGGAGCACTGGATCGTCTCTGTATTCCTCTTCATTTATTGCCTGTGGAGTCTCTATGCTAGACGACGACCCCTTCTGTGGTGACTCTACAGCTTTGCCTTTACCTTTGCCTTTAGGCTCTTGTGCCTTTTCCTTGCCTTTAGATAACAAGGCAGCTGTAGAGTCCACAATCTTGATGCCTCTGGCAGGAGTCTTCTTTGGCTCTGGTGCTTTCTTCTCATCCTTCTTCTCCCCCACATGCCGATCATGATCATCACCTTCTTGATCGTCATGGTTCTTTTCGGCTTCTGCCTTGCATGAGTCCAGGGGAGCCTTCTCTAACCTCAGCAATATTTTTGTGGCCGCCTTCTTCATCTTCTTAATTGCCTCATTTGCAAGCTCAGAGGCGTGATTAATGTCGATCTCTGTCGACCATTTCAGTTTGGAGACGCTTCTGTAGATTTCGCTTCTGAGGAGGTCACCCTCTTTCACGAGTTGTGATGGGCAGTCTCTGATTGCTGTGTTGGAGGCACATGCCTCTTTGAGAAGACGATCTGTATGCTTGCACACGAGATTAGCCAGAGCTTCAACCATAGCATTAATTTCTCTGCGGGTAGCTAGGTGATTGATGTTGGCCCTTGAGGACTTGGTATCAATACCGTATGTCACCGCAGAGGAAAACATCTTCTTGATTTTGTCTTTGAGAGAGGAGTAATCCGTGTATCCTGCAGAGATGAAGTCGGCAGAGAATTGGGCAGCCATCTCTGACAGTTCTGACTTGAGCTTCTAGATGGAGGAGGGGTTGAGAGAGAGTGCACTAAAGGCCTCTACACGGTCTTCTTTCTGAAGGACAGAGCTCTGAAGGGTTGAAAGTGTAGACTTGAGTTCTGCTGTGGTTGAGCTCAACTCCTTCAGAGCCTCTATTATTGGAGAAAGGTCTTCTGCCACCGTGCGGGAGATAAACAAGCTTTTCAACTCGTCTATCTTTATGAATACTTATGTGGCAAAGGTTTGAAGCTCCCCCTTTGTCACATACGTATCCTGGGTACCTAAACCACCCACACATGGTGATTTAGTAGCCTCGGAGCGTGAGGCGCCCTCAGCGACTGGTATAGCGTAGTCTGCTCGGGGACTTCCACCAGATCCTCAAACTTCTCCCAGAGGAGAGCCTACTGGTGTTCTTTAGATTTCGTGCCTTGTAGGTTCAGAGCCTAGCATGGCAGAGTGATCTAGTGGAGACATTGGGCGTTCTAGACCCTYTGTCGCGGTGTGCCTCACATGTGCCTCTGAAGCACATTCTGGGGGGTCACTCTTGTGTGAAGAGGCAACGAATGCCTCTGTGGGATGTRTCGAGTCCTTGGGCGAAGGGACTCTTGTATTAAAACCTTCATCCTTTTGRGAGGATGGAGGAGTGATATGTGGTTGCCCRGTTGTGCGTTCCACAGAGGACGAAAGARTGTCCTCTGCGTGGGTAGGCTGGGTTAGGACCGGCTTGTGTGTGCCTTGTTCAATAGCGGATCCCTCTAGAACAGGGCCCCTAGAAGCGTGGGATGCACTGGGAGGTGGGCTGGGTTGTGTGTCTTTGGCATCTTATTCTCCCTCACCTAGCTCTTCTTCCTCTTCTTCTTCATCGTCTAAGACGACCTCTGTCCCCAACTTGGATATGTCGATTGGCGCTCTAAATTCCTTTTGGATATTGACGAGAACATCCTGGATTTGTTCTGTTGGGGAAACATCTAGAACGACTTTGCGTAATCTGTTACGTTTATGAGTGGTAGTCTCTGCCGGTCTCTCTTGTGCCACAGCCTCTGTGACCACAGGCTCTGTTGGTTTAGCCTTCTTGACTTTCTTCTTTTTAGGCTTTGGCAGAGGAACACTTGGGCCTTCTTCTTCTGCAAGCCTCTTCTTCTCCTTCTTTTTCACAGAAGAGTCGGCACCCTTCTGTGTCTTCTTATGCTTCTTGAGTGGGGGACTTGGGATTCTAAGGACTGCCTAACTCGTCTTACCAGCCTCTGCAGGCTCCTCCATACGTCCCTCGGCCGTCATTTTTTCGATTCGCTCTCCTAGGGGATTCCTATTCGTGGTGGGGTCTCAGGGACCGGTTCTGGTCGTCTGAATCCACATCTATAGCCCTTTCTATCTCCGTGGCCAAGAAACCTGAGCATGACTCTTGATAAAGGTCTAGGTCTTCTGTACCCTTGCTCATGCTCGGTTGGGTGGAATTCCTTGAACGGGTACAGCCTTGCGTTTGGCTCCACAGAGGGAAGCTTTGCTGCTATCACATCTCCAAAGACTAGACCATGGAAGCGTTGCAGAATGAGGTTAGGTTGGTTCATGTCTTCCTTGGCCTTCTTTTGTGCTTTGACCTTGGACTTTTTGCCCCTTTTGACTTACGCATTTCTTCTTGATGAGACCTACCATGTCCTTGAATATTAGTTGAGCATAGTCGAGTGGCAGGTTGAAGTAGATCCCGTAGACAATGGACATCATCGCGTGCGAGGTTTGGTCGTGGCTACCCACCTTCCCTGTCAAGCAGTAGTTTATGATCGAGAACAGGGTGTTCCAGACAGGGGGTAATCCTTTGCGCTTGAACTGACTTCGTTTGACAATTGGGGTTGCATAGGAGTGGAATTCGAGGAATTGAATCAATTCCTCGTCAGTCTGGGTCGCAGCAAATTCATTCAGGTTAAGATCCTCCAGTGTGGGTAAACACAAGGCAGTTCTCAAAATGTTCACATTAAGTTCCAAAGGAACCAAGGATTTATTAATGGGGTGTGAGGCGTATCCAATGATGGTCAATCCAGAATTATCAAGAGTTGTTATGTAGGAACTTAGGAGAAATTGGGTTAGATATGGTTCGGGGGTTGGTTTGGTAGCAGATAGGGCAAAGAAAAGAGGATGATTTCGAAGTATTTCAAGTAAAGGATAGGTAAAATCAGGAAAACCTGTTTCA
>NC_037532.1:21346313-21359679 GCF_001531365.2 Cynara cardunculus var. scolymus | reverse complement strand
AGAACCTCTGTGAGAGACAACAGAGGTTCTGTCATTCTTAACCTGTACGCTTTTGTATATCTTCTGTTGTTGGTCCTCTGTGGTCTTCTGTGGTAGAACCCTTCTGTCAACACTTGCAGTAATACTTTTTCATACTTTTACATTAAATGAAATATGAGAGCTAACAATGATGTCATTCTCTTGTGCAACAAGCATTCCGTATACGTCATGGAGTGACCAGCCATCTAAGTCCTGATTTTCTTGAAGGGACATCGACAGCTGTGTCCATTCATCGCCGAGACTTTTAAGGAACAAAACATTGTTTTCTTCCTTCGTTCTGGAGATATCGTTTCGACGACATTGATTAATCAATGTGTTGAAACGGTCGTATGTCTTCTGAATTGGTTCATCAGGAAGAGCCTTGAAGTTGGTGTATTCGTTGAGACATTGAGCTCTACGATTCTTTTTTGTTTTTGCCCCTCCTTCCAATTGGCTTGCCAGCTCATCCCATAGTTCCTTGGCTGTGGAACATGCATCAAGGGATTGGAAGATTTCATTAGGTATGGCCATAATTATCAGTCTTTTGGCCTTTTTGTCAGTTTCAACCCGCTCTATGACGTCTTCATCCCAATTCTTCTCATCCTTGGGCATGTAGTAGGCAGGAATTTCTACTGTGGTATTTGTTCCTGGGACTCTTGGAACAAGAGTCTATGGAACATAAGGACCGTCCATGACAGATCGCAGAAGATTTCTGTCCATCCCTTCAAGAAAGTTCACCATCCATATCTTCCATTATGGGTAGTATTCTTTTTGAAGAGTTGGAGGTTTGGCGAGGGAACCGACACTATAGGCGGAATTCTAGTTGGCCATTAAGATTTTTGAAGAGAGAAAATTTACGTTTTAGAGAAGATATTTTGTGAAAAACGCAAATTGAGAGTTTTTTGATGATCGTTTGATTGGAAAAACAATCAATTTGCTCTAATACCAATTATTGATCACAGATCTCTCAATAACACTAATAATTAAATTAAGAATAACCAAATTATAGTGTTTTAATGAACAAAATGATGAACACTCAAGAACAATGTATGAACATTCAAAGAACAATCTTGAGTGCCAATGATTTCACTCAATGAACAAAATGATGAACACTCAAGAACAATGTATGAACATTCAAAGAACAATCTTGAGTGCAAAAGATTTCACTTTATTCTATAATTATGTAAAAACGTAAAAGCGTTGTTAGTTACAATAGGCCTAATCACCTATTTATACTAGTAGACTAATAAGAAGATAACTATCTAGCGAGAMTATTTAGCTAATCTTCTACTAACAGATAAAGCTTATCTATAATAAGGATAAACATTAAAACGAGATAAACTTTGTAGAATCCAGCTGTTGAATGATTATCTCCAGCTATCTTCCATGGGATATGCGTTCAACCTTATCTTCATATCTTTATTGCTTGCCTCTGGTTGAACTGGTAAAGGAAACTCTGAGTGTTAGTATCCAGAGGGGTTATGGAGATGCACTTTCCATCGCATCTCTGGTCAGTTCATCGATCCTCTGGTTGTTCTTCAGACTTAGTCATTTTTCCTTGAAGTCTTCCATCGGCCTTCTGGTTCTTCATCACTTGTTTGTCTTCATTACTTCATGCATAATACCCATGGGGTCTAACACCGTCTCTCTTCATCTAAGCTGCTCTTTTCATTCTTAGAAGCAATGTCGAGCCATTTCTTATTTTTTGCAAGCTCTTTGGCAATTGTTGCATATTTCTTAGCAGTATTCCTCTTTTCAAGAGCAAACAACTTCTTTTCTTCATCCAAAGCTTTCTGCTTTTGAGCAATGCAGTCAGATAGTTCAAGGTTCTTGCTCATACATTCTTCTGTAATTTCTATCTTCTCTTTATCAATCTTGGCTCGTTCCAAGATGATTAGCTGCTCAAAATCAGAAATTTGATTTAACAACATTTTGGAGTTCAGCTCTAACGAGTTAATTTTATTTTGAAAAGATATACGTTCAGAATCAAATCTTTTCTCCACTTCAATCATTCTCTTCTTCTCTTTCTCAAAAACTATCCTTTCAGCACTTAAATTCTTCTCAGCTTCCAAAACCTTTTTAAGTTCTAGTTCCAGTAATTTCCTTATCTCAATCAAATCACTCTTAGACTTATGAAGTTTCTCTGTGAAATCATCAGTCTTTGTATGTTTTCCTTTCTGGAGAGTTTCTTTCAGCATTCAATGCATTTTGAACTTCTTGAAGTTTATTGAAAAGACCTTTATTTGATATAGTCCAAGTTTTCAATTCTTCATCACACTCTTTTCTTACAGCATCCAAAGATTTCTCAAGTTTTCTAATGCAAAACTTGGAATCGTTCTCAACTTGTTCTATGGCTTCTTTATGCTCCTTTCGTAAATTGGTAACAAGCTCCTCATTAACATGAATTTAATAAAACATATTTATATATTTATCTTTGTAATCTTTTACACTCTTTTGCAAATAATAAATTTTATTTTTCAGTTCCTTATCCTCCTTCTCAAGAAAAGTTGCCATTTAAAAATTCAAATTCAACGAATCTTATGCAGTGTATGAAATCAGACAGAGAAAATCACAATCCAACAAAATTCTTCAGATAAAATCAGTAATCTCAAGAATCTCAAAAAACTCATAAACTGATCAGATACGACAAATTCAGTGAAAAACAGTTGAAAACAATAAAAAAACTGTTGAAAACAGTAAAAAAACTGATTAAAAACGCTTCACACGACACAAAACAGTTCAAAAATAGTTAAACTTCTAAAAAATCAGTAAATTTTATGAAAACAGTTAAAATCAATGAAAACCAGATAAAATTTGATAAAAAATGAAATCTGGAAAATTATTTTTGAAAAAAAAATGAAATTTTGTCAAAAATTTGATTTTAAATCGGACAAAAAATGAAATTCTGATAGCCTTGAAAAAATTCTAAGTCTTTTGGCCGAAGATCAAGTCCGGACAAGATGATGATACACGAGGAAAAACAAGTCGCTGGTGCCTTTAGCCGAGGAAAAAGTAATCCGAACGCGAGACAAATTGGTCGCTGGCCGAGGAACACCAAATACGGACACAAAGATGGGTGGGGTTGGCTAAGTCGGACACGGGAAATGGGCGAGGTAGGGAAGATCACTAGTAAGACTTGGTCGATAAAAACATGTTCGGGAGAAAGGTTGTCCGAGCTTAGTCTAAATTGGACAAGCTTGTTATCGAGGAAAAAAGTCACTTGGCCGAGGATGGATGTGAGTCCGGACAAAGCATTATCTAGGAAGGACACGAGAATTTTAAGTCGTGACCAAGTGTGACACGGAGTCAGCCGAGGAAATCAAATCCGGACGATGCAACATGCGGGTTTCTCCGAGGAATGCTGCTCACGACTAAGTAAATGACCGAGGAGCAAGTAATAGGGTTAAATAGTCGTGCGAGGTAAGCCTAAATCGGATAGGCTGTGATGCGAGGAAACACAAACCCTGTTTAGCCTTTGTGCGAGGAAGTGCAAACTCGGCTAAGGTGTTGTGCGAGAAAGGCTTAAACTGGATGCCTTGATGACCGATGATGATGATATCCGGATGACTAGATGAGCGATGAGCTCGCTTGAACTCGTATGAGCCTTTGTCCGAGTTAAATGAAATACGGACAAGGCTATGACAAATTTAGACAACAAAAAAATGGTTAAGTATGGAATCCGGGTAAGACTTGAATGTAAGGAACTTTGAATCCGATTAAAAAAAGAGCGATTTAGACCAAGAATCCTCCTAACACTTAAACGAATTACACCAAGAATCCAATCAAATCAAGTCAAAAACACAAAAACTTCAACTTTCTCATCCAAAAATGGATCAAAAACTGACTTTTTGAAGAACTTTTCAAGAACACCAAAATTTTTAAAAATCACTAATTTCAACAAATCTAAAAAACGAATGATCAAAACACAAAACTTTGTGAATAACAAAGATTCACAAAACAATTATGCACACACTGATCATAATTTTACAATCTAAACACGAAAATTTGGAAAAATTTCGAATTAAAATTTTGAAAAATGAAGAATACAAGATGAACAAAACATGAACATTAGAAAATTTCCATAAAATTTCTTCAATGTATGATTTCTTCCACTTGATTTCATTGCATTTCCAACTCTAACACCAATTATGAGTCCCATAATATGATCAATCTTCATAAACACTTATGATTCAATGGCAATCTTCATGTTTGCATCAAGAACACATAAGAAGAGTTAAGAGAAAAAGTCAAACAGTCAAAGTCTTTATATTTACTCTCAATATACGTATTATAACAAATGAGCTCTTACACTCTATTACACTAGATGACAAAGCTATATATAGGGTCAAACAATGAAACCCCTAGTCAAAGTCAACATAACCAACAAAGTCAAACACGCTAATATAACAATTATAGACTTTCAAGACGAATACAATTTATCACTAAAATTCAGTCCTAACAACTTTCTTCTCTCTAAAATATCTCGCAAACTGTTAAAGGAACTAAAGTAACAATTATATATTTGGAATTCACTCTCCGAACCATTCCTAAAAGTATAAATTTCATTCACTTTTATTAGGGTGCTTACGTTAGGGTTCTTACGACCGGCTTATAAATATGTTTATGTTTAAGTTTACAGATTGATGTTATTAAAATTATGATATCTTTCATGTTTAGAATGCTAGAATTGGTTAAAATTGAATAGGAAATAAAAGGGTAAAATATAGAATCAATATGGTTAGATTTTGTGTATATAATTAACCGCACATCAAGTGTTCGATTAAATATTGAAAAGAGTAAATTTGCATGATTAAGCTTAGGTTAGCGATCATTGGATTTGTTTTACTGTTTAGTATGTTAAATTATGTTTATAGCACGTAAATGTAGCGAATCATGGAAGTTGGATCATAAAAGTTAGTGGGGAAGTTTAAAAATCGGATTTTTCCGACTATGCAGGTTCGTACTTTGACAATGTATAACTCACAAACCGTAAGTCGGAATAAGCTTGCATATTGTAGTTAGAAATACCCTAGTGTATACTACAACTTTTATAAGGGGTCTAAAATCCAGTTATGACTCTAAGTGGCTCAAAATAGTGTGTTTTCGGGGCTGTTTGTACTGTATTTGGGATTAATTTGTTGTTTTGTAAAATTCATATAAAATAGATGGATAATCCAAATGAGTTGATTCCAAAACTAGTAGTTTCAACAGATAGCATACTATAACTTTCATTTAGATAGTATCTTCTGTATTGACCTCTAAATAGGGTAAAAATGCTCACGAAAATAGGGGTCAAAAGCTGTTAAAAGTCGGAACATAATTAATATAAAGCCAAATGTTGAGTCGAATTCTCAATGCATATTCGGTGGTTCTATTTGAAGTTTAAGTTGTTTATAAACATGTAGGACCTAGGCAAATTATTAATAGAATTAAGATATTGTTTTACGTCGTTTAAGTAATAACCGATTTGCGCATTCTTTAGGCACGCGATTATCGGGAACTTAATAAAGTAACGGTCATAACAAGTATCCGTTGCCAAGAATCTATGATCTTTTTGATCAATCATAAGGGGAACGGTACTTTTCCAAAATTGATATTCGGTCCGGTACCATCAACTTCGTATACGAGATTGTGATATTCCAAAAACTGCATTCAGAACTCGCTATGGGCACTATGAATTCTTAGTAATGCCTTTCGGGCTAACTAATGCTCGAGCTGTATTTACGGATCTCATGAATCGGGTTTTCAAGGATTATCTCGATGAATTTGTTATCGTGTTTATTGATGACATCTTGATCTACTCAAAATCAAGAAAGCAACATGATCAAAATCTTCAAATCGTTTTAGAGACTCTTCGAACAAAAAAGTTGTACTCAAAACTTTCCAAATGTGAGTTCTAGCTCGATCAAGTGTCTTTTCTCGGAAACATAATCTCCGTTGAAGGTGTCAAAGTCGATCCAATGAAAATTAAAACCGTCACTAATTGGTCACGACCTACGAACGTATCTGAAGTTCATGGTTTTCTGGGTCTGCCTGGTTATTACAGACGATTTATTGAAGGTTTCTTTAAAATATCTCTGCCGTTGACCCGATTACTCCGGAAAGGAGTCAAATTCAATTGGGGTTCCAAACAAGAATCTAGTTTTTAGGAATTGAAGCATCGATTGGTTACCGCACCTATTCTTGTATTGCCGTCAGGCACCAGTGGGTTTCAAGTTTATAATGATTCTTCAAAGAAAGTTCTCAGTTGCGTTCTTATGCAAAATGGAAAAGTGATCGAAAATGCTTCTCGTTGATTAAAGCCTTATGAGGTCAATTATCCGACTCACAACTTTGAATTGGCTGCAGTCATCTTCGCCCTCAAGATCTAGCGTCATTATTTGTATGGTGTGACCTGTGAAGTTTTCACCGACCATAGAAGCCTCAAATACATCTTTACCCAAAAAGATTTAAATATGTGACAACGGAGATAGCACGAACTTTTGAAAGATTACGATGTTCGAACACAGTATCATCCGGGCAAAGTTAATGTAGTCACTGACGCCTTAAGCCGTAAAGCTGTGGAACAAGTTTCTTCTTTAACTGTTTCTACAGAGTTAGATTTGGAGATCGAACGGTTTATACTGGAAATTTATCCGTGTTCGCAAACATAAATTCTATATAATCTAATTGTAGAACCGACTCTAATCTCTCGAATCAAAGAAGCCCAACAAGACGAAAGTGAATTATGGGCAAATTTCTAGCAGGCACAAGAAAATTCTAATTCAGAGTTCATAATCGATGATGATCACGTGTTATGGTTTCGGGATCGAACTGGTTGCGTTTCTCAAGATGTTGGGGTACAATCAACAAATCATGTAGCCATCTCAATACAGGAGCCAGTTTCCACCTCCAATGTGGAACGTTTTCTTCACATTGGTCAACTGTGCACTGACTAGAAAGATCGGGAGCCTAGACATGTGCTCCACCAATATCCTCCAGATCATCTACGGGATCTTCTTCGATCTCCCACTGGATTACTCGCTTGTTCTCTACACAAATTTTAATGCTGCAGTGGCGTAGAAGACCCTTGATGTAACCAAGGGAAAGGAATTGCTTGCTCTACTCTTTCCACAATTTCTAGGCCTTCTTTTAAGGCCTAGTCTTGACGAGCAGAATATCTCCGTTTCTGCATTCCCTGTGCACAAAGTCAACATGCACTCGACCTACAAACCAACGGTGCACAAGGATGGTTACCCGATGTAGAGACATATTCCAACAAAGCTCATCACGTACATGAAGACGACAGAGGTTAGGAGAGCGTATAGACGTATACACGAGGCACTAGAAATAGTGCTTCGAATCCCGACATGAATAGGCACAACCCAAGAAGGAGAGGAGGTAGAAAAACCCGTCAATGAGAAGGAGAGGGAGTTGAAGAGGAAGAGGAGAGAAGAAAAGAAAAAGGAAGAAGAGGCAACCAAGAAAGCTAAGGCCGCCCAAATTGAGATAGAAAAGGAGGAGAGAGAGAGAAGAGAGGAAAAAGGAGGAAGCAAAGAGAGCAAGGAGGGATGTGGAGCAAAGGAAAAAGAGAGAGGAGTCTCTGCATCAACAAACATAACGTCAATCTAATTCTGACGTAGAGGACTCAGAGGGAGAGGAGGATGAGAGTAAGAAGGAGAGCTCATCTTCTGATAGCTCAGATGGAGATGATGGAGAGGAGGGAGGCGCTGCCCTGGGTCCAGAAGAGCCAGAGCAGGCTAGGATAAAAGGTAGGCACACTTATATACCTAGCCCCATTCCTAGTGCATCCACATTACATGATCCAGTTGGTCGAACAACAAGGATCATTGAAACAGAGGAGCACACCTCGAAGCCTAACCAGCCTAACCAACTAGAGGTCGCATCTGCCTCTGGCCATATGAGCCAAAAAGAATCCATATCCCAGGATTCACCCTCTCAAGAGGATGACTCCTTTGAAAAGATAAGTGGCATGTCTCTCCATGCCATGCCACTTTCCCCCACAGAGGAATTCGTTTCCCCTACAGTAGTCTCATCCCAACCTTGTTCAGAGCAAGGAATAGGTGCACAACGCTTAGGGACTCTCGACAAGTCTCTAAGTCAACTCAATGAGGACTCTGCATCAGACTCTGAATGTGGTGAAGATGTGCCTCTTGACGGAATAGCCGTAGTGTCTTCTCCTCCATGAGAGGCACGATGATCGGCTGAAATCCTTCCATGACCAACACCAATCAAGTTGTGAAAGAAGGTGCGCTTGGAACAAGGACCGACTCTGGACCATGTGTTGGGCCAGAGGTTACCCTAACAACATACGTCCCACTCCTTTTCCCCCTTTATGCTATGCTATTTGGAAGAGCTTAAAGTCAACATGGCCCGTGCAGAGCCATCCACATCTGCACCTGCTCTAGATGAAGTTTAATCATCCATAGCAGTATTAAGAGCTGATTTCTTGATAAATGCTTCTCGACTCGAACAACTCCTAGAATTGACGGTGAGCAACGCTGAAACCCTGCAAAGGGTTATTACTCGTATCCAGAGGGATGTAGCCTTAACCCCAAAGCGCAACAAGATGAAACAGTGCTCGTCCCTCTGAGCATCCCTGCAGACTACATCACCCAGACAGAGATGCGGGCTCTGGGTAATCATCTACTCCAAAAGGTGGTCTATTTCACATCTAACTTCAACAACACGACTAACCAAGCGGCTGCAGAAATGTGACGCTCGCTAGCCACATTCAAATTTAGAGCCGATGTGGAAATCAACAAAGCCACCCAGGCAGCGACGAACATTGTGGAACTTCTTGACTCGAAGGTGAAGGCCATGGCTCCAGAAGAGATGCAGAAGCCAAAAAGAAAGTCAGTTAAGCTCTCTTCCACCTATGGAGAGTCGTCGAAGAGAAGGAGGCTTGACGACAATGAAGACCCAGATCAGTCTGGTCTTCAAAGTTGTCAAGAGGTGAGAAACAGCAACCTCAAGCTCCAACAGTTGCCCCCTCTGCCTCTACTCCACCTCAAGCCCCAACGTCAACCAATTAACAAACCAATACAAGGGCGTTGCAAGAGCAAGAGGCTGCACCAAGGGAGGAGCCAAAGGAAGTCGAGCCAAAAGTAGCGATGCATGCAGAGAAAACACTTGGTGGAGAGGATTCAATCCAACTTTTGTCAACATACGCCTTTTCATCAAGTCCTTCAAAGTCATCCTCTTCTGACTACTTCATGGAGACGGCCCAAACTATAAGGACAAATGAAGAAGAGATAGTGCTAGTAAATGTCATAGAGCCAGAGGAGGCGCAATGAAGAGCATAGAGAACTCCTCCAATGAACATACCACTCACTACCAGAGTAATAGTTGCCACATCTCCACCACATTGTCAAACTCACATAGTAAAGGTTCTTGTGCAAGGGACCAGAGTAGTAATGCCTGCCCTGAGAATAGGTGGTCAAGTCAGTGCAAGCAATCAAGAAGCAAGTAGCAGGAGGCCTCGAAGCACCAAACCATCTTATGATCTCGTTCAAAAGATAATGAATAAAATGAATGCAATGATGAGGCCCATCCCAAAAGACAAGCCTATAAAAGACACGGCCGATAGCGAAGAAATCTTTCAATACCTGTATAACTAGAGGAACGAAGTTCCAACGCAGAAAATCAACTTCCATCAAATGATACAGGAGAACATTAGGTAGAGGTTTCTCCGTCAGTATACACAACCCACTACCTCAGTTCATTTTGTGGATGGGATCAACCAAGTACTCGACATCAGGAAAAGAACCTTTGCCCACAACCAGATTATCTTCCATGAATACACGATGGAACGATCTCATAGGCAGATCTGCGTCTTTACAGACTGTGATATAATAAATCTTAACCCATGGGATCTTCTTGCCCTGTATTTCTTCATCGATCATAAGAAAGATAAAGGCATGAAGTATGCTATTGCAAATTCTGCCATCAGGCAGACGATGACTGACCTTCTGGACTTTCGGAGCAAGATAGACTTTCAGATAGCTCTGGATATAGGAATTGACCAGCTGAGTGTCACTACGCCAAATAAGAATTTGAAGGCATCAAGCACATCCCTTCCTGGATGGTGATTATGGAACCAAAACATGGGGTGGTCTTCCGAAATGAACAAGGCAAGAAAGTGTTCTTTCGTGAAGACCACTGCTTCAAGTATTCAAACTCTACTATGCACTACATACATAATAACATTCTGAGAAGCAAAGATACCACCCCAGGAGCAAATGAGAGAGCCAACAATCAAGTGCGATTAATAGACCATGTACTTGAGTTTTATGAACTTCTTTGGAGGTTCATGAAACTTCAACATCTTTAGGAATCTCTTTTTGTAAGTAACTACTATCTTTTGTTTTTCTTTCAATTCATGTAATTTCGAATTCCTTCGTATTGTAAAACAATTTAGATAGTCAATGTAAAAACAGAGGTTCTCTTTGGCCTCAGGCTTTGATCAGATTCTTTTTTCATTAAAGTAAAAGTCTACTTTATTTACACTTAGGGGAAGATTGTTAGAACCCTACTTATAAAAGTAAGTAGGAAGTTTCTTACTCTACTCTTTTAGGACTTAGTCGATTGAAGCGGACTGGACCAAGAGCTCTTATGCAGAAGATAGTAAGAGACAAAGCTCTTGCTCAAAGAGCTAAGTGTCTCACATACAGAGCCCATGCTCAACCCAGAGGAAGATCAAGGCTTAAGCATCGAAAAGCATAAGTACTTGATGCATAAGTACTTGATGCATAATTACATTCCAGACACAGAGTCTCTGAATTATACATGTAGAGTCTCTAAGTCTCCTACTTCCATGGTTTGCGCACAAGTTTTTCTGACTTATCTCCAAGACTCTAAACAAAATCTGCCACGTACACACAAGTTGTTCCACTTTCCAAGGAACGTGAAGGCTGAGGACGTTGAACAAGAATTAGAGTTTGAAGCCTAGAAATTAGAACATTTTGTTTAACATGGACGTATAAAATGAGGCGTCATCTTCAGGTTAAATTACTTGAAAGATTTCGAAATTCGATTACGCTCCAATATAAAGAATTCATGAGAGAATATTGTTGAATTGAGTGATTATTGTTTTACTCTAAATCTAATAAAACATCTGACTTATTCAAGCTTGTTCTTAATTCTTATCATTTCTTGAGTAAATTTGTTAAACATTTTCAATTGCACAGTTATTGCTTCCACTTAAACTCAGTTTTACTGTGTTTATTGATACTTAAGAGGAATCTGGGGTCCTACAACCTCTTCTTGCCAACTAGCGCACATGGATCTCTTTGGTCCAGTGAACGTGCAATCTATTGCTGGAAAGAAATATACACTTGTTATTGTATATGACTATTCTAATACACTTAGATCTTCTTTTTCATATCCAAAAGTGATGCACCTAAAGAAATTATTTTGTTCATCGAATACATAGAAGTACTGAACAATATCAAAGTACGATCTATCAGAAGTGACCATGGTACTGAATTCAAAAATAGTACTATATATAGCTTCTTTGAGAACAAGGGAATCTCACATACCTTTTCATCTATGAGAACTCCACAACAAAACGGAGTCGATGAACAATCATTGAGGCTGCTCGATCCATGCTCAGCGAGTCCCATTTCCCTACTCAATTCTAGGCTGAAGCTGTCAACACTGTTTGCTCTACTCAAAATCGGTCGTTGATCGTCAAAAGATTCAAAAAGACGGCTTATGAACTCTTCTATAGCTTAAAGCCCTGCATCAACTTTCTTCACATATTTGGTTGCACTAGTTACATTCTCAACAACTGTGACCAACTTGGAAAGTTTGATCCCAAAGTTGATGAAGGAATATTTCTTGGATACTCTTAAGTATCCAAAGCCTTCAAAGTATTCAACAAAATGTCGAAAAACTATAGAAGAAACTATCCATGTCACCTTTGATGAATCTCAGTTAGCTAATTCTAAACTCATCTCTGATGATGAAGAGTTAGAAAGTTGGATGATTTCTCACTATGGACAATCTGAAGCTTCCTTCAGCAAGCAACCCAGTGACGATCCTCCAGAAGCTGATGATAATCAATTTATCATTCCAGATATGACTAATAACCAAGGCGAATCCTCTTAAGGGATTGTTGTAGTGCCCATTATTCGCTTACCCCTTCTATTTCAAACACTGACCCTTCAGTTGCTGAAACTCTTACAATATATGAATCTCTTACTGAGGCTTCTTTAGTAATCCTACCTATTGCTGAAGAATTTGTTGTTGATGCCTTATCCTCTCTACCTGAATATCAAAGCTCATATGATAATCCTCTACAGCTCAGCAATGGACTAAAGACCATCCAATACATCAAATTCTTGGTGATCCAAGTACATGTATTTAGACATGTTGAGGTCTAGGTAATATCTGTCTCTTTGTCAACTTCCTTTCCCTAGTTGAACCTAAGAAAATCAATAAGGCTATCTCAGACCCTAGCTAGGCAATTGCCATGCAAGAGGAACCTTTGAGTTTGATAGGAACAATATCTGGTACCTTGTCCCTCGTGCGTCTGACAAACCTATGATAGGAACCAAATGGGTTTATCACAATAAGTTAGATAAACAAATTATGGTGACCTACAACAAGGCTCGTCTAGTTGCTCGAGTTTATAAACAAGAAGAAGGAATAAATTATGACAAAGCCTTCGCACCAATGGCGAGACTCAAAGCTATTCAACTCTTTCTAGCCTTTGTTGCCCATAGAGACTTTAAGGTTTCAAATGGATGCAAAGAGTGCTTTACTTAATGGAAAACTCCAAGAGGAAGTTTATGTTTAACAACCTCAAGGATTTCTAGTTCTTAAGTATCCAAATCATGTCTATTGATTGTATAAAGCTCTTTATGGGTTAAAACAGGCCCCCTCTCGTGCCTGGTATGATACCCTCTCTTCATTTCTCCTCTCCGAGAAATTTTCCTGTGGAAAGATTGACCAAACCTTATTTCTTAGGAAAATTAAGGGTCACATCATTCTAGTCCAAATTTATGTCGATGATATTATTTTTGGTTCCACTAATCCCTCTTTGTGTTTTCGGTTCGCTGAACGTATGAAGAAAGCATATCAGATAAGCATGATGGGAGAACTGGCTTACTTTCTAGGTCATCAAATTAAGCAATCTGATATAGGCTGTTAAACCCCACAATCCAAAATGTAAAAAGTAATGAAAAACAACAAGTGATGAAGAACCAGAACACCAATGAAGACATCAAGGCAGAATCGACTAAGTCTGTAATTCAACCAGAGGATCGATGGATAGTTCAACCATTGGATCGATGGACAAGTTCAACCATTGGACCGATGGACAAGTTCAACCAGAGGATCAATG
>NC_037532.1:21344304-21345053 GCF_001531365.2 Cynara cardunculus var. scolymus | reverse complement strand
AAAGAACTATGGGACGAATTGGCAAGTCAACTGGAAGGAGGAGTAAAGACGAAGAAAAATCGTAGAGCACAATGTCTCAACGATTACACCAACTTCAAAGCCCTCCCTAATGAACCCATACAAAAGACCTATGACCGCTTCAACACATTGATAAATCAATGTCGAAGAAACGATATTATCAAAACCAAGGAAGAAAACAATGTTTTATTCCTGAAAAGTCTAGGCGATGAATGGACTCAGCTATCCATGTCTCTACAAGCAAACCAAGACTTAGATGGCTGGTCTCTTCATGACGTGTATGGAACCCTTGCAGCGCAAGAAAGCGACATAATGAAGAAAAAGGTATCCATTGGAGGAACTCTTGCTCTTGCTGCCGATGAAATGGAAAAATCAAGGACTCCTGTCAAAGAACACAAGAAGAAAGGCAAGAAAGCATTGCTGGTAGAATCAGAATCTGAAGAGGAAACTTCCAAATCAGATGATGATATTAAAGCTTTCGCCAAATCATTGGCCTTGATTACAAAACAATTCCAAAAGAAGTTCATCAGAAAACCCTACGAGCGAAAAGAGTTTAGAAGGGAAAAGTTCCAGTCATCCTATGATAGAAAACCATCTAAATTCTATCAAAGGAACGAGAGAAGAGATGAAAGAGAAGAAAGGGACGAAAGAAGAGAAGAGAGAAGAGAARAAYKAAGAGAGGAAAGGAGAGAGGACAAGAAGAATGACCTTCGATGCTTCAGATGCGGAAA